>NC_134021.1:24164166-24485833 GCF_040712315.1 Castanea sativa | reverse complement strand
AAGTAACAAGTTGAACTTTTAGGAAATGAGAAAAGTGGTCAATTGTTCCAAAAACCTTAACAAACATAGACATAACAAATTAATTTTAATTGGTTTACATGCCATCAGAAAGAAGAAGAGCACAACTATTTCCAAAAAATTAAGTTACAATGAACATAAACTGAAAATACATGTCTTAACATTATTATTGCAATTAACCTCCACACCCCTTTTTAAAAAAAGAAATACTTTGCATATAGTTTCTCTCGTGGAACCATCATTTAACAAAACATAAAGACAGTAACAAAATAGTCCTCACACACACAAACTCAAATTCACAGAAGAACAAAATCCAACCAAACACTCAACAAAGTCAAGTATGTAACAAAAACGAACTACTCTCCAAATATGGTTGCTGCCGTGTCACAATTGCAACAAAATCATCAAGAAACCAAAATACATTTGCAATTTTAGATAGTAACCTTATTTGATCTCATCTAAAAAAGAAAAAAAGAAAACATTTTATGAAATACTTAAGAAAACTATGGATTTTCTTTGGTTTTTGGATTTACAAGGGAATGTGATTATGAAATACTTAAGAAAAAAAATTGAAGAGAAGTAGAGAACAGACCAGCAGTGACAGTTGGGGATGGCAGTGAGACCTTGGACCGGCGGTGCAGAGAGCTTGGACCAGCGGTGAGAGGCAGAGAGCTTGGGTGGCGGTGCTTGAGAGTGAGTGAGATAGAGGTCGTGTGACTATGTGGGATGTGAGATTGAGACCGGCAGTGAGTAATAGAATGAGGCGGCTGTGGCTGTGCTGCGAGTGTGCTTGTGTGAGGTGTGAGACGTGAGACGATGAGCATGCTCTAGTGAGAGGCGTGAGGTGAAATGAGATGTGGGCGGGTAGGGTTTATAACTATGTATATAAGGGGTTTTTAGTAATTTCAAAGTAACCTGATCGAGTCCAAGTCTGGGTTCGAGTCGGGTTTTGGGCCGAGTTTTTTATAAAACCCGGACCCACTTCGGGTTTTTTTTAACCTATACCCGACCCTATTCTTTATCGGGCTAGGTAAAACCCGGCCCATTAGGGTCAGATCGGGTACCCGCAGGTCGGGCAGCAATTGTCATCCCTACCAGCCCCCTCATCTCCTTTGGAAGTTGCTCTTTGTGGTAGCCAGCAGCCCAAGACAACTAAGGTGGTCAGGCATGATTTAGGATCCTAAAAAAGGGTCGATTAGGACACTTAGCCACATACAACAAAAAAGAGAAGCCTCTATTTAGGTGAAAGTCTTGGGTTCCAGATCCTTTTCAAAAGCCCTTGATGCTGCTAGCATCCCTAGCCAGCTTGGCAGCATGTATAGATTGGGGCTCATGTAAAAGGACTAAAAAGAATTAGCTCATGCCCCTCAAACACGCTCTCTCAATTCTCTATGGGTTGCACAAGCTTGAGCTATGCATATGCATTAAAGGATAAAATAAATTACAATATATGAATTGGGATTGCAAGGAAGTTGGGCTCGGCCGAATTGGACTTGTTAAAAATTTGTCACGAAAACAACCATCAACAAACCCTCAATTAGAATCTTAACGCATAATATTTTCTTAAAGGGTAAACTACATATTGGATCCTTATCCTTTACACCATATTTTAATTTGGTCCCTAACATTTCAACTGTGTCGATTTGGTTCCTAAACGTTCAGTACTATGTCAATTTAATCTCTGTCGTTATCTCTTGGATGAAAATTGTTGACGTGACAAACAACCAAAATAAAAAATTAGTTTATTGCTACATCAACGGAAACTTTTTTTTTTTTTTGCCACTAGCCACATTAGCAATTTCCATCTGAGAGATAATGGCATAGATTAAATTAACACGGTACTGAAAGGTTAGTGACCAAATTGAAATATGGTATAAAGGATAAGAATCGAATACATAATCTATCATTTCTTAAATAATTTCATATTCAAATACAAATTTAATAAATACCTATTAATTATTATCATAATTATATAATTAATAGTTCCATATTAAAGCATAATCATAATAAATACCTATTTACAAGAATGATTAAATTTCATATTTAATATTTCATATAAAGACACAATCTTAATAAATGTCTATTAACAACTATTATAATTATCAAACTTCACACAAATAAAAGAGTGGAAATATATATTTTTTTGAAATAATTTTATATTTTTATTAAACATTCTTATGCATTGCATGAGTTGCTAACTAGAAAAATAATATATTTATGAGCAAACTTGTGAATATGGGGTTCCCTAAAATCATACGCAATGCAACCCAACTCATGCCCTAAAACTATGATGAATTCAGACTTAAGAGAAAAGCTAAGGGAGGATAAATTTGGCAGCTAAGAGCATTCACATCAAATATGTGAAAAGTGCTAAAATGTTATTTTATAGCTCAAAAGACAAAAACATGCTCTACATCAAAAGTGTCAAATCTCAAAAGTTTTAGCAACTTGCTACAGTAAGTGCTACAACTAACACCTTATTGTAGCAAGTTGCTACATTTTTTACTATTATTTTCTCTTTCTTGCACTCTTTTTGTCTCTAGGTCTCTTTGTCTTTTTCTCCCTCTACCTCTTTGACCATTTTTCTTTTCTTCTTTTTATACTGAACTTTGTTCTTCTTCTTCCTTTCATTTCTCTTTTCTTCCTCTTAACTCAGGCGATCCTCTTAGGTGAAATTGTGGCTCACGAGGCTTCACTAGATTATGGTGTGTGATTTTTGTTTTTTTGTTTTTTTTGAGATTATGAAGCAAATAGTTTTATATTTTGCTTGCCTTTTCTATTTTCTGAAAACACTATTCTGGGAAATACCATTTTTTTTTTGCTTTGCTTTCAGTCTATTAGTCTTGCTTGTACTGTGTGTTTAATTAATTTGGATCTAAAATTAGTTCAACAAGATGTTTCTTCTAAAATGTAATAACAAAACCAATATATGTTTTTTAAAGGTGGGTTCACTTTTAGTGTCTTCATTTTGTGAATTTGGTTGTTTTGTGGGTTTTTTTTTTTTTTTTTTGATTTCGGTGGGTGTGATTTGATTTGTGATTTGGTGGGCTTTTGGGTCTTTGTTATGATTTGATTTTGGTTGGGTTTTGGCTGTGGTGGTGGTTGTGATTTGATTTTGGCTAGGTTTCGGCAGTGGTGCATGGTTGGAGGTGATGAGCTTGAATCCGGCCATGGAGGTTTAGAAGGAGAGCTTGGTGGTCAGCCATGGAGCACGGGTTTGAGAGCAAAAGATTAGAGAAAGGGAGAAGGTTCTAGATCTGTTGGGGTGAGAAAGAGAGAGAGACAGAGGGAGAGAGAGGAAGATTAAAAAATGAATAAAAAATAATAAAGAAATAATATTTTAACTGGAGTGGTAAACAAATAGAAGTTTTGATGTAGCTTGTATTGTAAAGTGATGTGTTAAATGTTATAAAGTTGGTTTTTTAGATGCTAAATGCTAAAAATTTTGCAATCTTTTTTGAGAATGCTCTAATGGTTTATATGACTACCATGCTTATTGTTTAACATTGTTAGGGACATATTTGATGTAATTGGATAATCCTTTAACAAAATGCACTTTACTTGTAATTGGGTAGATTTAGGATGGTTTAAGACTTCAAGAAACATGTTGTTCAAGTCAAGTGTTAAAGCCATGCAAATTTGTTCACAAAACAAGTGAAGAAGTGTTGTTCATTAAAGCTCAACAGATGTCTTGACAAAAGCCTATCTATCGAGATTTAATGTTGAAGCTCGACAAAAGTTGTATCTGTCGAGAATTACAAAATCAGACTTCTCAGATATAATTACATGCATATCCTTGAGTATTTGTGTAGGGTTTCTTTTCTCACAACCCTAGACATATATAAGGATTAATTTTAAGAGCCATCACAAGGGATGCAAGGTTATTGAAAACAAAATACACGCATATTGTGACAAGAGACAAAAATTGCCTTAGTCATCATTCTCCTTGTAGAAGTTACTGCGTCTTTGTGCCAAGCATTTTGTAGAAGCTACTGGGTCCGTGCATCATTGGTTAGTCATGTACTGGGATTCCTGCATTGAATGGAGAGATTGCCGCTACAATACAAGTCCAATTGGATATTGGGGCAAGGGTTCAACTGTAGGTTAGTATTAGGTACTGTGATTCCTTTTACTTGTAACCGCTTATGATTGATAATAGTGAATTCTTGGGAGCGCTGACTTTAAATTCACCTGGTGGGGTTTTGCCTCGGAGGTTTTCCCCATTCGTAAACAAGTCACCGTGTCAAATTTATTTTTCGCTGCATTTAGTTTAGTTGGTGATTTGTTTGTACTACCACGCTATTGCATGTTAAATTGACTTAATTAATTAACTTGGATAATTAATTAATTATTTTTCAAAGGGATTAATACATTTTTGGCCTATCAAGTGGTATCAGAGCGGGCACACTTTGATTAGGGTTAATCTTTGTTGTGTGATCCATTAACCCCTGTTTGTCATGGATAAAGGACAATCTCTTATTATACATCCTTTATTTGATGACACTAACTATGCATACTAGAAAGTACGCATAAGAGTTTTCTTGCAGTCTTTAGATGAAAAAGTGTGACAAGCTGTGGAGATTGGCTGAACTAAGTCAAAGGAAGTGCCAGCTGATTGGGATGATGCAAAAATCAAAGCGGAAAACTTCAACAGTAGAGCATTGAATGTCATTTTCAGTGCAGTCAGCAATGAGGAATTCAAGAAGATATCCTCTACTGATACTGCGAAGGAAGTATGGACTATCCTCCAGACAACCTATGAAGGGACTAAGGCTATCAAGAATTCAAAGCTCCAAAGGCTCACTACTAGCTTTAAAGAGATAAAGATGAAGGAGGATGAGTCGTTTGATGAGTTCTATGCCAAACTCAAGGACATAGTTAACTCAGCCTTTAATCTTGGGGAAACTATTCCCAAACCCAAGGTTGTGAGAAAGGTGCTCAGATCTCTCCCTAAGAGATTTCATGCCAAGATTACAGTAATTGAAGAATCAAAAGGCAATGACTCAATTCCTTTGACAAAGTTGATTGGCAACTTGCAAATCTATGAATTGAGTTTGACTAGACTTGGGAAAGGAAGTAAAGGCAAGAGCATGGCACTGAAGGCCAAGAGTAATGAGACAGATGAGTCTTCAGATGATGAAAATTATAAGATGAAGTCCTACAACACAAGGCAATTCAAGAATGATACGTATTAACCCCTTATGATGAATTAAGTTGATTAATTAGCCAAGTTATTAATTAATCAAGTTAACATGCAAAGCGCATCGTAACATAAACAAATCACCAATTAAACTAAGTATGCAGCAGTAAATAAAAGACACGGTGATTTGTTTATGAATGGGGAAAACCTACACGGCAAAAATCCCACCGGGTGAATTTAAGGTCACCACTCCCGAAACTCCACTATTATCACAACAAGCGGTTACAAGTAAAGGAATCCCAAGTACCTTACCAACCGACAGTTAAACCCTTACCCCAATACCCAATTGGACTTGTTTTGTAGTGACAGTTTCTCTTTTTAATGCACGGCTCCCAAGTACGTGACTAACCAATTGCGCGGATCCCAGTACGCGACTTCAATCACCAACTAGAGAAGATTTGTTGGCTGCAAAGTTCTTCAATTCATCCACACGATGAAGATCAAGAAGATGCTTGGTTACAAAACCCTACGGTGCAAAGACACAGCAACTTCTTCACAAGAGAGATGAACTAGGGCAAGAACTTCGTTTCAAGTTACAATTTGCATGAACAAGGAATTCTCAATGCTTGTGCAACTTGCCACACTTTGACGGCCCTTAGAATAATCCTTTTATATGTCTAGGGTTAGGAGAAAAGAAGGCCCAAAGACACATCCACAGATTAGAATCAAAACAGAACTTACAATCTATTTTTCTTAAATCTCGACAGTTACAGGTGTCGAGGTGCTGTCGAGCAGCTGTCGAGCCTCGGGGCTAGAACAGCTTCTTAAAACTCGATAGATGCAGCTGTCGAGCTTTAATAAAGAGCACTTCTTAACTTGTTTCTTGGACAGACTTGCATGGCTTTAACACTTGATCTTGAAACCTTGTTTCTTGAAGCATTAACCTCATCCTAAATCTACCCAATTACAAGTAAAGTGCGTTTTGACAAAGGATTAGCCAATTACATAAATAATAAATGACATATGTTCTAAACAAGTGAAACACATATGTCCTAACAAAGAAGTTCATGAAGAATGCCAATATGAAAGGCTTTGACAAAGACCGTAAGCAATCCAGTTCCTTTCAGTTTAAAAGTCAAGACAGAGAGAAGAAGGATGCTAAGGATGGCGGTTAGTACACCATTCCCTCTGAACCAAAGTGCTTCAAATGTCAAGGTTTTGGACACATGAAACAAGAATTTCCAACATATTTCAAGTCGATTGGGAAAAGCAAGGCTCTTGTTGCTACCTTGAGTGACACCAAACCTGATACCGAGTCAAATGACAGTGATGATGAGGGAATCTTGAGTGCTTTCACTACTACAATTGATCCTACTAAGGGGACTATGGAAACAGTGGATGAAGAAGAGGATTTGGTGGATTCAAAGTTTGAGAAAATGGATGAACAAGATGACATCCATACAGCCTATGCTAAGTTGTACAAGATTTCAGAAAAGCACGAGAAATTGTATAGGTTGGCCACCAAGAAGCTAAGTGATGTGGAACTAGATCGAGTGGAACTAGATCGAGAGGAACTTTCTACCAAGGTTGATGAAGCCAATCAAACCATTGGAGCACTGTGGTTCGAGAACAATTTCTTGGTTGAAAGGATAAAGAAGCTTGAAGCGGAATTGTTCCAGGTCAGAGCTCAATTGGAGAAGACTTTCAGTACAAAGCTCAATGAGGTGCTAAGCTTTCAGAAAGCTGCTTCTGATAAAACTGGTTTGGGGTGTAATTTTTCTTCTCCTAATATTGTCTCATCTAGTACAATTGTGTTTGTCTCGCTTGCTGATAATGTTAATTCTGAGAATGGTGAAGCTAAAACTGAAATAGCTAGTAAAAACTTAGATAAAGGAAAATCTATTTTTGGAGCACCCTCTAAGGTTGAAAATAAAGAGGATAGAAACCCTAGGACTAAAAGGGATAACAACAAAAAGTCTCAACAAAAGAAGCCGCATTTTTTCATCACTTTGGAGCTTCAGGGCATACTCGTCCAAATTGCTACAAGTGGTTAGTCACTCAACAAAGCAATAGTATGCTCTCGTCCGGAAACCAGAATCAGTTTTCATCCTCTTTGGCCTCTCTTGGAGATCTTCTCAAGGCTCTCATGTTCCTTTCAAACTTGAATGGTTTCAATTCTTCCCCCTCACCTCCAGACCAAAGGTTCGCGCAAAGGAAAGGCCAAGGTGTGGAAGGAAAAAGGCTCAAAGTGATTCAGTCACTTTTTTTTTCTCTCTCTCTCTCTCTTCTTTTATGATTTGCATTAATTGTTTGTTTTGATTTCTAGCTTTTGAGTCAGTCTAGTTTTATGTTCTGTGTGTTTCTTTATGTTTTTGTTTAGTTGTTTTCATTTTTTGTTTTATTTGTTTTTCATAAAAATTAAAAAAATTTGAAAAATTAGAAAAATACAAAAACAATGTTTGTATATGTATATTGGTACTTGGGTACCTTGGATGGCCATTGAAACAAAGTTTTTTAAATTTTGTATCTCTTGTAGCTTAGATGAGCACTTTAATAAACAACTAAGCAATTAAGTTTTGTGGCTCGTGTTTGTCATGAGTACGATTAAGTTTGTCTCTTTTACACTTAATACTCATATCACTCTTTTTGACGGGAAGGACTAGAAAATCCTAAGAGAAATGCATAAATAACCATCTCACCACTAAAGCCCGTCAATTATGTATCACATCTGTGTGCTTCGGCATAGGAAAATTGTGATGTTTTGGCTTACATAATTTGGTATTTCTTCTCTCTCTATATATGTCCATGCATGATATGTTCAAAAACAAAATATGCAAAGAAAAATAAAAGCAAAAAGAATCAAAATGCTTTTAAATATGGTTGCAAGCGTGTTTCTAGAAGATGTGGGAGTTATGAGATGTTCCTCGAAGGTGATAATCCTCATCAAGCAGTTATGATTGTGTGTGAGTGTATTTGATTTTCTCATATCTCAAATCATCATAATATGAGACACTTATGCACTCTTGCTATGTTTTTTACACACAACACGCAAATTCTTTGCTACTTTTGATACATATGTAGGTACAATGTGATTTGGCCATCACAAGAAATACATGTGTTGATATATGCTCACTAAATTGTTTTAACTTGTTTTTGAAATATAGAATTGGTTAGACTTGTTTAGTGTGTGTGTGCGTGTGTATGTGTGTGTGTGTTTAGATCTCTAAATGCTTTGCATATATGTTGAGAGATGTTTTGAGAGCTTAATATGTTGATTGGATCTTTGTCTAAGTTGCTTGCTTGTTGCATTCATCTTTATGTGTTTTTCCTTTCTTTGAAAAACTCTGTTTCCCAAACTCGACAGCTTCTCAACAGATTCTTGACAGATTCCACTTCTATTGAGCCCTTCTTTCTCTTGTCTCGACAGATCTTAATGCATTCTCGATCCATCGAGATTTTCGGGATTCTTCTCGATAGAATATCGACAGCTTCTTCAATCCATCGAGCCAATTTTCTGAGCTCTCTGTTTGGCCAATAGATTTTCGACAGTTTCTCGATCCATCGAGGTATTTTTTCCGTCGATAGCACCTTGACAGATTCACTTTTGTCAAGATTTGGTATTCGACAGATCTCAACAAATACTTCGATCCATTGAGCTGTGATTTCCTTATATAGGCTAAGAGCAAATTTGATTTCATCTTTTCAGTTCTCCTCGATAGAAAATGTTTTTTCCTCTTCCAAACACTCTCTCCCTCACTCAAATCCTTCAACCCTCTTCCTTTTCAGCCTAGATCAAGTCTCAATCCCTTGGTAAGTGTTCTTAATCTCATCTTTACATGCATTTAGACCTAGGTTTTGGGGTTTTTCAAAAATTTTGGGGTTTTTGAGTTTTTCTTGAAATTTTTGGGTTAGGGTTTGTGAATTTGATGTTATATGATCAAGCATTGCATTCTCATTGCATTATAACCATGTTACATGCATTTTAGATGTGTGTTTGATTAAATGTGGATTATGTGCTGGTAGGTTTGGATTGGGATTTGCCCATGATGCACTTAAATCTTGCACGTCACATGTTCATGCATATTTCATGCATACATATTTTTTCTTTCCTTTCTATGTTTGTGTTGTGATGTGTTTCTATTCCTTCTCTCTCTCTCTCTCTCTCTCTCTCTCTCTCTCTCTCAATAGACTGCGTCATGGCACCCAAATGCAAATTTACTCCGGCTTAGAACCCTCTTCGAGGTTCTGGGTCATCATCTTCTTACGATCCTCTTCCCCCTCTTCACGTTTGGTTCCGTGATAAGAATGCCAGAAAGGACTTCTTGGAGAACTTTTAGCGACGTGGCATTCATCCGGAGAGCCAAGTCATTCTGTTGGACTTTGCCAACACTCCTCTCCCCTCCATCATTCAAACTCGAGGCTGGGATTCTCTATGCGAGAAACCCTTGAGGTGTCCCACCGTGTTTATACATGAGTTTTACTCCAATATACACAGTATTGATACCACTGTACCTCGTTTTGCCACGACATTCCAAGGTACACGTATCGTAGTTACCCCGGATCTTATACCCGAGGTACTACATGTCTCACAGGTAGCGCATCTTGACTATCATGGCTATGAGCATCTTAGGACTGTGTCCAGAGACAAGCCTCTATCTCACTTTTATGAGACACCTTCCATATGGGGTGGGAAGCAAATGACCCCAAGCATGGACTTTGCAAAAGGTCCGCACTTCCTTAACATGGTCATGCATACGTATTTTTTCTTTCCTTTCTATGTCTGTGTTGTGATGTGTTTATGTTCCTTTTCTCTCTCTCTCTCTCTCTCTCTCTCTCTCGATAGACTACGTCATGGCACCCAAACACAAATCTACTCCAGCTCAGAACCCTCTTCGAGGTTCTGGGTCATCATCTTCTTACGATCCACTTCCTCCTCTTCATGTTTGGTTCCGTGATAAGAAGGCCTGAAAGGACTTCTTAGAGAACTTTCAGTGACGTGGCGTTCATCCAGAGCGCCAAGTCATTCTATCGGACTTTGCCGACACTTCTCTCCCCTTCGTCATTCAAACTCGGGGCTGGGATTCTTTATGCGAGAAACCCTTGAGGTGTCCCACTGTGTTTATACAGGAGTTTTACTCCAATATACACGGTATTGATACCACTGTGCCTTGTTTTGCCACGACATTCCAAGGTACACGTATTGTAGTTACCTCGGATCTTATATCCGAGGTACTACATGTTTCACGGGTAGTGCATCTTGACTATCCCGGCTGTGAGCATCTTAGGATTGTGTCCAGAGACAAGCTTCTGTCTCACTTTTGTGAGACACCTTCCATATGGGGTGGGAAGCAAAGCACCCCATGCATGGACTTTGCAAAAGGTTCGCGTTTCCTTAACATGGTGATGACATTTGCTTTTACTCCATTGTCTCACTATAACTCTATCACAGAGCCTCGTGCTCGTTTTCTTTTATCTCTCTTAGAGGACCTCTCTATAGACTTTTCCTCTCACTTCATCACTTCTATCCTTGATGTTTTTCAGAATATGGCTACACTTGATAAGCTCATATTTCATTTGGCTATCACACGTATCCTCCGACACTTCTTTGTCAAGATTCCTGATTCTCCTCACTTCTTCACCATTACAGGTGCCATCGACGCCAGTTCTGTTCGACGGAGCGAGGCTCAGCTTCGACTGAAGTAGCCACATGTGACGACTACAGATCCTATAGCTTCTGTTGTTCCTTCCACCTCTGCACCTTCTTCCTCGTCTGGTGGTATGACCCTAGAGGCCATCACGGCACAGCTTCAGCACATGGATGCTCGGCTTGACACTTTCACTGATGAATTGTGTCAGGTGAACACCCATGTCAGTCGTATAGCAAGTCGACAGGCTCGCCTTGGTGGTTTCGCTGCTTCTCCATCTCCTTCTCCAAAGGCTTCGGCAGATGAGGATGGTGATGATGAGGATGAGGATGAGGACGCTAGCTCTTCCAGTGATAATGAGATGACAGCCTCTCAGTGACTTACCCTTTGTCATTCGTGACAAAAAGGGAGAGTAGTTTTGGGATGAGAGTATTCTTGTACTTAGGGGGAGAGTTAGTATAGGACGTTTTCTTGTTAGAGGGAGTGTTTATAATTTTTGAGGGATGTAGCGATGTTTACATGTATTTTTTCTTTTCTTTACTTACATTAGCCTCTTGTATACTGGTCTTGTGACCATTTATTTACATACATTGTGATGATGTATGTTGTCCTTCACCTATCTCTTCATGTGTTGTTTCTTTTCTATCTTTATACACATGTTTCTTTATATACGCAATCTTTATTTCTGTTTCATATATGATGCCTTGATGAGTTTTGTTTAAGTGTTTCAGAAAAACAGATTATGAAAATCTATCTTGTCATGAACTCTCTTCTTGCAAAGTTTTTCAAAAGTTTATGTTAAGGTTATTTTGTAATTCAATAAGTGATTATAAGTTTAGTGATTTAAGACTTCTCTCATGATTCATTTGTTTGTTGTGGTTTTGTCATGGATTGTCAAATGGGGAGATTGTTAGGGACATATTTGATGTAAATGGCTAATCATTTGAAAAAATGCACTTTACTTGTAATTGGATAGATCTAGAATGGTTTAAGACTTCAAGAAACATGTTATTCAAGTCAAGTGTTAAAGCCATGCAAATTTGTCCACAAAACAAGTGAAGAAGTGTTGTTCATTATATCTCGATAGATGTCTCGACAGAAGCCTATCTATCGAGATTTAATGTTGAAGCTCGACAGAAGCACGACCGAAGCTGTATCTGTCGAGAATTACAAAATCAAACTTCTCAGATCTGATTATATGCATATCCTTGAGTATTTGTGTATGGTTTCTTTTCTCACAACCCTAGACATATATAAGGATTAGTTTAAGAGCCGTCACAAGGTATGCAAGGGTATTGAAAACAGAATACACGCATATTGTGACCAGAGACAGAAATTGCCCTAGTTCATCATTCTCTTTGTAGAAGCTACTGCGCCTTTGCGTCAAGGGTTTTGTGACTAAAGAGCTTGATCTTCATGTTGATGAACTGAAGAACTTGCATCCAACATCTTCTTCAAGTTGGTGTGTTAGTCACGTACTGGGATCCGTGCATCATTGATTAGTCACGTACTGGGATTCATGCATTGAACAGAAAGATTGTTGCTACAATACAAGTCCAATTGGATATTGGGTTAAGGGTTCAACTGTAGGTTGGTATTAGGTACTGAAATTCCTTTTACTTGTGATTGATAATAGTGGATTCTCAGGAGTGGTAACCTTAAATTCACCCGGTGGGGTTTTGCCTCGGAGGTTTTCTCTATTCGTAACTAAATCACCGTATCAAATTTATTTTCCGCTACTTGTAGTTTAATTGGTGATTTGTTTGTACTAGCACATTGTTGCATGTTAAATTGACTTTATTAATTAACTTAAGTAATTAATTAATTAATTAATTTGTCAAAATGGTCAATACATTTTTGGCCTATCAAACATATAAGCTAGCATTAGAGCATTCGTAGCAGATGTTGCAAAAAAAAATGTCATTTTAACACACCAAAAGCCTACTTTATTATTTTACCACATCATTTTACAACATCCCATTTATCAGATGTTTTATTCTTCAATTCTATACATTAAAATAATATTTACAACACATTAAAATAATATATTAAATTCCTCCCCCATCATCATCATCAACAACACCAACAACAGCAACTACAACAACAACCAGAAAAATTGTTGCGGCTACAATCACCAGAAAAAAAAAAAAAAAAAAAAAAAAAAAAAAAAAAAACACACACACACACACACACAACCACCAAAATCAACCCACAACCGCCGCCGAATCCACCATCAAATCACAACCACCAAAACAGGAAAAAAAAACAAAAAAAAATCAAAACAAAACAAAAACAAAAAAAAACAAAAAACAAATCAGAACATAGATCAGCACTACCACCGATTCGCCCATCACCAACCAACCCACCCACCACCACTGATCCGCCGCCCATCACCATCTCAACCCACCCACCGCCATAACCCACACCCATGAAACTCAACCCACCCACTGCCATAACCCACCCATCAAACCACAGCCAAAAAACGTGAATAAAAAAATAAATAAATAAAAAAACCCGAAGCGGAATAGAGAAGACAGATGGTCAACTGCATCGAGTGGTGGTCTTTGATGAGATCGGCGGCGTCAAGTGGTGGCCTTTGGTGATCGGCGTGTTGTGGAAGACGAATAGAGAAGACAGAGATGAGAAGACGGAGAGAGAGAGATATCTGTGATGAAGAGAGAGAAAACGGGAATAAAATAACAATATATATATATATATATATATATATATATATATATATTGCCATTGTTTGTTCATACCGTGACAAATTGTGAGGGTACTCTAGCATGTTGCAAAAATCTAACACATTTAGCACATCTAATAAATGAGATTTTTTATGTTTGGTGTGCCAAATATGTCAAATATTTGACATTTGGCACATTTGACACATTTGGCACATCTGCTGGAGATACTCTACTCATATGAAGTAAGAAGCTGACCCCAAGCTACCTTCCTCCTTGCCCAGGAATAGGATGTTGACATTACTAATTTTGCCTCGGCATTGGTCACATCAGTGGGAATCAGGAACATTTCCCCTCGTGTTTATAACCAAACATTGCTTTCACCTTTGCGAGTTACCTAATTAGGAAATAAAGTAACGTCAGCAAAGCTCAAGGTAAGCTCTCCACCCCAAACAAAAAGCAATATAAGCACTCAGACACCTTGGAAAACACATCCACCGTAGAATTATAGTCATAAAATCGCTATTGAAGGGGAAGACTTGTATAAAACACATCAACCAGAGCAAGAACAAGTGGGCAAACAGCATCAAAACTCCTTGCCTCTTATAATTTATAAAACGCATTGCTCTTTTGTGTTTTATGCCCTTTCATTTAGCTTTATCAACCATGCACCCTTTAGATATTCTCACTCTCTTCCTTTTAAATAAGTTTTTCTCATGCTTTATCATCTAATTATACATAAGACTTTATTCCTTTCATGACTTCTTGTCTATGAAGCACGGGTGCGGGTGCGGGTGCGGGTACGGGTACGGGTGCGGGTACGGGTGCGGGACTCGGCAATTTTTGAAAAAAGTGGGTGCGGGTGCGGCGGGACTCGGCAATTAAAAAATTATTAAAAATATTTTTATTTATATTTTCTATATATTTTTACTATTAAAATATTCTTAAAAAACATATTACTAATTTACTATGCCTTGATTCACAAAACAAAGAAAGAAAAAAGCAAGAAACACAAAACACAACACAAAACCAAAAAGAAAACACAAAAGAAGCAACAAATATTCAAAATAAAATTAAGGAAGGATAGATTTAGGGTTTTTGGGTCTCATTTAGAGCTGATTTCGGCGGTTGAAGCATGATTAGAGGCCTTTTTCGGCCTGTTTCGGCCGTTTCGGGTCTGTTTCGGCCGTTTCGGCCGTTTCGGTCGCCGGCCGATACGGACCGATACGGCCGAAACAGGCCGATTCTGGCCGAATCGGCCCGAATCTGCTTGAATCGGCGCCGCGTCGGCGCGATTCAAGCCGCGTCGGCGCGAGTCGGCGGGAAAAAAAAGATGCCACGTGGCCGACTCGGCCGGACGCCGCACCGACGCGCGAGCAGCGGCGTCCCTCGCGCGTCGGCGAGTCCCGCCGCGTCGGACGCGGGTGCGGCACCTCCGGTGCCGCGTCCGTGCATCCCAGCTTCTTGTGCTCTTGCTTATTTAGTTCTTTCTAGTTTAACATTGATCTATTTATAGATTATAGAGCAACTCTTCCTGACGACTTCCACAGATATTTCAAAAGTGTTTTCATCATGAGATTTTAACTTTTAAGCTACTAGTCGTTTGGAGGTTTAAGATGTTATGGTCTCTTGAGACTGAAAATGTTTTATTCCCATAAAAGGAAATAGAACACTACTTTCAGCTTTTTCCAAAAAAATATTTTACGCTGAAACAATTATGGTCTTAGTTTGACAACCAAATTATGTTAAGCAATCAGATTTTAGTCACAAAGTAGGGAGTTAGGCATTCCATTGAATCGGTTAGTCTTCTAACAAATTAGCAATTTAGATCGATTATCTAGGAAATATATAGGGTAGTTGGAATTATTATTGGAATGGCATTTTTGTTGAAAATAAAAAGGATTTTTAACTGAAATTTAAAAGAAGCATGAATTAAGTTGAAACAACCAACTTTTTGTAATCCATATGCTTTCAAGCTAACAGTACAAAGAGGTTCAAGTTATAACCCAGTGGTAATGCATATTTTGGGGTGCTCTGTGTTTGCAGTCTCCACCCCTTCCCTACTATCTACCCAAAAAAAAAAAGCTGACACGAGGTCAAAATTGGGGCCACCACGTTAGCAAAAACTACTCACGCTCTCCAACTAGACTGTTATCCCTTGGTTTTGAGTTTGGTTTTCGTTTTCCCATGGGCTAAGCTTCACTAAATTTAATGGGCTAAAGTTTCTATTGCCTAGCTTGGTGGCCCAATTAATGTGACCGTGTCTTCTTGGGCTGTTTGGGCCAATGGGCCTCTTGCTCGTTTGTGAATCCCATTGGGCCTCATCTCGTCTAGTTGGGTCTAGGCTGTAAAGCCCTATTGTAAGGCCCAGAAAGGCCCTAAGCAAAATTTAATGGTCTAGATGACATAAGATGTGGAATTTTTACCATAATTTTCTAGAGCTTTGATCCGGTTTTAGAAATATTCTCATCAGTGAATATAATGCAAGTCCCAGAATCAAATGACCGAAACTCGTTACAAATGCCTTCCTCGCGAAAGGCCACTAGCTGAGCGATACATGAATGGAGTTTACCACAAAGCTTCTAGTATAGAAGTTGGTACATGAGCAGAAAGTAAGCTAGCAGGTTGATACAATTGTTTATATAAAACAGAAGACAAGGTATGTTGAAAACCCAAGACAGATTGGGAGGAGAAAGCAAACAAAGAGATTTAGCCAAACAGCTCAACTTCTTCTCAGCTCTTACAGTTGCACAAATTGTCACATTAAAGCTCTTTCTTAACACGTCAAATGAAGTTTGGTTTAGGTATAAAAAAAAAATCTGCTCTTAATTTCTTGCATCAGAGAACTTCAAAACAGCAAGATAAAAACCAGGTTCATCTACAAATTCAGCCACATCAAAAGAATGATCAGCTGCCACCTTCTGTAATGTCATCTTCTCGGGCAAATCAGAAATTATGACATCAGGATTTTGTTGTTGCTGCTGCTTTAAGATGTCCCTTCCTTGGGGATGGCTAATAACCACCCTTGCCCCTGTAGAAGCATCAGAAAAAGCTCAGAATTGCAAGTAGTAACATAATAGGAAGCAAGAGCAAAATCTAAGGATCCACCCCCACCCCACCCCACCCCACAAAACACGCCCTTTTCCCCCTTTTTTGACAGACACACGACATTATGATTTGATACAGTTTCAATCACACCATCTCATCATCTTTACTATAAAAGATGTTTCCACCAGGGTAGCGCAATCTGAAGTAACCTATATATATATGTGTGTGTGTGTTTCTCAAAAAAAAAAAAAGTTAACAAATTGTATTATTAACCAGTTATAATTTCAAGGTTAAACCTTTTTAACATACCAAATTAATAAAACTTCACTAGGTTGAACTGAGTCAGGTAATCAGATGAAAAGAAAAAATCCAATATTTGTCCACATTAATTATTTTTCCTATCAATGAATATATTTAGATATCTTGGGCGAAATCCTTTACCCACAAATAGAAAGAGTCCAATGCTACTTTAAAATGAAAATATTAATTTAACATTAATAACACCCCAACACTATCTAATAAAACGTTACCTGGCAAACAAAGTTTTGCAAGAGCTCCAAAAACCTGGTCAAGATTAAAGGACAAAGCAGGAAGAAAATAGAGGAACACAACATCTAGTGGCCTCCACTTCTCTGGCACATATATAAGTTCTCCTTGCCAACATTTAACCCTGTCATATTTTTCTTTGATGCCAGCTAACAGAAAAAGTGAATCATGGACGACAAGCAAAAGTTGGCATTTTGATGAATCAACCAACTGATCTAAAAATCCTTCGGAACCAATTGAAACCAACACTTTAGAAGTTTCTTCAATCTCCCCTGCAGAAATAATGCGATCAATATTTTTGTTAAGCTCCTCTCCAGATATCAAATTATCTGAATCAAGAAATGACCAATCTTTTTCAACAAAGTCTTCGAAGTTAATTACAGATACTGCTCCCTCATTTGGGGGAATTGTAGCACCAATGGATGCCTTATGAGCACGTAAAGGACAGTTTGATTTTAGTGCAGAGGAGAGAGAAAGTGGCAAGAGGCGGTGAACATATAAATTTTGTGGTTGTACTTGAAGACATGGTGTGAACTGCCATCTATGTGATGGAAGGAGGAAAGAAGTAGGTGAATAGAGAGAATTCATGGAAGAAGATCTATGTATTCCTTTAAGAGACACTCTTGGTCTAAAATGGATGCTTTCAGCTCTATGCGTGTATATGATAATGACAAAGGAACCAAAAGCTGTTACAGCTAATATTTCCAAAGCTCATCTGTTTAACCTCTTTTCCACTTATTCTTGTAGCTCAACCATGCCCCTGAAATGATAAAGACAAATGTTGATGCTCAAAGTACGAATGACTTCAATTGTACTCAAATAACTTCAAAAATTCAGACCACTAAATGGTAGTTCACTGGTTATATATCTTCCCAAAGTAAAAGACGATTTTAACTAAATTTAATTACACACTCAACATAGGCCAATCGCAATTATTAGTCATTGAAAATTTAACCTATAACCATCCATCTACAAATTACACAAACACAATATCGCAAAAAAAAAAAAAAAAAAAAAAAGAAGAAGAAGAAGTTAAATTGCATACTTGGTCCTCAACCTTTGAATTCTGTTTCAAAACTTACCTTATACTCTAAAATTTTTTTAAAATTTTCCTTCTTGTCATTTAAAGGATCCAAAATGATGGCTTAGCAAAAACAATTCATGAAATGAGGTCACTTTGATATGGCATGAATCTTGTTTGTCAAGTCAACAATTTTATTCATCACATGACAATAAGAACTTTTTGGAAACAATTTGGAAAGCATAGGACTAAAAATGAAACATTTTAAAATATACTGATGATTTTGAAATAAAACTTAAAGGTTGAATCTTAAGAAATAATAATAATAATCAAAGGTTGAGGATGAAATATGCAATTTAATCAAAGAAACAAGAAGTAAAGAAGTGGGTGATTGTCACACTAAGATTGACTAAGTGGATGGACTCCAACAATCAACCAAACCCCATTACAAATAAGTTGTTAAAGACAAATCTAACACATCATCATACCCCATTATGACGCTTTCTATATGTATTAATAGTACTAGTTTCAAAATGAATATGTTTCATTTTCTATTCATAATATGGCTCGAAGCATATTATGATTTTCTTTTTCTTTTTCTTTTTAATCAAGAATAGTGCAGAAAGTTATAATATCAAGAGAATACGAATTGACTAAAAAAGGATGAAACTTTTAGCAAATTTAAGTTAACAAAGAACATTTGTGTATATAAATCTTTCCATTTAAGAAAAATATAAAATAAAATAAAATAAAAAGTCAATTAGAAAAACAAAGTAATTAACCCAACAAAGCAAGTTGTTGAAAATTGTTTTTGTTGAAAGTAAGTAATTAACCTACTGAAAGAAATAAGTTTTTGTGGACATTTTTCCTTCAGAATAATTTTCATAAACTTAGAAGAGTAGGTCTTTATTCGCTTGCACATTTCTTGTAGGAACACTTTGTGGCATATCTGTCATTGTGCTATCCACCCTCAAGTATTATATATAGCACATTTCATCTAATGGTCAATTGTTTTGTCAATGTGCCAGCCAACATTAACGCCTATATATAATGAAACTAATAGTAACCATCTGAAAGAAACAAACCAGCAGTGTATGTTGTTTTCTTAGCACAGAGATAGCCAACAAATTAATTCATTTGAGATTCTAATTCAAAGTCTCACTTTAGCCACTGCATTCCATCAACGATCAATAGAATCTTTTTAAATAAAAATCATGCCCAACAGCTACATAAAGATGGCCAAATCCCAATAACACTACCATAAATAACCTGTAATTATATATAAAAATTACATTCCCTTTTTTTGACTGACCACACAAAACTCATTACTAAAAATAATAATAATAATAATGTAATGATACAAAAAGAGAGAGGGGGGATGAAACATAAATTTGACATAGACCCCAGAAGGTAATATCGAAAACTGAAAGCATACTCAGAAACTTAAACTTCAAAGAGTCTCTCAAGTATATAGAGCCCCTAAAACAATTGGGGTATAAAACCATTATAGAGAGGGGAATATATTCTTAGATCCTTTCATAAATTAAAATAATAAACGAAATAAGCCTTTCACAGTCATCTTTATTATATTTCTGCCGAAACTAAACATGAAAATCACAAAACAAACTACAAAATTTTTACTAAAATTATAAACTTTGACACTTTCAATGATGATAACTATCGAACAGGTACAGGAAAAATTAAATTTGAAATCATAATGGAGATTAAATTATGAGCTTACTATTTCGATCAAATTTAACAGAAGATTGGAATAAATTTTTTTTTTTTTTTTAAAGTACCTCTCAAAATATGATTTTGAATCAAATTTAGCACCAACTTAACAATAAATTAAGGGTAATTAAAAAATAAAATTTAAATAGTAAAGTCATTTTGGAAACATCATATAGCCAAGTTTCAACCAATATAATCAAATCCAACGACACCAATACATATTAAAAAAATTCATATAAGGTTAGCACAAAATGTTGCTTAGATAAGCATATCAAAGCACTCTGCAAAGTAGAAGTTTTGGCAAAGATGTGAAAAAGAATGGCTTACTAAATGGGTTGATAAAGTCACCTACTTAGTATTATTAGGTTGCAGCCAATTTGATCAACAGAACATTGCAGAATAAAGCTGAAAGAAGCAATAAAATCTTAAATTTTGGGCTATATAAGTTAAATTTAATATTTTGAAAATATTTACAAAAAAAAAAAAAAGTCACTGAAACTCTGGTCTTAGATTTTTCATCATCTGAACAAAAAAATTTTAAGTTTTGAGTATAAGTAAAAGATCAATTATACAAGAAATGAATAGAAAATTTAAAATCCATTGCTTGGGTATTAGGTACTGAATTTCATCTCGTGTGAAACTAAAACCCACACCAAAAACCCCAGCACTGAACCGAACCCTACAATTTTACCTCTCACTCGTGTGAAATTTAGCAATGAGTATTTCATCAAATTCAAACCTAGGAATGAACATGAACCTAGCTAGTAATGAACATGAACATGAACCCAGTGAGCGAAACTACATTAAACAAGAGAAGAGATGGGTCACTGATAGCCATGGCAACCAATAACATCATAGAGGGAAGCAATCCAAAAGAGAGCTAACCTTCAGGCTTCGGCAAAGCTCATGCTCATGCTCAAGCTCGAGCTCAGTTGAGACTCTTTCAAAGCAAAGCCAAAGATAGAGTACTGAGAGTGATAGAGATAAAGACGATGAAGAGTCAGAAAAACCTCGCCTTGTCTTGTCGTCACACCTCACTCGTCACTTAGCTCTGGGCCTTTGGCCCACTTCACTTGTGCTTTTTTTTTCTGCTCCATTGTCTTATGGGTTACTTCTTAATTCTTATTATTCAACCTGCCTGCATACTTGCGTAGAAGATTTATTATTAATTCCATCATTTGGTATTTTGGGCTGTTTAAATTATATTTTTTATTTTTTTAAATCTTCAAATAAAATAATAATATTTTAAATTTTATTAATTCGATTTTTCGAAGAGTCGTCATTGTTAACTGAAAATAACAAAAGATCTACTAAATTAAGCATGAAACTTTTTTCACATGCTAAAATCATATTTTCCTTAAGTTTTTTTTTTATTTATTATTACTAAAATGTAAATTGCACCCTTTGAGTTCAGTTAAAATTCATTTAAGACCTCTAATATTATTTTTTTCCAATTGAATCCTCTAAATTTTAAATTTATTCAAATAAGGCATTTCATCCAATTTCGTTAAAAAAATTGCAGTAAAATATCCAATTAAGTTTTTTTTTTTTTGAAAAAGCAATTTCTTATATGAAAAAAATATATATAATTCATTAAAAAAAATCTTAATTTTATTAATAAAAAATTTCATCAAATAAAGTTAGAGATCTAACATAAACTTCAATCTAAAAATCCTTAACTTTGGCATTTAAAAAAAAAACTTTTTTTGTACCAAAATACTATAAATGATTTAAATGGAAATATTTTTTAACGTTATAATTACAACTTATATGATTTTTTTTTTCTTTTTGTCAATGACCTCACTTGGGGGGTAAATTGAAACTGCATAAAAAATTATGTTTTACTTGAAATTATTTTAAAATTTTAGGATTTAATTTGAAACCATCCCTAAATTATATAGGAGAAATTTTGTAATTTATAGAAAAGATCATTTCATTTCATCTTTGTCCTATTTAAGTGGTTGAGTGCAACAAAAAGTCTTGTGTCTGAACCTGTACTTCTTGTTGTTTTCAATAAAGACGTTTAGTTACAGATTAAAAAAGAAAAAAAAAGTTGGTGCAAAAAAAGTTACAAATAAAAAGAAAGAAATGAAAAGTAAGTGCATTCAGCTATTCACTAATAAGCTTTGACTACACTGTACACATATTATAATTGATGAACTTCTGTTATAACTTGAATGGAAAAAAAAAATTATGATGAATTTCTTGGCAATCAGAGTTTTTGGGGTTCAATATACTTTCTTGATCTTTACTTCTGGGAGCAAGATAGCACATGTTGCCTTAAAGAACAAATGAGAAACTTTAAAATGTTGTAAAATTCCATTCCTGTGCAAGTTATGTATCCTGGAATCTTATGTTTATAGTGTACCTACTTTCATAGATACGATTTGCTCCCAAACGAGGAAATCTCTCTAGTTTGATAATGTTGCACGAAATTAACTTCTTTTTTTTTTTTTTTTTTGCTGAAAACGAAATTAACTTCTAATAACGATCACTTCTTTTCTTTTCTGGCCAAAATGAAGGGAGTAAAAGTAACTCCAAAGATGGTATTGCTATTTTAGGACTAACTTCCATCTTGTTTCGAGTTTTGATGAATGGGCATTTACGTCTACCACTTAATATTTTCCAAAGTAGAATCAAAATAATTGAACACGAAGAAGTCTAAATTGTCATGGTGACAATACTGTACTTGTAGCCATGAAACTGACATGTTTTAACCCTTCAGTAGAGAAAGCTCAAAGTTCAAAATCCAGAAACTTGAACTCTTAGAAGTAATCACTAATCAGGCCACTCACACATGCAACAAACCACCAAAATACGCTTGTTTCTATCACAAAATATTTTTCTTTCTTCAGCTAAACAGTCTATTGAGTAAACGCCACCCTTTTACTTCTTTATATATCTAAAGACATCAAGTATCTATAAACGAAGGTTTTTTTCCCCTGTTATAATCACAAAAATAAGAAAGCATAGCATCATGGAAGCTCAAAATCAAGGCAGGCTGCTTGGAAGTCTGCTAAGAGCAGAGTGCTCTGGCTTGTGTCCACGCTTAAAATCTAGATGAATAAAAGCCTGTTCAATTTCAGAGAGCTCCTCAATCTT
This sequence comes from Castanea sativa, assembly GCF_040712315.1. Taxonomy (NCBI): domain Eukaryota; kingdom Viridiplantae; phylum Streptophyta; class Magnoliopsida; order Fagales; family Fagaceae; genus Castanea; species Castanea sativa. Next base: position 24,462,901 of record NC_134021.1, on the reverse strand, counting down.
TATTTGCAATGTTTTTCCAATTGCATGGGCTTCTTTCAATGGAAAATCCTATGGCAGTTCGTTCATTAATTTGAAGAGAAAAATTATACAACACTATTTGAACTGAGGTGAGGCACTCGCTCTCTTTAAGAAAATTCAAGCCTTTGGTTGGCTAATCTTTGTAACCGGTGCTGATCTTCTTTGACTTGTCTCCCCTAGGAACAACATTTGTACAAAGTGTTCAAGCTCAAAACTCTACCCGAAATAACACTCTTCCATGGCTAGAACTTCTCTATTTTATTAGTGTATAACAATGCTTGTAATTGTTGAATTTTTTTTGTATATTATGGAATGGGTCTAAATGAGCCTATTTATAGGCTCAACGAGCCTTACAAAATTATTACCCAAATTAATCTGATTAATTAGGTTTATAATTTTGATGTAATGGGTGTTACAAGATTAATTACTGGACATAAATCTAATAGGCTGGAGTTATACAATTAATGGACGAGATAAGGAATTTTTAGAGAATGAAAAAGCCCAAACGGCTAGTCTATTAAGTGGGTTAATGGTTCTTCATTTTCCATAATAAAAATAGAGTATTAATTTGGGTCATTTACTTACCAATGGATATGGTAATTATTCTCAATGGGCTGTCAAGTAGGAGGATCCAAGTTAGTTGATTCATTTCCATTTTTGACACCTCTCACTTATGCACGTATCTAGCCCAATATCGGAATCAATACATATTAGCCCATTAATCACCACAATTGACAAGAATAAAAGAGTCTCTCTCATTTTCAATGTGGAATTAAACATTTCACTTACTTGTGGGTTTCAGTTAGCTCAACTAGTAAAGTCTCTGATGGTTGAATAAGAGACCTAGAGTTCAATCCCCACCTACATCAAAAAACTAGTTGGTGTCTTGGTCTGATGATAAAGAGCTATTATTAGGAGTGGACACCATAGTTTAAAACTCTCTAAAAAATAACATTCCACTAACTCCTTATATTCTATATTAACTCCCACATCTTTACATTTATATTGTAATATAAATTCATTTTAATTAATTAATATTAAAATGCTCCAAATATCTCACTAGATCCAGTGAGATATCCATCGAGTTTGGCGAGATCTCATCGAATCTTCATTGTTTTCTGTCGAAATCTCAATCATCTTATCCTCTATCGGTTTTGACCAAAACCAACTCAATCTGACCTGTTAAATGTTATTGATCAATGAAGGGGAATTTTTTTCTAAATAATCAAATCCATCAAACAATTTCATTAGTTAGTAAGGTTTCAAAACAATTTAGCAATCTAACAAATCGAGCCCTTGAGACTCGATTTTGCTCGAGTTTCATATTTGAGGGTGAAACACTCGAGTTCCTTGCTCTTTCGTTTTCTCTTCATTCTTTGTTCTTCCTTCTTCGTTTTCGGCCGAAATAGGAAATTAGCAATAATTCCCAAACATTATAATTAGTAGTTATTGTTTACAAACTATATTTTTTACTAGCATCTCGAGTCTAAAAGACTCGATTTTGGGCCTATAAATCGAGTCTTTGAGGGTCGATTTTTATGGTCTGATTCCCACCTAAAAATTGAGTCTGTGAGACTTGATTTACAAGCCAAAAATATATATATATAGTCTAAGTCTTTTACAATCTATTCCCAGAAATACACAACAACCACCAAAACCCACATTTTGCCTATCCCACGTCAAAATCCACCAACCACCATGGGTTTGTAGAAGATCATGACTGAGCAAAACCCACTACAAAAAAAAAAAAAAAAAAACCCAAGGCGAGCAAGCCCAGATCCACGTCTGCCTGGGCGTGCGGCTGCCTGGGTCGCGGCGTGGGTCGCGTGCGGCCTGGGTCGCGCGGCCGCGTGGGTCAGTGTGGGTCGGCGGCTGGGCTTGTGCAGATTAGCGTGGAGGAAGCAAGAAGTGGAGGAAGAAAGAAGCAGATGGAGAGGTAGTAAGGAGAGAGACGAAGAATAGAAAATAAGAAAGATAAGAAAGAAAGACTAGATATAAGATATAAAGACTCGATTTCCAGGTAGATGCCACGTGAAAAAAATGTCACATCAGACGGATCAGACTATAAAAATTAACCCTCAAAAACTCAATTTTTTGGCCCAAAATCGAGTCTCTTAGACTCAAGATGGTGGCGATGATCGTCGGAGAAAGAGCCGAAGAGCTCGGCCACAGAAGTTCAGAGAGCAGAGGAGTGGGTTCGTTGTTTTTGATTGATCTGGGTTTGTTGCTTCCTTCTTCTTTGTTGATTTGCTTTCTTCTTTGTGATCTGTGCTTGTGAATTTGTGAAAGAAGAACGAAGAATGAAGGAAAACGAAGAAGGAAGAACGAAGGGAAAACGAAAGAAGAAGGAACTAGAGTGTTTCACTCTTGAGTATGAAACTCAAGTGTAAAACACTAAATTTCAAAAATCCCTCGACGAAGGGCCTTTCATTTTGCCACCTGCTGGGATCAAGTTAAGTTTGGGTGGAACCCAAACCCAACTTGTGGACAGCCCTATAAACACTCTATTTTGTATTGGCCAATAATAATCTTCAGTTCTTGGTTCCAATGAGTTCATGTTTAGGGTGCTCACAAATGTAGTTTCACATATGGAAGCGAACTAAAGAGAGTAATGAATTTTAAGGAAAGAGGTGAGCACTATGAAGAAGAATTGATAGAAGAAAAAAAATTAATAAGGGTAGGAAATGGAGTGTGAGTTTTCTGAGAGGTGAAGTAAGGAAGAAGCGGAACTTCAACGGAGTATGAAGAAGGTTAAGGAGGATTCTAGGAGTCCTAATGATGCTATGGGTGACTCTTTATCTAAGGGATCGTATAGAGAAAAGCTGGTTGGGGCTATCCTTGGGGGATATGTACAGTCTTTTGATAATCCATACTAAATTCACTTTTCAAGTAATAAAAAATAAATGATCAACTAAAAAAGCAATTCCAGAACTACCAAATAGAATAACTAGATAACTGGTGCAAATGCATAAAAGTAGATGAAAATTAATGGCATTCAAATTCATTAAATCAACAGCATATACCTTGCCAACAATAACTGATGATTAGGGTTGCCTGTACCAAGTCCAGTGGGACTCCATCTGATAGTATATATCTCCTGCAAAACAATTATTCAATGTTTCTGAGAAAAATCCAGTCAGAACAGAAGTACAGATGCTGGGAGGCAAACACATTGAGATAAAAAAAGAGAAACAAAATCTCCACAGTACCTTAGCATGATCCTTTAATTCATGAACAAACTTTTCTTGCTTCATACTCCATATCTACAACATTGCTATATATTAGTTGAAATTGAAAACAAAAACACACCAAAAAGAAAAAAACCAACAAAACAATATCTATTTTGGAGTGACAAGAACCAAGATAAGCCAAGAAGAAATGTGATTAAACTGTATGAAATAGGTTAAATTAATTTGTAGATTGAAATACAAGTTGAAGATGGCATGCGCGCGCGCACACACACAAAGATAATGCTAAGAGCAAACATCTATGTCAATGGAACATAAGATGCAAATCAATGTACTACTAGTACCATAAACAACCCTTGCAGTGACAAAAGTGCAGACACACAAACACATGCACATATATATAATGCCAACAGTGAAAATCTATGTCAATGGGACATTGGGACATAAGATGCAGGGGGGTTTGGTGCTCTAATTCTGTGCAGGGGCCCGACAGAGTTTGTCTTTGGAAGAGGATCAGGAAAGGGTGCGACACTTTTTATCATTTTGTTAACTTTAAGGTGGGAGATGACTCTTCTATAAAATTCTGGCATGACCCTTGGTGTGGGGGGCTTCCTCTGAAAGACAACTTCCCTGAACTTTATGGCTTTGCTTGTAACAGGGATGCTTCAGTGGCAAACTTGTTTTCTCTTTTAGAGGAAAGTTATCATTGGAATGTCAGTTTTGTTAAACCAGCACAAGATTGGGAATTGGAATTGGTTGTCTCCTATATGGATTTGATCTATTTTGGCCTGGGGAGAAAGAATGTAGTGGATGAGCTTTGCTGGATTCCCTCCTACAAGCAGACTTTTGATGTTAAATTTTTTTTATAGGGCCTTACAGTCTTCTACTCAACTCTCTTTTTCTTGGAAGTCTATATGGAAGCCGAAAGTACCTACAAAGGTTAGTTTCTTTCTTTGGATTGTGGCATTGGGGAGGATTTAAGTAGTGATAATTTGAGGAGGTATAGAGTAATGGTGATCGATTGGTGTTGCATGTATAAGAGAGATGAGGAGACTATTGATCATTTACTTATGCACTACCCTGTTGCTAGAGAGTTGTGGAATTTTGTGTTTTCTCTATTTGGCGTTCTGTGGGTTATGCCAATGGGGTTGTGGATCCTCTAGCAAGCTGGCCAAGTAAGTTTAACAGATATAGATATGCAGCGATTTGGGCCATGATCCCTCATTGTCTCATGTGGAGTATTTGGCAGGAAAGGAATACTTGCACTTTTGAAGAAAGCAAAAGAGGTTGATTCATGATTTGAAGCTGCTATTCTTCCAGACCTTATCTGAGTAGACCAATGCTTCGGGTGTTTTTACTTTTAACTCTTTGGCTGTATTACTTGATAGCTGTAATTTATTTGCTCTATAATTTTTTTTTTTTTGTTGGCCCCTAGCACACTGCCTGTGTGCTCTGGTCCCTCTGTACTTTTTTTTTTTTTGGTAACTCCTTCTGTACTTTTGTTTTTTATTTGATGAAGCAGTAATTACTTACAAAAATAAAAATAAAACATAAGATGTAAATCAAATTTCCTAAAAGGAAGGAGTAGCATCAACAACCTTTGCGGTGATATCATCAGAGCAAGAGGCCAACAAAGAACCTGTTGGGTCCCATCTGACACAGTTAACTTCACCCTGAAATCGCACAAAGTTCATAATTAGCTTTAAAAAAAAAATTTACAATGAAATCTTTTCATAAGTCAATGCACACAGTTTGATCTAATGCTTTCCAAACATTCAGAAGCCAATCAAAGTCAACAAGTTTCACTATTTGATAGTCAAAAAGAACAGATTTAGACACAATGAGGCAATTCTAGTAACTACTACCACTAATGTAGGCACTACGCTGGTAAATACATGTTTTGCTACTTGATTAATCTTAGGGTCGATGTATAACTTGAGTAAACTGAAACATTCCTAAAGGTGTAGCTGGCAATTTCCAGCAAAAATGCACATGGTTTTCTCATGACTTGCTTTGCATGCTGCTCATAGTATCTTTCCTTTGCACAATGATTGAAATTCTTTAATAGTGGTTGAAGAGTTCATTTTTTTGTTTTATCGTTTATTGTAGATCACTTCATGGCTGCTGGCAGCACTGGTGATATTGATTAACGGGTATCTGTTGCTGGACTTCTTCTCCTCTGAAATGAATAGTACGTTGTTTGGCACAGTTTTGTGTGCTTTTACAGCCGCATATATTGCATTTATAATTTACCTTGTTTCCCGGGGTGTTAACTGTTAACTTTAGAAGTTGGTGCAACTTAGGGCAACCCAAGGTCGTAGCAGACACAGAATGTTGAGTAATCAATGGCCATTGTTGGCTTCAATTGCAAGATGTTTGAAATTAGAAAATGCCAGATTGCGAAAGTGCTGTCAGAGTGCATTTGCACTGAAATTTTCTGATTTAGATTGACCTTCAATTGGTAATCATAGATCAGTTGTGTACAAATTTTACAAATTTGAAATCAATAGCTTAATATCGTTTATCTGTGCTGTAGTAAGCAGCTCAAGGTTGTTGTTTCTGTATAATATAACTCGTTTATTATCTTTGGTTTTATAGAGGGAAGAGAAATGCAAATTAAGATACTTTTAGGTAACTATATGACCAAATTCTCAGGTAGATCTAGTGAATTTGTACCATCATGTTTCAATACTGAACAGACAATCAATTTAGGAAGAGAAAGGAAACAAAGTCATGTCCATCATCTCATTCTTTAACAGAGACAAAATTACAACTGACTGAAGAAGAAAAGTAGACAACATAACAAATGCTTGCTAAAAAAGGCAAAATGTAATCATATGGGCAACTCTATGCCCCTTTCCCTCCAAGCATGTCAAAAAAGGCAAGTTGGAAGTCTAAAGAAAATAACCCAAAACCTGACCACCCACATTCTTTTTAATTGCCTCTTCGTGATCCAAAACACCATCTGGAGTTGTGATTACGACATAACCCCACTGCACGGAGATAGGGAAAGACAAGTAATAAGATAAGTCAGAAGAAGAAGAATTTCATTCTTTCATAAACAAGTGAGATTTCATTAACAAGACAAACACAGCCCATTCTTCCCCCAAGCCTTTTCCAATATAAAAAGGGAAAATGAGCATCCATGACAGAATGTTGAACATCAAAATGTGACAAACCTGATGTGTTGGTAGCATACGCAATCTGTAATTTTCAATATCCCTTGCCTTGATATCCTGCCTGTAAGTGAGAGCCTTGCAATCTTTAACCCTGCCTTGTAGTTCAACTGATATCCTCCCCACTCTATGCGGATCATAGACCTGATAATCCTTGATGTACCCTACAAGTAACTATACCAAGTTATTTAAACTGTGCGCCCAGAAAACCAAGCTGTTCATTCTGCAGCATGCAAAAGATAACCAATAGCCTTTCAGAACCCAAACCCAAAAATAGAAGAAGGAAATGCATATCTGTAGTAGCTGGTCCAATCCATGGGTAGCAAAGCTTTGCTGGTCTAGAGAAGATGGTTTAAGAAACTTCCTAAACTACCCCTCCGTAAGCATGGATTCATATAGAAGCAAAGGAACTATCTGAAAATGCCTAAGACTAACCTTTCATAAGCAGCTAGAACTGCTGTGAGGAAAATTAAATGAAATCATACTTCTGATCCCAATGAAACACAAACAGCTATCCAATTAATCAAATAAAATACAGGCACCTCCTTGTCTCCCATTTTTGTTTATTTATCTATTTTCTAGTAACTTCAGGTTTCTAATTATGATAGGGACCTCCCAAGGGTTCTAAACTAAATTATCTCCCTCTTACTTTATGGCAATTGTTTCAACCTCTCGTCTTTTAAAAATATTGGACAAAGAATAAGACTAAAGGCACCAGTACTTAAAAAATAATAATAAAACAAGTAGAATTTTGGCTTAGACCCAGTATATGAGCTACTTATAAAAATAATAAGTATATGAGCTCTAAATCTAATAATACTTCCTCCTCCCACAATAGGTGGAGGATACGACAACGGGTTCAAAATTCACCAGATGCAAGCATAATCAAGAATCAAAAAAGCTTAAACCTATATCAGTTCAGAGTAGAAACATATACAAGAGCAATGAAAACACACACACACACACAAAACCTTGAGTTGAGTGTAACAGCACTGGACTTCACACTATACAAACATTGAAAAGAGAATCTAAAATGCACTGAAATTCACATGAAATGAAACAGAACCATGAAGCAATCATTCATCACTCTATTTAGAGTACCATTCTTTTTCAATCCAAACACTCCAGTAGCTCAGTGTCTCACTATTTCTGCTAGCTCCAACATTATGACACCAATAATTTGAAGTACCCACCAACCTTTTACCACTTCAGCACCAAAGACCAAAAACAAATATTACATTACCTCAAGATGAATAGAAACTAAACCATTGAAGTTGCAAAGATTCTTAATTGATACAACCCACCACTATTTCAAATAATAAGGGAATCCAAAAGTATAAATGGGAAATTTTGATTGAAGCAATGGAAAAAGTAGAACTATAAAGAAAACCCATATCAGCAAAGAGGGGGAATAGTACAGATTTACCTCGATCTTTCATGATCTTGAGAAAGGAAGAAATGACATTGGAGATAGGCTTCAACTCCACAGTTGCTTTTCCTCTCTTCTCCGCATTCACTATCGATCTCAACGCATCGTTCAATATCCTCCTCCCCATCTCTCTCTCTCTCTACCCTGAATGGTTAAAACCCCTAAGTCAGACACAGTCAAACAGTGAGTTTAGCCAGATTTGGTGGTCGACTTAATAAATAGTTTAATTAATAATTTTTTAAATTATATAAATAAATAATAAATTTTTAATATACTAAAACTCTATAAACATTTCGTTAATACAAAATCACAAATAAATAATTAACAAACTCTATGTTGTGGCTGTTTTTTACTCTTTTGCATTTTGCAAAAAAATCTTTGCCTATAAGCATTATTATACTTTGTTATGACAATGCACAATGATGAGTAGTTTAGTTTCTTAAACATTTGTAATTGATCTGGTTTGTATAATTTTTCATTGGTCTTAAAAAGTACTATTTATTACTTTTCCTTTGATTTGTTGTATATAAATTCAAATTATAATGTTTCTCATAGCGCCAAAGTTGTTCAAAGAATCACAGGTCAACCATTACTTTGGCATGATGCTCTGCATTGAATCTCATGTCAAGCAATCTGCCCATCCCAAGCGTACTATATTCTAACGAAATTATGTTATGAACTAGACAAGTATGGGTGTGATATAAGGAAATGATGGCATGAAGGGAGGCTAAAGAGTATTGGAATGCAAAACAGATACTGTTGAAGGAGTCCAATGTAGAGCAAGTTAGCCAGGGTTATCAAATAGAAGATAGAGATTTAGTTGAATTAGTTCTTTAGTTTATTGATAGGCTTATCAAATAGAGGCTTCCTATCATTTAGGAAGAGTTACTTGATTGTTAACAAATTATTTTTCAGAATGTAATTCTTTGTTGAATACTACTCCATATGGAAACATGCCCACCACAAACATCCATATGCATTTTTCTCAAACACCTCATATGCAAAATATTCTAAATCCCCTTCCCATGGCCCCGCCGCCCCAACACAGCTAAAACATGCCCAACACAAATGACACCATCCATCATATACCCATACCCACCCACCCACCACAAATGAGAGAAAAAAAATGCCAAGAAAATAAGCATATTTCCACTGACACCAATCTTTCAAGAAGTCAATAATATGGAATTTCAATTTGGAAGTCCATTTGCGAATATTCAGTAAGTAAACTATCAACCTCAAATACATGTATGTAATACTTAACTACAATGTGTTTGGACTCACGAATCAGTAATAAAGGTAAATATTCAAGAGAGAGAGAGCAAACCCAAGAGGAGGGAGATCTGTAAAAAGCGATCTGAGAGCTGAAGGAGGTGAGCTATGGCAATTGGCAATTCGCCATCGTGCTCGTGTTGGCTGAAATGCTGTAGCCGAAGGATTGATGGGCTCACCACTCAAAAATTGCTCGCCACGTGCACACGTATGGATTCATTAAAAACTAAACACAATTTTTGTCATAAAAATATAAATAATTAGGCAAATTATTTCTTAAAAAAAAGTAAACCTAAGTAGTCACATATTAAAATTCTTACCTAAATTTTATATTATTTATGATCATTTTTTTTTCTAATTTTTAATAAGATAGTGCGTGTGGTGATCTTTGTTGTGTGGTGATTTTTATTAAGTATATGTGATTGGGGGTTTTTTTTTTATATAGTCATTAATATTAGATTCTTAGTATTTTGCACTAATTAACTCACTTGGCACAAAAATTAAAAAAAATTTAAGTGGACACATGACACAAATTTAAGTGGATAATTATAATATGGTCCCCACATAAATTTAAATACATGGAAAAATTGGATTTCATAAAAATATAAATAATTAGTTAAATTATTTTTTTTTAGAAAGTAAACATAATTAGTCACATATTAAAATTCTTACCTAACTTTAATATTACTTATGATAATTTTTTTCTAATTTTTAATAAGATAGAACGTGTAAGAACTCGAAAAATAAGGGTCCAAGCCCACCTAGAACAATGATACCTTGTCTCTCAAATCAAGCCCAAACCATAGAATTTTTAAGAGAGTGGGTCACTAACTCAAGTGCAATACAAAAATAAGTCCAAGTCTAAAACCAAAGAATCCAAGGTAAAAGATAAGTGCAATTGGAACAATAATTGAGGGTAATATCCTCCTCGAGCAAGTTCGAGAATCAATTTCCTGCATATAAGTTTAGTTCTGGTTTCTTACAAGGTAATCCTAAATTCTCCTTACTAGTTTCTTTTTTCTTAGAGTTTGTTTGTCCCCTTTTTTTTGGGAGGTTCCCTTCCTTTTATAGTCCCTTCCCTAGCATCTTAGTCCTTTATCTATACGCTTCAGGTGATTCCTTAAGATACTTGTCTCATCAGGACCTTTCTGGAGGTGGTAGAGAGAGCTGTTAGCTGTGATATTGTTGTTCAATGGTTATTTCCTTATTAATGCAGCTGATAAGGTTGGTGTAGAGCATTCAATGCGGATGTGGGAGGTATCTCCTTCAGAAAACTTCCTTCCACCAACCTTGCTCCAGTCGCTATTTCTTCTCCTATCCTTCGGCCTCCAAGGGATATTAGTTGTCTTGATTCTCTTATTTTCCTCGAGTAGGCGTAGTCCTCGGAGTTTGCTTACCCATCTTAGCCTAGATTGGGCGAATCAATCCTCAATTGGGACTCCTCAATCCTCGAACCCCCCACAGAATGTATGACGATATTTGTTGTGTTGTGATTTTTATTGCCTATATGTGATTAGTATTTTTTATTATAAAATTTATAATTCATTAATATTAGATTCTTAGTATTTTGCACTCATTAACTCATTTGACACAAAGATTAAAAAAGAGTAATGCTCGGAACACAACTTTATGACACAACTCACCACGTGGTAAGTTATGAGTGGTGGAAGTGTGATGGTGGGCTGTAGGGACACACTTTTACCACTCACAACTCGTCACGTGGCTACTTGTGCACAAAGTTGTGTCCTAAGCATTACTCATTAAAAAATATAAGTGAACAACAAACTTAAGTAGGTAATTATGATGTGGTCTCCACATAAATTTAAACACATAGCGCAAAATTTGATTCCATAAGAATATAAATAATTAGTCAAATTATTTTTTTTTTTAAAGTAAACATAATTAGTCATATAGTAAAATTCTTACATAAATTTAATACTACTTATGATTATTTTTTTTATTTTTAATAAGATAAAAACATGTGCTGATTTTTGTTGTGTTGTGATTTTTATTGAGAATATGTGATTGATTTTTTTATTATAAATTTTTATAGTTCATTGATATTAGATTATTAGTATTTTATACTCATTAACTCACTTAACACAAAAATTTTAAAAACATAAGTGGTCATATGACACAAACTTAAGTGGATAATTATAATGTAGTCTTCACATAAATTTAGACACATTGGGCAAAATTGGATTCCATAAAAATATAAATAATTAGTCAAATTATTTTTTTTGAAAAGGTAAACATAATTAGTTACATATTAAAATTCTTATCTAAATTTAATACTACTTATGATAATTTTCTTCTTCTAATTTTTAATAAAATAGAACGTGTAGTGATCTTTGTTTTGTTGTGATTTTTATTGGGTATATGTGATTTTTTTTATATATAAATTTTATAGTTCATTAATATTATATTTTTAGTATTTTACACTCATTAATTTACTTGGCACAAAGATTAAAAAACTTAAGTGGAAAAATACCACAAACTTAAGTGGCTAATTATGATGTAATCCCCACATAAATTTAGACACATAGCGCAAAATTGGATTCCATAAAAATATAAATAATTAGTCAAATTATTTTTTTAAAAGTAAATGTAATTAATCACATATTAAAATTCCTACCTAAATTTAATACTACTTATGATCATTTTTTTCTTCTAATTTTGAATAAGATAAAACGTGTGGTGATCTTTGTTGTGTTGTGATTTATATTCAGTAAATGTGATTGGTTTTTGTTATTATAAATTTTCTAGTTCATTAATATTAGATTCTTAGTATTTTGTACTCATTAACTCACTTGGTACAAAGATTAAAAAACTTAAGTGGGCGCATGGTACATACTTAAGTGGATAATTATGATGTGGTCTCCACATAAATTTATATACATGGCACAAAATTTGATTATAATTTCAAATTTTAATTGAACTTTCTCTGATCTTTGCCTATTAATATATATAGATTGGCACGTAGATATTGACATTATCATTTGAATACATTCAAGAGTTTCATTTGATTGGTCATGTTTATCCAAGGGCGGAGTTAGGATTTTTTGTTGGGGAGGCCAAATTTTGATACTAATATAGGAGTCATGAGTCAAGATAAATCATCACATATATGCTCACATACACATATATAAACAATTATATTTTGATACTAGAGTTGGTCATAGTTTATAAAATATAGTGTATATAAAATTAACAACTATCGCAAATGTATCTTCGCAAGATAATATTTAAGGGAATTTATCATCTTTTAAGCTCTAATGAGAATACAAAAGTTGTCTAATTTGATATTAAAAATGTAAAAATAGGAATTTGTAAAAACAAAAACTACCTTGTTTCTATAATTACTAAATCGATTGACAAATTCTATTGGTTTTTATGAGCATCATTGGACTAACTCAAACATTTGAGGGGCCAAATTCTATTCTTGTAGTTAAATATTTACAGTTTTTAGTACATACACGTAATATAATAGTATTTTTTAAAATTTTGGGGGGGCCAAGCATTGCTGAGTTTATCTATATTTTATTAAAATTAAATTAAAGTAATACAAATAATGTTAGCCACTACAAAATTTCATCAAGATCAAGATTTTAAAATATTTTTTGTCCACCATATAAAGTAAGTTGCTCAAGTGCGATCATATTAACCATTGAGTATGTAGTAGGATGAATTCTATAGATAGATAAAAAAAAAAAAAAAAACATGCAAAGGGTAATAGGGTTATCGAAAACCAACTAAAAATAAAATCATAAAAATTTAGTTCACAATCATATTCTATATCATATTTTATTATTGCAAATCACTTTTATATTTCTAATTATTTCATAGAAGATGAGAAATATGTTGTGCAGAGCTTGTATGATTTGATCCGAAATGATGTGCAATTGGAACATTAAAATTAGTGTTACTTTGAGTTTTATCCAACACATTTTTGCCTCTAAAAGATCATGTCTTGTAATGAGTTGTGTTTAACAATGAAACATAGGAGTCTATTACTTGAACTCATTGTGGGGTCTTCTGGTGTCACATGCATATTTGTGTCCTGGCATTTGAATAAAATGATCATATATTTATTTTGTGGTAAAAAAATGCTAACAAATGGATATTAGTTAACATTTTAATCTACAATCTTCATATGAAATGAAAATTTAATTTTTTGAATCATACATATAGGGAAGCAATTTTTTGTACAACTACAAAATACCTTCAAAAGTTGCTACAAAATCATATGTCCATATCTATATGTGCTTACGTTTTAGTAATTGGATTTTGAAAACTATGATAACTCTTAAACTTCATGGAAACTAAGTAAAGAAAACACAAAAAATATATAATACAAAAATATCAACCAAAAAAAAAAAAACTAAATAGAAGGGCAGAACACAAATATTTAAAAGAGAACTTTAAAAGCTCAAAATAAAACTGCATAATGCAACTCCAATATGGAGAAATATACATACAAACATACACACACACATAAATAAATAAATAATTAATTAATTAAAAAAATGAAAATTTAACAACAATTTTTTTTCTAGTTCATCATTTGTGTTGCAAACTCATTAATTGTTTCGACAATTTATTTTGGGTAAACTACGTATTTGGTCCCTAACTTTTACACTGAATGTCAATTTAGTCCCTAACTTTTTAAATGTGTCAATTTGGTCCTTAACCTTTTGGAACTGTGTCAATTTTTTCTCTGCGGTTAAGTGATGGATGGAAAATACTGACATGACTAACAGCAAAAACTTTTTAAAAAAAATAATGACACATACGTGTACAGTGTACTGCCATGTAGAATAAAAATGAAAGAATAATAGTAAAATAAAAAATTTATATTAAAAATTAGGATCTCATCACGAACAAACAAATTTCATAGTGCTCCATCAACTAAAAATTAACAAAACCTATTTAGTTACAGAGAAACTGTAGGAAAAGGAAGTAGAATAGCAACTGAAAGACCTACAATCATTTCAAAATAAAAATTTTCTGATACTATAGGAGATGGAGGTGGAGAGAGCCGAGAAGAGGATTGTGAAGGGTTAGGGGTATGATCAGAATTTAGTGAGAAGTCAGGGAATATGGTGTAGAAAATAAAACGATGTTGTCTGGGAACCTCGAGTTCTTCTAGGATAATACAAGCCATGGTCTCTAATCAAGACTGACGCTTGCTTGTTTCCGAAGCTCAATGGTAATACAACAACATATTTTTTAACATATTTCCTTTTCTTACGGTTTCTTGCCAACCAAATAGGAACTTGTTAATTTTTGGCCTTTGTAGAAGGTTAGCAGCGTGAAACTTTGATTGTTTAGGATGAGATCCTAATTTTAACATAAAGTGGTTTTCCTTTTTTTTAATTATTATTATTATTTTTTTTTTCATGTTGCAGTACACGTGTCATTTTTATTTTAGCTGTTAATCAGGTTAGCATTTCCATCTATCACTTAACGGCAAAGACTAAATTAACACAATACCAAAATATTATGGACTAAATTGACATATTTTAAAAGGTAAGGACCTAATTGACATTCAGCGTAAAACTTAGGGACCAAATATGTAGTTTACCCATTTATTTTATACCTACATCTAAATTTGGTCAAAAAGGTCCAAAGATTGCTCAATGCACTTTGATATTATACCTTCCATGTCTATATGCTTGGATATTACTTTCTAAATGGTTGCGTTTGGCACAAATTCACATTAGTATCCAACTCATCAAATAATTGATACCGAACTTAATATTATAAACCTTCAAATTTTGTATCCCTTTATTAAAAAAAGTCCTCAATTAATCTTCAAAAGTTCAAATTAAAATTACATCATATCAAAACACTAAAATTGTATAATTCACCAAAAAGCTAAAATACTAATACCAGATAAGGGAGGAAAAAAGAACATAAAGAAATCTTAGACCGCAAATCATTAAATTATACAATTAAAATTAATAATATTACTTTTTGTCATTTAAATATTTTTTTTGAATAAATTCGGATTTAAAGTAGGTTCTCTTAACTCAGACCTATTGTTTCTCATTATTAAGTAAGTGCACTAAAATGGACTAAACTGGACCAAAGGGAATTACATAAGTACATGTATTTTTGGGTTCTTGAAAAAAAAAATCAATACATCTATTTTCAAAAAAATAAAAAATAATAATAATGAAAATTTTTTAAGAGTCCACAAATAAATTTTGTACATAAAAATAATTAGAATACTAGAAGGCAAATATATTCAGATGATTTAAGGTAAATATTTGGAGAAAACATTTTGTTTCAAAAGTCTTACATAAATAAATTTAATTAAATAAGTATGTAGCTAATGCAATTGAATTCATAAATTTTGAAAAATAACACTTGGTATGAATTTCAAATTTCAAATGTATATAGCACTCAATACGCTATCCACAAAAATACGTGTTGTCTTACAAATAGATTTTCTTTTAAGCCTATTCTAAACAACTAAAACTATAACATCTATTGTGATGGAGAGAAAAATATATCTAGAAATTGAAAAAAAAAAAATTCAACTAAAGAGAATGGTGTGATCGTCCTTCCTTGGAAGCAAATTGGTGGGGAAGCATGATTGTTGTTCGTCATAATAGTTCTTTAGCTAAAGAAATTGAACAAATGAACCTAAGTTTTAAACAGGATAAAAAAATCAAAGAGATTTAGACATCAAATTTAGCACTAACTTTGATAGGAAAATTTTAATTATAAAAATACAAACCAACCTCAAGAATATCTCATCATCTCCCAATCCAAATAAAATTTGCTTAATTTAATGTGCATGGTAGTGGATGAAAAAATCTTTGGTTTCTACAATGGTGAAAGAATAATGATTCCACAATGACATAAGACTTGATATGCCATATTAAACTTTACCTTGAAACTATCCAACTACTCATCTGAGTCCATTTTTTCACTAACAAAATAAACATTTCCAAGATGCATGATACTAAGAAAAAGTACGTAGTCCTTTCCTTGCCTAGCATAGACTATAGAAATACCTTTAAAGTTCAAATGTAAATATAATGTAAAGCGAAAAGTTCATCATAGTGAAGTGGTAAATAAATTTAAATGTAAATATAAAAATTATACTAGAAGGGGTTGGGTAAGTACACTTTGGTGTGTGGAGCTATGCGGTTTTGGCTTTAATTATCCACCGTTTACTAATCTCTCTAAAAATCTACAAAAAGAAATATATTTAAAGCATTTACTAATTTTCTCAAAGTAAGAACCTACAAAAATAAAGAGATTCACAGAAACAAACTAACCTAAGTAAATAACTTAACACCACATATAAACTTGAAACACACCAAATATGAAACCTACCAATTTTGGCCTACAGTAATGTAATCAGAATGTCATCTCTTGTAGCCTACAGTAATGTAATTAGAATGCCATCTCTTGTAGTTGTACTTTGGTTATGTATTGTATTATAAACTCGATTTAAAACACTAATATTACTATTTTTATGTGTGTTATAATAAGTATTACTGTTTACTATAAAAAAAAAATTTCATCTCTTAATTTTTTTTTTATATATAAAATCTATAAGCTAACAATCTAGAACACCAATCTACCATTCCTAGGAACCACAATGAATCAAACCATGAGACAAAAGAACATTTGACAACAAAAAAGTTTAAAACCCAAAAATGGTTACAAATTTATGAAATATAAAGTTAGGGGAAAGTATTAATTTGAGGTATCATAATTTGTGCAAGAGGGTGTGAAGGAACATATAAAAGTTGAAATCAAAGAGATCTTTCTTAATGTTTGTGATTAAGCCCAAGTTATTACCCCTTAACCCGCATCTCCTTTTCTATTTTGGGTACTATAGAATGCATTAATAAATTGAAGTCCAAAACATTCTAATAAACTAAACGTAATTTCTTGACTGATGGTACCCCCTTTCAACAAATATATATTCCTCCAACATAATTTTTGATTTTGATAAAAAATTATCATAATATATATGCTTTTTTTAATAGAAGAAAGACACCTTTGTTTTTTTTTTAATTAATAGCAAGAAAATCTACAACATAATAGTCATAGAGGTTTGGTGGAACAAACTCCATCCAAGCAAAAATCCAAAAAAGAAATTCTAGATCTCTTAGTTAAGGCAAGAGCTAAAGCATTGCCTTGCCGAAAAATGTAAGAGAAAGAGAAACTTAGGTGTACAAAATATGCTTCCACTAAAAAAAAAAAAAATTGGGAGTAATTCTACTACATAATATAGGAATTTTTATTGTTCAAATTTGAGGGAATGAAAAAATATAGAGGAATTCTAGAACTTACATTAATAGAAATAGAAAAAAAATGACATGTCAACTAAAAAAATAACAAAGAGTATGACATTTTTTTTTTTTTGAATGAAGCTATAAATGTTATTAAGAAACAGAAGCCAAGTCGACTTGAAAAACAGCTGAGATGTGTGGTGGGGCAAAAGAGTATGCTTATGATGAGGTACAATATTAGAGATGGTTTATTTTTTGGTTACCCATCACCATCTGATATAATAAAATGGTGGAAAAGAATATTTATGGCTAACTTTGCTTAATTTGTTGAGGATCTATAACTTACTCTTAAAATTATGGGACTAAAAATTAGTTATTATTGTTGTTATATTACTTAAACATGCTAGTTTATGACTATTTTTTGTCCTTATTTTAAAATTTATTAATAGCCCTTAACCTAGGAGTCTTTTGGCTGAATATGGTATAAAATAAGATTTATTTGTGATATGGATACTATTCAATCTTATCTGGGAGGAGAGATACAAATTTCAACAATATCATTGCTGAAATTCTGAGAAAAAGTAGGAGAGTGGAGAGAGAAATGATGTGACAGAAGGGAGAGAGAGAGAAAAAGAAATTTCGGTGATGTGGTTGCCGAAATATGTGCCCAATTTTTCAGCTGCCCGAAAAAGAGGAGAGAGAAGAGAAAGAGAAAAAAAGGAACTGTGGCAATGGAATTGCCAAAATTGGAGGAGAGAAGAGAGAGGAAAAAAAGAATTGTGGTAATAGCAGTGCTGAAATAGATGGGGAAAGGAGAGAGAGAGAGAAAAAAAATTGAATAGGAGGAGAGAGAGATAAGCAATTAGGTTTTGTAGATTGTAAAAAAAAAATATTTTACAGGAGATCTATGTAACTTCATTTCATCTGCATCATTCGTCCTTTGCAAAATAGGTACATAGATTCTTATTCCTTCTGCATAAAACCTATTATGCATAGCATTAATATCACAACACAATTTGGTGCTAGTGGTTTTTTGATCGAATTAGTTTGGTGCTTTTGGAAAAAAATTGTGCCAAACATGTATGTCATTGTAACTTCATTTCATCACCGTAAAAGTAACAATTATTTGCCTCATTTGTGGGGGTTATCGTAAAATTCCAATAATTTATTTATTGCTATCAAATTATCAATTATAAAAGTCTAGTGCATCCATTGGTATGGATTTAAAAGAAACATTCCAACATTGGTATTAGTAGTTCTTAGGCACTAATCATCAAAAGGGGGAAAGTTGTAAATTCAGATCTAGCTTATTAAGATCCTAGT
Source organism: Castanea sativa (assembly GCF_040712315.1). NCBI lineage: Eukaryota > Viridiplantae > Streptophyta > Magnoliopsida > Fagales > Fagaceae > Castanea > Castanea sativa. The sequence continues at coordinate 24,444,237 of NC_134021.1, read as the reverse complement.
AGTTTGATTGTATTGTCAATTTGAGACTATCACAAAAAGTTTAAAAACAACAACTTTCATAATATTTTTCATAATTATTAAAGTGGTAAAGAATAGTAATTAATCTTTTTTTTTTTATAGTAGATAGTAATTAATCTTTAACAAAAAATGGTTTTTAGTATTGCTCTAAATAAAAATTAGGTTACACTAATCATAATTCCTCGTTTTAATAAATTTCTTAGCCCGTTAGTGGATGAAAAACACTTTGATTATCCAGTAACTAATTCTGATGGGTGGGATCGGTTACCCTTAGATGTTTAATTAACAATGAGGATTGTTCTCAACGCGAACCATCAGCCCTCATAGGTTACTTCTCGACGTGCTCAGGTGTCTTAGTCTCCGCTGACGGAATCGGTCTATAAAGGAAACTTTGATGCGGCTTTCTTTGACAGTTTAGTTGTGCAGGTGTTGGAGTGGTATTTCGTGATTTCCAAGGCCAAGTGATTGCAGCTTTGAGTCAAAAAATCCCTTTGGTTCAATCGGTGGAGCTGCCAGAGGCTATGGCTGCTCGTCGGGCATTGTTATTTGCCAAGGAGTTGAGTTTGTTTGATGTGGAGATTGAAGGGGATTGTTCAAGGGTTCTTGCTGCTCTGAACATGGCGAGGAGTTGTAGCACTTTATTTGGTCATGTGATTGATGACTGCAAGAGTCTAGGGACGTTGCTTCGATCTTGCAAGTTCAGCCATGTTAGGAGGGAAGGGAATTGGTTGGCGCATGCTTTAGCTAGGAGAGCAGTTATATCTGCAGACACGGATGTATAGATAGAATCTCTACCTAGTGATTTGGATATTGTATTCCAATCAAATTTGATTCAATAAAATTTCCTTACTTTCTTTCTAAAAAAAAGGGTTAGAGGATTGTTTATTCATTATTGAACCCCAAAACGACACCAATCTCAAGCTTAAAAAAAAAGAAGAAAAAAAACAAAAAAAAACAAAACGACATGAGAATGAGATGAGATTCGAAGCTGAAATCCGAAGGTAGAGTTCATTTTGACTTATATATCATCCTATACAAAGATAGTCAATTACCTGTAAACAAAACTCAGATCTCTCAGAAACACAAACACAAACACAAACACAAACGCAACTCATCGCCATTACCAAGCAAGCTTGGAAACATGTCGACATCTCAACTCTTCAATTTATCCTCATACAAATACTCAGACAGCCTAACAGTGGTGGGCATCTCATTCTGCACCGCCATAGTCTGCGAGGCCATCTCCTGGCTCCTCATCTACCGCACCAACTCCTACAAATCCCTCCGCTCTTCAATCGACAAAGCCGCCAAAAAACTCGAGACCATGAAAACCGAAACCCCAAATTCTTCCTCCTCCGTCGCAAAGGTCAAAATCAGCAACAAGAAATCCAAGACCAAGAAGATCGATCGCGTCGAGACCAGTCTCAAGGAATCCAGCCGCGACCTTTCTCTCTTCAAGTTCAAGTCCGGTGCGGTGGTCGCGCTTGTTCTCTTCGTCGTTTTTGGCCTCCTCAACTCCTTGTTTGAAGGCAAGGTTGTGGCCAAATTACCGTTCAAGCCCTTCGGGATTGTCATGAAGATGAGCCATAGAGGATTACACGGCGACGATGTCACCGATTGTTCGATGCCGTTTTTGTACTTTCTTTGCTCGATTAGCATTCGCACCAATTTGCAGAAATTCTTAGGGTTCGCTCCGCCACGTGGCGCGTCGTCCGGCCTCTTCCCCATGCCTGATCCCAAGACCAATTGATCTCATCTGGTTTGCGAGTCTAGTCCCTTTTTGTTTTTGTTTTTATAATTTTAGGTTTTGGAATGGCTATAAGGAACTGATTTTTTGTTTATGAATATTCGGCTTGGATTTGAAATTCCTTGACCTGAAAATAATTGGTGCCATTTCCTAATTAGTTTTTTGTTTTTTTTAGCTTATTGATTTTGCTCTTAAATTATCTTTGAATGGAAAATTCAATGTCTTTTACTGTGGATTATTGCTATCAATGTGACCTGAATGCTAATCTCATTTATGTGAGGTTAAGAGGTGTTTCTACTTATTACTAAAACTAATTAAAGCTTCTTTAGCATTTATTCATTATTTCAATTTTCAAGTAAGCATTTCATTGTACTTCAATTCTTGTGAGGTGGCTAAGGACCGGGGTCTAAGTCTCCAACTAGAATGCATAGGCTCGGGTACAGATATGATACGATGACATGAGTAATTTTTGAAAAAAAAAAAAAATGTCACTTAGTAGAATTTCTATATATAAAAAAAAAATGTCACATGTATTCTTTTCTTCCGTTCTATTTAATTGAAACTACTCCTACTAATGTTATTTTTGGTTTTCCTTTGCCTTTTTAAGTTCCCTCAACCTGAATCAACTTACTCTTTCTTACCAGTGCATTAATCTCTCTCCTTTGCATATGACCAAATCATCTTAGGCAGCATTTCCTCATAAATTTATGCTATAATTATTGAAAAACAATAATGTTAGGATTATTTGGTATCTCATTAAAATACATTGGCTTTTATTATTAATTTCTTTAAGTTGAGTTATGCTGAGAGTGAGATTTATGGAAAGCTTATAAATTTTATGTCGGCTCTTAAAACTTCCTACTTAGGATTCCCACATTGTTTAAATTTTACTTAGATTGGATTTTGTCATGTAAGGTTGATAAATTGAAATATAAATTGCAATGTTATGTTGTTCGGATGTTGTTGCAGAAGATTGAAAATTTAAAACATAAATTGCTATGTTATGTTGCCATCTAAGAATTAGAAGCTCATGAAATGAGCATGTAGTTATCTTGAAACATATCAAAGATAGAGAAAATCTGATGTTTAAGACGTGAAGCGCACGTTGATTGGTAATGTAAAATGGTTCTTGAAGGTCATTTACTTAATATGCTGTTATTTACTTATTTACTTAGAAATGAGTATTGGAATATTTGTTACTGACTTTTGCTACTAGATTTTTAAACAACATAGCCTTAGTCTTAAAAATATGTGTTGGCTGTGGTCTACTAATTATTCGTGGCTATTGATTTTTAAAGAAGTTAAAAAGTTGTTGGATGTTGTAATTATAAACAATCAGTTCTGAGATTGCACATAGATACATGGTTTGGGTCCAATATTATATTTTAATGCAATCAGTTTAGGGTTATTTGTGAAAGTGGAGTAAGTGAATGCTGACATGATGTCATATTAACCAGTTCTAAAAAGGTATTGTTTTAACCCAAAAAAATTGTCCTCAACTTAAAGAAACCACACCAAGTTGAGGGAACCAAAAAAGGTAGAGGAAGACCTAATACAGCATTAGTAGAGGTAATAAAAAAGGATATGTCAATAGAATGGAGGAAAAGAATACATGTAGCCGTCCTTAGTAATCTGTTGAGAATCTATAGCAAACCCCAAAATTTTGGGAATAAGGCTATGTTGTTGTTGTTATTAAAGAAACTACACCTTGTCATCCCTAAAAGTACATGGACAAACTCTGGTTTGATTTATTAGAGTTGTATATAAATATAGTTTAGCGTTCATGCTCATTTGACTCATTTTGATTTACTTTACAAAAGAAGATTTGAGTGGAAATTTAGGCTTGTAATTCTATAGTTACACCTTTTAGTAACCCTTCTTGATGGTCAAAAGGAAAAGGAGCTATAATATATAATGTTTTACTAGAGGTGTATGTATAATATAGAAAAGTAAATTGTATCTTCAAATAAGGGGACATCTCTTTTTCTTGTGTTTCTTCCATTACTTGGTCATATTTTAGTCTTACATGAGTCTTTTTTATCTTTAATAAATCCTTTCATAATTTGTATTGTTGGGTTTGACCCCTCTCAGTACTCGCAACCCCCCCCCCCCCCCCCACCCCCACCCCCCCCAACCAAAAAAAAAGAACCTCTTTTTCCTCTTTCCCAAGATCACCAAGCATTATTTTTTCAGGCCTTCACTTTTAGACCTCTGTGATTCCATTTAGATATATCAAGATATCATTGTTTACCTGTGTGTATAGATGCTGATTCCAATAATTGGTTGAGAATACTTTACTGCCTATTTCTTTTGTTTATGATGCTTTTCAAAGTTTGAAACCTGCGCGCCCAACTTTAATTTTTCAGGCATTCATAAGGAGGAAGTATATGTTGGTTGAATTTCTTTTTTGCTTATACCTGTATGGCACTTCATAAGAGTGGTGATAAATTTATTTAATAAAATAGAGGGATTTGAAGTTTATGTTAGCCCAAGAGCTATTGAGAGTTGATCATTGTAAAATTCGGGTGGAAGAAGTTTCAGAATTAATTTAATCTCTTTGGTTTGAAAAGTTATTGTAACGGTTAATTTATATTAATAAATTTTTCTTACGAGTTTCCCATATTTACTATTATTATTTTTTAGGAAGCTCTACATATTTCAGGGGTGATCTTGGTATCACAACCCCTCCATCCCTCCTTCCCCTAATGAGGGCATTTCAGGTGATAATATGTAATTATAATAGGTTTCTTGGTTTGCAGCTATATTTTGGGGATAATATATTAGCATTTGTCAACAAATTCAGGGAGAAATGGTTTCGATTTGTCAAAAAAAAAAAACTCCTGAGAGTGGTACAGGGCTATCGTTTGGATTTAAATCCACTTTTTAAGCATTATGTCCGTGGTTGTAGTGTCAAATGATATGAATGTTAATGTTTAGGAGATAATACATATGAGTGTATAAATTTAGTGATTCAAATATCAGCTCTGAAGCCAAACATTTTCCCCCTTTTGTGCTACAGGGAAAACATTGCATTCCATTTCAAATTTTCAATTACCAAAAGATGCATATAACAGTACATAGGAATCATCAAGACAAAAAAGTTGGATAGTCTCTGACTCTCCTAACTAAAGCATGAGCCATAAAATTACTTATTCTATGAACATGAGAGAATTTATGGGCTATTAACCCCTAAGCTAAAGCTTGGGCCTCTTGAATGATGTGTCCAAACTCCAAACTGTGAGAAGTGAAAGGTGTCTCTCTTGACTTGATTCATCACTATCTTAGAATCTCCAGCAAAAAGGGTCATTCTTCTAGCTGCAAAAGATTCTACCTCCTTAAAAATTTTGGCAATGGAATTGTTAAAGAAATTAGGTTTATGTGTATAGGCCAAGAGGCTCATTTATATTATTCAACCAATGTATACTCTTAACTCTAACTAGTAACTCCTAATCTATAAATATACCCTATTTAGTGTTCATTGTAATGGTTCGACCTAACAACCTACGTTCATGGAAAAAGTTTTTGACAGCTACAACTTCAATAATCTCAATTTTATGATTACAATGAACTCTAAATAGGGTATATAGAGGGATTATGAGGTGGAGTCAGGTAAACATGGGCTGAGAAATATAATTAAGTTTCTTGAGGCTACACACATAAACTTAATACATCTAACAAGAATAATTTTTGACATTGCCACCATGACTTCTTGTCCCTATGAGTTACAAACCACCATGCCAATGTCAGCCCCATCAGTTTCGGAGAAGAATGCCCCATCAACATTTGTTTTATACCATTACTGTCTAGGTGGTTACCATGTTGCTGCAATTTTGATGGCTTGTCAGCTGAGCCCAAATTGTTTATAAAAATTTTAGTTCATTTATAGCTCCACTTTTGGTTAAGATTTAAGAATAGAATTTTCATTCCCTCTATCACCATTAAATAAACAAAACTTACTATTAATTCAAAATCAAAGACAAGGTTATCAACTAGCATGAACTTTCTAATGTTCATGCACTTTTTTTTAATTTTTTAATAATTACAATAAGATTATGTTTGGTTGGAGGTGGAATATGTTGGTTGGAAAATAAATGAGAGAAAATAAAAATGGGTGTTGTTTGTTAAGGAGAGAAGGGGAGAAAATTTTTTGGTGGGGGCCCAAGAATTTTCACCAAGGCCCACAAAAAATCCATCTCTCCAAATTGGAGAGAAAACAAGCATAAGCTTGTTGCTTGCCCAATTACCATATTGCCCCTATTTAATGAGTCTATCTCTCTCCTTACTTCTCTTTTGTTTCTTCTGCACAGCCATAAGCAATCACATGAAACAATTAAACAACATGTCCAGGTTTATTTTCTGCCATTTTTTTTCTTTCTTCGAGCTACTAATATATTACATGTATTATATTATATTATATATATAATAAAGGAAAATAATGTAATGAGTAAAAAATAATTAATATATTATATTATATAGAATGTTATTTTATTAATTATAATTAATATTTTCTTCTTATTTAATGATTACAAAGAAATTATATATATTTTGGATGAAAAAGAAATTATATTTACATATTATGTACCAAGGTTATGATAGTAAATTTATATAAACTAAATTTTTTATTTTCTCACTTTTCTCCAGAACCAAACAAAAAAGATTTACATCTCTCAATTTTTTCATTTTTTCAACTAAACACATTTTTTATTCTCCTACTTTTTTATCCTCTCACTATTTTTTATCCTTCAATTTTTTCATCATCTCAACCAAATGGACGCTTAGAGACATTTGCAGTCGTGAAATTTGGCTGAATGGGTAGTGTAATTTCGTTGTATTATTTTGCATTTCTAGTACCATGTAATCCGTTATTTTGACTTGGGAATCATTTGTAGATCCCATGCAATGAACCCCAATTGACTTAAGCTTATACCAAGGGCTGGACTGGGTTCAAACCATAACCTAACTTGTAGAATAATTTGTTACGAACGATTTTAAAAAAAAAAAAAAAAAAAAATTTCTAAAACTTAGCCATCTCTAAAACTAGTACATTTTTTAGATATTATAAAATTGTGATTTACAACTATTTTGTGTTGGCTTTAATTCTGTGTCAAATTTGATTGTAATTTTATTCAATCATTTTCCCTGTTTTTATGTGGGGTTTTTATTTTTGATTTTTTTTTATTATACAAGATAGAATTTTTACTCTAACCTAATCTAAGTGTATATGTGTGTGAAACTCCCTCCTGGAGACTTGAACCTTAGCCCTTACCCCTCCACACCCCACAAATATTTATGTGAGGTTTTTAATTGTAAGGGTTGTGTGTGAGAGAGTGTGAAAACTCAAGCTTAAAGTGAAGGACAAGTGGATTTTGCGAGAAGATCATATTGTTTTAAACCTACAATTTCAATGGTGTCAAAGATATGGTAATAGCCTTCCAATCGAGAGTGGCTTGTCCACCTTTGTGGATAGAGGTATTTTTTGATATTTTCAATAAATTTATTCAGAGTTCAAATTTTCTTCCTTATTATAATTATTGAATGATTAAAAAAAAGCCATAATCAAGTATTTATTTTCTCTGTGTGGCAAGAAGTAACACTTTTTAAATTTTTTTTATAAAGTGGTCACTCTTTAAAGACTCACATACATTTCGTAATTTCTACATAGTTAGAGATGGTTTCAAATTAAACATTAATTTTAAAATTTTGTTAAAAAATTAAGACTATAAACCTTTAAAATTATTTCAATTCACAAACACAATGAGTCTTTATTAACTGAAAGTCGTGGCTAAAATCTATCTTAATACAAAATATTATTCCATATGAAACTAGAAGACCTTTGGTACACTATATGAGAATTGTGAAATCACAAATAGTTAGTCATTTAGTTATGGTAAAAAAACAAATTCCTATACAATTATTATCATATCATTACAAAATTTAATAATAAAATTTGGGTTTATATGACTTATTTATGTACATTAAACTTATTAATACAGTTTGCTTTAAGTGAAATTATATTACCTAAGTAAAATAAAAAGTTAAATTACTACTTTGATTTTAAACTCAACTATAAAAAATTCCACAAAATTAAAAAAATATTTTCATTTAATCCAAAATAAAATACTTATTTGGTCTGAGCAGTAAAATTTTGTCTAAGATCCTTTATATTTTTTCAACCAAGTTCCTACAATGTAATTTTCAAACCACATTTAATGTTTTCGTAATTTCTATATTTTTTTAGTGCTCAAAAATATTTTTTCAGTTCAATTTATTTTTATTTCTTTATTTTCTTTTGTTTTGTTATAGGAAAGAGTGCAAAGTGACATAAGATTTCAATTTGACAAAGAGAATAAATTATATGTATAAAAAAAAAAAGAGAATAAATTATTATTATTATTTTTGAGATTTATTGCAATGATAGTTTGCTAAGAATCTAGTATATTACTTTAGTTTGTTAGTTTTATGGCCTGTGGGTGGTAATTCAAGTTATGTTTTCGAAATAAAATTTAAATTTTTTAGAGGTAAAACTAAAAAGTTTCAATAAAGAAAAATATGTTTTCATAATAATAATTTTTTTTAAAACGGGATCTTATAATAACTTAATAAAGGTACAAATATATTACAGATACCATATAAATGCTCAATTTGAATTCATTTTTTATATCAAAATTATAAATCTTTTAATCACTCTATAATAAATGAATAATTAAATTTTATATGGGAGATAGTCTTTGTAAAGTTTATGATGTTACCGCGCAACCTTGGTGCGGTGGTCACTGCACAAGTATAAATGCTTGTGAGGTGTGGGGGGTAAGGGCCGGGGTTCAAGTCTCCAAAAGGGAGTTTCACACACATATACACTTAGATTATGCTAGAATAGAAATTCCATCTTGTATAAAAAAAAGAAAAGAAAAAGTTTATGATGTTAAAAATATAATAAAGAAATTGAAATAAGAATTTCTCTATAATTTTTGTTTAGTTCTCTCTCACAAAATATGAAAATTTTTACAAATCTTTTCAAAGAATATATACACATACATAACTATATGTACAAACGTTGTTGATATGTGTATATGTATTTGTGATTCAAATTTCACATAATTTCATTGTGATCCTAGAGGCTAGCCCGACCCAACCAACCTCAAGTATGCCTTTGTCGGAAGGTTGGACAAGCTCAGTGTGAACTCAGGATCTGCACAAATGGAATTATTCAATCTGTATAAAATTGTGTAGGCCACGTATCTCATAGTGATAGTAGGGTAGCAGTGTAGCACACGTAGCAAACTGGAGCCCTAGATGATCACACACTTGGGTATCACCCTTCCATGCAAAAAGATTGTTATGACGCCATTAGGTGGTTTTCAGTTTTTCTTCTTCCTGAGGTTGCCAAAACCACCATAAGATTTACAGGATATGGTTTTACCATCCTATCAGATATAGCATTTATGGTGGAAATTGAAGCTTAATAAAAACATATCTAGTGTGTTTAAGAGAGAATCCAATTAGATTTGCATTACCTAAATTTGAAACTAACTTTTTCATTCAATCAATCAGCCAATAGGGTGGCCATTCTTGTCTCTGCAACCAATTAAAGAACCAGACATTTTGAGTGGAAGTGGAGATTAAACGCGCTTGAAATTGTTGTACACTTGGGTTTTGTGTGCTCTAGTACGTGGCTATATGTTCATGCAGAGCCAGGGAGAAGAATATGTGTGTTTTATGAATTTTCTCTAACGTATCTGTTAGTACGTGTGCTCTTTAAATGTTATTATATGATATTATGTTATGATTAATAGAGTTGTTTTGTTATTATCTAAAATAATGGTAACAGGAATATTTGGACATTATCATATAGTCCATGAGATGCATATGTGATTTAGTTACATAAAATATAAATCGCAAGTTCTTTGTAAACTTAGAATTTTAGTTTGTAGTCAGTGATGAAATTGAGCATTTCATTTGCGAAGACTATAACATATCAACTAAGATGATTTGTCTTGATCATGAAAGTGGAGATTTCTAATTGATATGTTGATATGTTTTAAGAGTTAAGACATATTAAACTGGACTGTTATGAGATTTATTATTCTACTAACGACTGTCAAATGAATAATAAATCTCACGACTTATATTTACATGAACTCTCAATTCTGAAAGAATAATGAACCTAATCATGAAATGTAAGTTACTTTAATATATTAGGAGTGAGATCTAAAGTCACGATCAAAACCTCATTATGTTGGGCAGCCACATGTAATGTTGAAGGAATATATATTCTCAAGATGGAATTCATAATCTCTTAACGGAGATATAAAATATTCTCTTGAAATAAGTTTAATGGGTTTGGTTATTCAGAGTGTTAGGCTTAACCACTTTAGTAAGAAGTTACTAAAATATATATTTATGAAATTGGATTTCATAAATATATGACGAATAACTTAAAGGATTACACCGGGTACTCAAGGATTAAGATGTAGTAATCTTCAAAATGGTAGTCAACATTCATGACTTTGTATTACTACGAATATTTTAATAAAGAGATTGCATGTATAATAAAGTCTTGAGATATAATTTATTAATAAGGCTTAGATTACAATTATATTTATATAATGATATTAAATATAATTAATAGTAATTTTGGACTTGTTAAGAGTTGATAGAGAAGCCCAATGCCCATTGGAGTTAGAGTCTTATTTGTTCCCTTTTGGTCCCACTCCGAGCCACATACTAAAGCCCAATTGGAATAGCTCAAAAGGCTAATCCTATTAGATAATCAGTTAGATATAAGGAAAGAAACATACTGAATTTTGTATTGAATGAAATAGTATGTATGTGAGTGTAAGTCACTATCTTATTTTCTCTTGAACACATACGTGTAAATTGATTGAGAGACCACACTTCTGGGGTGGAAGTGGAATTTCACTGCACCAAAATATGCTTTTTTGTTCTTAAATTCTGAAACTTATATAGTACATGTTATTAATTGCGAATGAAGTAGATCCGTTAATTTTCCGTATGTTTTGTATGCAATACAAACTATGTTTTTCCAACAGTATCAAATCTAACGAATGCTGAACATAAAAATTGATCATGGTTGGTTGATAACAATACATCCCTATATCAAACATTTTCCCTTAAAATTAAAGTACGTACTCTTATAACAACTTTCAGTTGAATATTGGTCGCGCGACACTTGACAGTTTGATTGGTACTGCAGTTGATGCTTTAGAAAGGGTATTAACGTTAATTAAGACTCAAGCATAATATTAAATAGGATTAATCTAGGATCACATTCTACTCAAAAGTCCAAAACAATCGCAAAGATAATTTTAGAGTTATACCATCGACACAAACTATTTTACAATTAATATTTTTATAAATTGTTAATTGTGGTAAATTTTTATTGGTTTTTATGTGTTTACTATTGACATCATTTTTCACTTACCAATTACTAATTAGTATATCAATAATTTGTAAAAATATTTGTAGTTGTGTCATTTTCCATTATTTCCATATATTTGTGTACTTAATGCCAATAAAGCATAATGACTATTGACATAAACTTGTATTTCAACGTTTTAATAGCTAACATATCTTTATGCATACATCAAAATAAAAGGTTCTTTATGTATATATCAAAATTAAAAATTAAAATTAAAATAATTGACAATAAAGAATTCGGAGCATGGTGTCTTATACATAATTGGTACAAATAGTATAATCATCCTCTTAATGTCACTCTCTTAAATCAAAGAAGCAAATGGAAATTAAAGTCACATAAAAAAAATTTAAATCATGGTTTTTTTATTGAGAAATTTTATTTCCAAAATGCACATTATGCACATTTTATGAAAAAAAAAATCAATTCATATATAAAAATTTGTTGCTTAACCTAATATTAAATTTCATTCATCACAAAATCCAGATTCGATCACATCCTTCTTGGATTAGCATCTTCTAAATTTTATTGTAGGTTTTTTATAATATTAATCATTTATTCATAAATAGGTGGGGTTTACAACTACTATTTTGATATTTAATCTAAGATATCGATGATCTGACGAAATCTGAATGAATTGTTAGAATTTCAATAAACCTACGATAGAATTAACTAAAAAACCCTAGAGAATCTTTATTCATGGATACTTTATATGGCTTTCGTTCTTCTTCAAGTTCCGATCTTATGTTGTCTGAAAAACCTGCTACAGAAACTACTGAGATAGAGAAAAAAAATACAATCAGTAGATACAAAATTTCAAGTGTAAAATCAAACAATGACCAAGCAGCCTATGATATAATTCTCATAGGTATTATATATAGTATCAATGTAGGGAAATTCTTAGTTATCCTCAGAGTATGGAAAAATGGTCATCAATATATACCTTTGATTGATTGTATTTGATCCAATCCCAAAACTTCAAGTTCAACGAAATCTAAATGTTAAGGCGAGTATGCCTTATTTGTTGATGATTTAGTGCTCCCCTTCCCTCCCGAACTAATACACATTCCATTTTAATGAAAGATGAACTATAGCGAACATAGTAAGGATTTAATTCCCTTTTTACTCAAGGATATATTAAATGTTGGCATATAAAAAAGCTCAACCTTATCAAAGGCTAGCAATGTCTCCATCATAGGTGATGTGTTATTATGATCAATAAAACTACAAAGTTGAGGTGCTCCTACTTTAGTTAAAGTATTTGCACACTGGTTAGCATTGGTCAAAATCGAGCAACACCATTTATAGGCCTAGCAAAACTGGGCCCAACCAATTAACTCACTTTAACCCAAAGGATAAAAAGTAGTACGGGTTAAGATTTAATGAGTAAACCTCACCATAAATGTGAGAGGAGGAAGTATCATTCTCCATATTCCAAAAATACCTAAGAATTACTCCTCAATATATACCTTTGATTTATTGTATTTAACCTGATCCCAAAACTTCTGGTTCAACAAAATCTAAATGTTAAGGTCAGTATGCCTTATTTGTTGATGGTTTAGTGCTCTCCTTCCCTCCCGAACTAATACACGTTCCATATTAATGAAAGATGAACTATAGCAAACATTGTAAGGAATTATTTTTTTCCCTTTTACACAAGAATATATTAAAATGTGGGCATATAAAAAAGGTCAACCTTACCAAAGGCTAGCAATGTCTCTATCACAGGCGATGTGTTATTATGAACAACAAAACTACAAGGTTAAGGTGCTCCTAGTTTAGTTAAAGCATTTGCACATCGGTTAGCATGGGTCAAAATCAAGAAACCCAATTTATAGGCCTAGCAAAACTGGGCCCAACCAATTAACTCACTTTAACCCAAAGAATAAAAAGTAGGGTTATGATTTTTTTTCCTTGTAAAAAAAAGAAAAAAAGAAGAAGAAGCTTTTGAGCGCTAACATGGCAAATTGGGTAAAGTTAACCTACAAGTCAAGTGAGTTTATCCATTTTTTTAAGGAAGAACCCCCCCCCCCCCCCTTTTTTACATGTAGTTCTAGATTTGTTTAAATCACAATTTTTTTTTCACTATCAAATATATCTCTTTGATCTCACTTTCGAAATTTCTTCTCTTAAATATTTTCAATATTCGCTTTATTGAGTCTTGTAAGTGTCAATTTCCCTAAGCCAATATTGCATCTCAATTTCACCTTGCTGGTCTTATATTCTCACTTAGAGCATTAGCATTAGCAACCTAACCCCTCATCAAATTGAGCTTAACCTGGGTGTGGATTGCTAAAAAAATTTAGCAGTCATGAACAGTAATTAAGTTTGTGTTTATACAACCTGGTGATGCCGAAAAAATCACCAGTAAGCTGCAAGCACTCCCACACCGAGACAACACCTGCAAAAAGAAAAGAGAAGACCTAACAGAGAGCACCGGTGTGGTGCCAGCCAAAAACCCTCCGAAGGTCAAGTTAGAATCTTTTTCACAACCCTAGAGTGCCAGAGTCGAGTTAGTTATGCGTACATTGGTTTATGAGGGTTTTGGGGTATTTATAGTAGTGTAGGGCCGAAATATGCACCTTGGCGAAGAAGTACTTTCCTACTAGGAGAGTAATTTGTGGATTTTGCGTATCTCTTAGAGTTCGTTTCCTTATAGGAATCTTCTCAATTAGGGCTAAATGTGTAGCTCAAGAATTCTCCTTATGGCGTATGTGTGGAGGTCAAGCAAAGCCATATCAAACTTATCGTGAGACACAAGTTGATTCCGACTAGGAGTGTATGAATCCTTATCAATACCGACGGAGACCAAATGCTACAACCGTCCACTATACGTCCTTGTAGCTTTTACCCGTCGACCCTCCTTATATTAACGCCGCTCCGTCGTGATTAATGAAGACAGATCCGTCTCATATTTGATCCTCTTCAGTTGCCCCCTCACTCATTGGGTCTGTCGCTACAGACTAGACGGACTCATGGAGTGGCAGTCTTCCTTTCTCATGGACACACATCGAGACAGACGGATCAGGGTTATTTATGACAATGGACACGCGGCCTGCATTGATTGGCTGTTCACAGTAAGCGAGGCGTCCCCTCGTATTCCGTTCCCTTTGCTCTATAAAAGCTTGCCTTTTCTTCCTTCATTCTCACCTTCTTATAAAAAATTTGCAATCAGAGCGCCACCGTCATTTATATTGCGCATTTGTTTCGTCCTGCTAGCACATTCGTCATATCATGTTGCTCGACTTCGGTATGTGCTCTGAACTCTTTTTTTTTTTATGCATTTTCTGTAGATCCGTCAGTGTCTTAGGTTTTACCGTCATATGTAGGTAATGTTTAGTGCGTCAAGTAATCAATCGTTTGTCCGCGAAGGTGCGGGCTACGATGAAGGATTCCCGTCGAGTCAAAAAGATCCTGACACTTCAAGTGAAGAAAGGAATCTGTCCGCTTCTTCTCCTTCCTTGGATGATGAAGGTTTGGAATCAGATCGTTCAGAGTCTTCAAGTGATGGCCTAGACGGTGTCGATCCCCCTGTTCAATCTGTAATCGGTCCTGACGGCCTTAGAGAGTTCGTCATGCTACCCCTGTGGACGGTCAACGATTTTAGGTCCACGGTCACCGAATCTCATTTCAAAACAATTAGGGTGAAGTACCAAATTCCTGGCAACGTCCGTCTCCGTCTACCCCACAAATCTGAGAAGTGTTATTATAGGGGTGTCGACGGTGTTGTGATCTATGAGCAAGCACTAAAGGCCGGGCTCAGATTTCCTCTAAGTTCTCTCCACCGTCGACTACTTCAATATCTTGGTCTATCCGTCACACAAATCTCTCCAAACGCCTGGAGAGTTTTCATAGGCGTGGAGGTCTTGTACGGGGCTATGTTAAACGGTGCGCGAAGGTTGACGGTGGAAGAATTCTTTCACTGTTACCGTCCTACGAAAATTGTAAAATCAAAGGGTATGTATAGCTTCGTAGCTAGGAGCCCGTTGTTAAGGCTTGTCCGTGATACACCCGATTCCAATAGGGACTAGAAGAGTAGGTTTTTTTTTTTTGGAAGGGGATGAGTGGATGTGTCGTCCAGGGGATAACACATATATGCCCGTTGACACAACATGGGGCATAATGCCTCCGTCGGGTATGCAATTGCTTTTAGTTCCCCTATGTTCAAACCTTTTATTTTTTGTAAGTTATTCTAACCGTCTTCTTTTGCAGCTTGAGATCGTCCGCAAGTTACCTTGGAGGAGTGGAGCTTCCTGGAGAGGATTTTTAACAAGACGAAGCTTGAGGAGAGGACGTGGGCACAATTAGTTACCCTCGACACACTCCATTGGTATTATGAAGGCCCCGAACCCACTTCTGCCGCCCGTCGATACGACAATCGAGTTCGCAAACGTAAGCCCGTTATAAACACTTTCAGTTTCACTTACCTATTCTTTTCTAATGCTGCATATCCGTCTTTTCTTTGCTGAAATGGACGCTACCAAGAGAAGAGCCTTCATCAAGCAGCAAGCAGCAAAGAAGAAACAAGAGGCCGGTCAAGTTAAGGGGACGGGTCCATCCGTTCCATCCAAATGGAACCAACTGGAGAAGATGGACCGTCAGCCAAAAAAGCAGAAGACCACTCCTAAGCCCGTTGTAGCGTTGGAGGTTGAGACCAAAAGAACGGTCACTCCCATGGGGCATGGGAAGGGCAAAGGTCTGATGAAAGGTCCACCTCCCACTGGTGAGAAACCACCCATCCTTCTGCGAGAGGATTCTAAGTATGCCTTGGAAAAACTCTCGTCTATACTTACCGTCGATGATTATGAGGACCTTGGCAACCACGCTACGGAGGCGATGGGAGAGACGGGCCTTTTTACTATTGCTCAGGTACTTAAACCCGTCTTGAACCTTGAAACCGTCCTTATTTATCCGTCGTTTACATCATGTTTATTTTGACTTTGTTTTCAGGTCATGTTGATGATGAAGGGACTCATGGGTCGTTGTTTGAATCATGAGATGACTTTGGACCGTCTTAGGAAAAAGAATAAGACGATGGAGGACGAGCTTCACGATCAATATGGAGAGAAAACTCAAATGTTCGGAGCAAGTTAGAGGAGAGCTCGAGAGGCAGACAGAGCAGCTGACGCAAATTCTGAAAGACAAGGAAAAGGAGGTGACGGACGCCAGCACTCAGCTCCGTGATGCTAAAGAAGTGGCAATTCGGGAGTATCGTGACTCCGACCTTCTTCTAGCAGAGCTTGGAAGCTCCTTTGCGGACGGATTCGACGATGCCCTCCGTCAGATCAAGGCATCATATCCTGATCTCGACGTTTCGCATGTCTCCATCGACGCTCAAGGGCAAACACTAGCTCATTCCGTCCATTCAAAGAGTACAGAAGATGTGTTTGCCGTCACTGCTCCTCTTGTGGACGAAGGCCAGACTCTTCCTCAAGATCAACCAGACGACAACTAGAAAGTTGAAAGCACTCCCCCCAAGCAGTAGTTTTTTTTTTTTTAAACGTCAAGGACAATATTTTAACCGTCGTAATTTTTGTTGAACCGTCGTAATTGGTTTGTAGACAGTTCCTCTTATGAGATTTAACCAGCTTATTCACTTGATTTTATCCGTCATGAATTTTATTTTATTGCTCATATTATAGATAATCTAATCATGTCGCAGGGGTCCATCCAATTTGTGAATTGTATACAATTAGGACATCTATTATCTATGATGTCCGTTCATCTCATAATTTGATCTGTATATTTCATCCTCGAGAGGATGATCCATCCATTGTGTGGACTTAGTAGATATTCATCACTTTTGGATGATCTGTCCACTATGTGGACTTAACATATTTCCATCCTTTTGGATGATCCGTCCACTATGTGGACTTGGTTGTATTTTCATCCTGGTTAGATGATCCGTCCACTGTATGGACTTCGTAGATATTCATCCATTTTGGGTGATCTGTCCACTATGTGGACTTAGTAGATATTCATCCTTGTTGGATGATCCGTCCACTATGTGGACTTAGTAGATTTTCATTCTTGTTGGATGATCCGTCCACTACGTGGACTTAGTAGATTTTCATCCTTGTTGGATGATCCGTCCACTATGTGGACTTAACATATTTCCATCCTTTTTGGATGATCCGTCCACTATGTGGACTTAGTAGATTTTCATCCTTGTTGGATGATCCGTCCACTATGTGGACTTAACATATTTCCATCATTTTTGGATGATCCGTCCACTGTGTGGACCTGGTAGATATTCATCCTTGTTGGATGATCCATCCACTATGTGGACGTAACATATTTCCATCCTTTTGGATGATCCGTCCACTGTGTGGACTTAGTAGATTTTGAGCAAAACACATCCCATACGTTTTAAATAAAATTCTTCTCATTATGACACACTGGTAGGCTATATTGTTCATGAAAAATAAAAAAAACTTTTAATAAGCAAAAATTATGACTATCTAAGAATAAACTAGAAACGAGGAGGTAGATGTTGCTGTTGTCTTTGCCCTTCGTCTACTGGTAGTATTTATTCAGGTGCTCTATGTTCCATGGATGGCTCAGCTTTCTTCCGTCTAATGTCTCTAAGTAGTACGTTCCTTTCCTATGCCATGAAATGATTCTATATGGTCCTTCCCAGTTAGGAGCCAGTTTTCCTTGGGAGGCATCCTTTGTAGCGCCGAGTACTTTTCGTAAGACCAGATCTCCCACTTGGAAATCCCTGTGCCTAACCTTGGAGTTGTAATGTTTTGCCATCATGTCTTGGTATCGCGTTAGTCTCTGTGCAGCTGCTGCCCTGACTTCGTCTACAAGGTCGAGTTGCAAACGCAAAGCTTCGTCATTCTTGCTCTCATCGTAGCTTTCCACACGGTAGTTTGTTAATCCTACCTCTACCGGTATGAGGGCCTCAGTACCATACGCCAATCAAAACGTTGTCTCTCCTGTCAGTGTTCTCGTCGTTGTCCTGTATGCCTATAAAACACTTGGTAATTCGTCCGGCCATATGCCCTTTGCCCCTTCGAGCCGGGTCTTGATAATCTTCAACAATGACCGGTTCGTGACTTCAACTTGTCTGTTGGCTTGCGAGTGGGCGGGCGATGAGTGGTGATTTTTTATTCCAAGCTGAGAACAGAAGTCTCTGAATGTGTCGTTGTCGAATTGTTTCCCGTTGTCTGAAACGAGCACCCTCAGAATTCCATATCTGCAAATAATACTTCTCCACATAAAACTACGGATGTTTTTCTCCGTGATAGTAGCCAGAGCCTCTGCTTCCACCCATTTGGTGAAATAGTCTATACCAACTACCAAGAATTTCAGCTGCCTCACCGCTGTTGGGAATGGACCCATGATGTCTAACCCCCATTGTGCAAACGGCCATGGAGCCATCATAGGGGTAAGTTCCTCCGTTGGCTGCCTAATGAAATTACCAAATCGTTGACACTTATCGCAAGCTTTAACATATGTGTGGGCATCCTTTTGCATTTTTGGCCAATAGTATCCTGCTTGGAGTAGCTTGTGCACTAGAGACCTTGATCCAGAATGGTTTCCACAAACTCCTTCATAGACCTCCCTCATCACGTAGTCTACTTCTCCGAGGCCAAGGCATCTTAGATATGGTCGGGAGAATCCTCTTTTGTATAGGACGTCTTTAATTAAGACGAACCGGACAACTTTAACCTTCAACTTCCTTGCGTCTTCTTTGTTATCGGGCAGCTTGCCTTCCTTGAGATACGCCATAATTGGAGCCGTCCAACAATACTTATTGCTTACCTCCTACATGCTAATGTCATCTAATAATGATGAAAGCTGGACGAAGGACAATACATGTTCAGGGATGATCATAGGTTCGGCTGAAGCTGCCTTTGCGAGTCAGTCTGCTTCTTGGTTCTCCTCCCTTGGGATTTGAATCATTGTGAATTGGAGGTTATTCGTTCGACCCTTCACTTCCTGAAGGTACCTTTTCATCCTCTCATTCTTGCAATCATAGCTCCTATTAACCTGACTGGTCGCGATTTGCGAATCGGAGTAAACGACCGCCTTCTCAGCTCCTGCCGCTATCGCAAGCTCCAGTCCCGCAACCAAGGCCTCGTATTCCGCTTCATTGTTAGTAGTGGTGAAGTCTAGACGGATCATACATTCGATCTTGTCTCGTTCCGAGGTGTGGAGTACGACTCCAACACCTCCAGCGTGCTTAGTGGAAGATCCGTCTTAATGAATTCTCCATATGGGTGTCTCTTCTGCACCCTGCTCTTTTGCGGTAGTGAATTCAGCAACGAAGTCCGCCAATATCTGTCCTTTCACTGTTATCCGTGGCTGATATTGGATATCGAATTCGCTTAGCTCGATTGCCCATAACGCCATCCGTCCAGCAGTTTCGGGACTGCCCATTGCTCTCCGTAAGGGTTTATCTGTCAGGACATTTATGGGTGTGCTTGAAAGTATGGCTTGAGCTTCCGGGCCGAGGTCACAAGAGCAAATGCAAGTTTTTCCATCTGAGGGTATCTCTCTTCTACTCCTCTTAGTGCCCGGCTTATAAAGTACACGGGCTTTTGTACCTTTCCTTCTTCTCTAAGGAAACGACAAGGTACAAGAACAATTCTTCCCCCAACATAGATGGGCTAAGCAACGGCGGAGCGGAAAGATATATCTTTAACTCTTCAAATGCCTTTTGGCACTCGTCTGTCCATTCAAATGATCTCTTCAGTGTTCGGAAGAATGGGAGGCATTTGTCTGCCGCTCTTGATACGAACCTGTTCAAGGTTGCTATCTTCCCGGTCAAGCTTTGTACTTCCTTTACCATCCTTGGAGGAGACAGTTCCATGATCGCCTTTACTTTTTCTGGGTTGACTTCAATGCCCCTCTAGGATACCATAAATCCCAAGAATTTTCCTGTGGTTACTCCAAACGCGCATTTGTTCGGATTTAGCTTCATTTTGTATGTCCGAAGAGTATTGAAAGTCTCCTGGAGGTCCCTTAGGTGGTCAGACACCTTTACGCTTTTTACCAACATATCATCCACGTAAACCTGCACATTTATGCCAGTTTGGTGCGTGAACATCTTGTTCATCAATCTCTGATATGTGGCTCCCGCGTTTTTAAGCCCGAAAGGCATTACCTTGTAGCAAAAAAGCCCCTAACTCGTTATAAACGAGGTTTTCTCCTGATCAATCTTATCCAATTTGATTTGGTTGTAGCCGGAGAAGGCATCCATGAAGCTCAAAAGTTCATGTGTTGCGGTGGAGTCTACCAGGGTGTCAATGCGTGGGAGTGGGTAACTGTCCTTAGGGCAGGCCCTATTCAGATCCGTGAAGTCAACACACATTTTCTACTTCCCGTTGGCCTTCTTGACCATCACTACATTTGCCAACCAATCAGGGTAGTGCACCTCGTGTATGAAGTCTGCTTCTTGTAGCTTCCGTACCTCTTCTGCTATGGCTCGATCTCGTTCGGGGGCGAACACTCGCTTCTTTTGTCGAACAGGAGAGAAAGAGGGTGACACGTTCAACTTATGAACTATGACTGTTGGATCTATTCCCGGCATATCCTCGTGACTCCATGCAAAAACATCTTGGTTTTCTTTGAGGAATAATGTGAGTGCTTGTTGAACTGTTTGGTTGGCAAGGGTGCCGATTCTGGTTGTTCAGTCGGGCCTAGAATCATCCAGTTGTACTTCTTCCAACTCTTCCACTGGTTCTGCCACTGTTCTCTGTTCCTCGATGCTCATTGCTTGTAGGTGGTCATCCATTTCCATCATGGCGATGTAACATTCCCGTGCAGCCACCTGATTTCCCCGTAGCTCTCCAACTCCGTATTCGGTGGGGAATTTGACCATTAGATGGTAAGTAGAGGTGACAGCCTTCCATGCATTGAGAGTGGGCCGTCTGAGGATGGTGTTATACGCTGAAGAGTAGTCAGCCACAAGAAAAGCTACATCCTTGGTTATTTGCTGTGGGTAATCTCCGACCGTCACAGACAACGTGACGATGCCTAAAGGATAGACCCTTGTTCCTCCGAAGCCAACAAGGGGTGCATTCATTGGGATCAGTCGTTCTTTAGCAATCCCCATTTACTGGAATGCGGGGTAGTAGAGGATATCTGCTGAGCTTCCGTTGTCCACCAAAACTCGATGCATGTTGTAGTCCCCCGCCCATATGCTGACCACGAGTGCGTCGTCATGTGGGTGGTGAAGGCGTCGCGCATCTTCTTCTGAAAACCCGATGCTGGGGCTATCTCGTCGTGTCACTTTTAATGAGGTACCTGCCGACTGGACGCTTTGAACCGTCCGCAAGTAGGTCTTTTTGGCCTTTTTAGATGACCCTGCAGAAGTAGTGCCCCTACAATCATCCGTATATCTCCTACAGGTGGTCTGGGACGCTCGTTTTCCCGTCGGGGATTTCGTTCCTGGAGTTGATCCGTTCTCTCTTTCCTCACGAACCTCTGCAACCTTCCTTGCCTAATGAGGGCTTCAATTTGTTGCTTTAAGTCATAACAGTCCGTCGTATTGTGGCTGTGATCGCCATGAAAACGGCAGTATCTGTCTCTTGGCCTTTTGTTCGGATCTCCCTTCAGCTTGCCAGGAAACGTCAAGGTTCCTTCATCTTTGATCTGCATTAACACTTGGTCAATTGGGGCTGTGAGGGGGGTGAATTTCGTAAATCTTCCCGTAGGCGGTTTGGGTCGTCGATCTTCCCGTCGTTCTCTGGTTCTTGCCATTTTTCGTCCCTTATCCGGTTGTGTATCCTCTTGCCTTTCCCTCTTTCTGGGTTTGTCCTCTCGAGCCAGCAAGGCATCCTCTGCGTTCATATACTTCGTTGCCCTGTAAAACACTTCGGACATAGTCTTTGGGTCATTCTTGTACAGAGAAAACAGGAACTTACCCTTTCGCAGCCCGTTTGTGAATGCTACCACAAGTATCTTGTCATCTGCCTCGTCTATCGAGAGGGCTTCCTTGTTAAAGCGGCTATGTATGATCTTAAAGTCTCATCTTCTCGCTGCCTAATGTTCAACAGACACGCAGTAGACTTCCTATGCCGGTGACTCCTGAGAAAGTGTGATACGAACTGTGCGCCTAATTCCTTAAAAGTGCTGATGGAATTAGGTGTCAGCCTACTGTACCAGTCCCTTGTAGGCCTTTTTAACGTGGTGAGAAAAGCCCTATACATGATTTCATCCAGTACGCCTTGAAGATGCATCAGGGTCTTGAAAGATTCCAAGTGATCCAATGGGTCCTTGGATCCATCGTAATTCTCCATCTGAGGCATGCGAAACTTTGGAGGAAGGGGGCATGAATTCACGAGGGCTGTGAAAGGTGAATCTGTTTGATGGACTAGGTCCTCCAGGTCGCTGGAGATTCGTCCTCTAAGGGCGTTCATCATCACATCCATACATTCCCTCATCTCCTACATCTCAGCTGCTATGTAAGTCGGCATGATGTCCGAGATAGATGGCCGGTTGGTCTCCTGCCGCTCCGGTCTAGTTGGAGCATTGCTACCCTCAGGCCCTTCCGCGTTCCTCTCCTCCGGACTAGCACCTTCCTGGTCTTCCTCCGGTGCACTTGGGTGTGCATTCCTTTGTCGCAGTTGCTCTTCTAAATCATGATTCTGCTTGGTGAGACGCTCAACTACCGCCGCAAGCGTTTGGACTTGCCTCTCTAGAGCTGTGGCGTGCGATTCGTCGCCTTGATTGTTGGTTGTTGCCATCGATCGAGTGAGTATCATGCAACTCTTTGTCTTAGGGATAGAGCACAGGCTAAGTAAGCATTGTTTTTTCCCACAGACGGCGCCAACTGATGATGCCAAAAAAATCACCAGTAAGCTGCAAGCACTCCCACTCCGAGACAACACCTGCAAAAAGAAAAGAGAAGACCTAACAGAGAGCACCAGTGTGGTGCCAGCCAAAAACCCTCCGAATATCAAGTTAGAATCTTTTTCACAACCCTAGAGTGCCAGAGTCAAGTTAGTTATGCGTACCTTGGTTTATGAGGGCTTTGGGGTATTTATAGTAGTGTAGGGGCGAAATATTCACCTTGGCGAAGAAGTACTTTCCTACTAGGAGAATAATTTGTGGATTTTGCGTATTTTTTAGAGTTATTTTCCTTATAGGAATCTTCTCAATTAGGGCTAAACGTATAGCTCAAGAATTCTCCTTATGGCGTATGTGTGAAGGTCAAGCAAAGTCATATCAAACTTATCGTGAGACACAAGTTGATTCCGACTAGGAGTGTATGAATCCTTATCAATACCAACAGAGACCAAATGCTACAACCGTCCACTACACGTCCTTGTAGCTTTTACCCATCGACCCTCCTTATATTAACGCCGCTTCGTCGTGATTAATGAAGAAAGATCCGTCTCATATTTGATCCTCTTCACAACCTACTGTTCATGGGTTGTAAAGATAAAAAATATTTTAATCACTTTCTCTCTCTCTCTCTCTCTCTCTCTCTCTCTTCTTGTAAATATCTACAAATTTTTTATATTATTTGATGGTATAGTTTATATTATTTTAATGATTTGTATGTAAAAATAAAAACTGGGATGTTGGGTGAGTTATAAAATGAAATGGTAAAATAAATAAAGTAGGTTTTAAGAAGGTAAAATAGATACTTTCTTACATCTCTGGATGTGAATGCTTAGTGATTATTGATCTGTTGATATGTCGATCTCCGATCTTTCTATGCCAAGACCGCCACCTACTTGTTGTATTAGCCATCAAACTTGATAGTAAAATCTTTCATTTAATATATGTACTCGTTATTTGTGAGGTTGTTTCTACTCAACCCCATTTAAAAATAAAAAAAATTATTTTCTAACTTTGCTAACACAAGGAAATAAAATTTATGTAAAAGAAACCATAAGAAGAAGTTTCAATTATCCATATATATATATTTTTATATCTAACTTTTGTTAGTCGTCTATATTTAATTTATAAAAACGGATAAAAATTATCATGTTAATTCACTATTTATGAAGAAATTTTTTCAAAAAAAATATGATAGATTATATATATATATATATAACAAATGAGTGTAATATGCTTTTATTGCAATAATTTTAGTATAATATTGTATTTTGTAAAATTACTTGGGCTAAACAAACGTATTTTACAGTGTCTATTAATGATCCTACCATGATTAAACTTTTTTGGGTATATTTTGATATTATTATACGTTAACTTTATTTTACTTTTTATGTACTACTAACATGTGCAACTAAGTTTCTTATGGCATTCTATTTTTCTTTATCTTTTGTGAAAGTAGTAGACTAGTGGTTAAAAACTTAAATTTGAATTATGTATTATTCAAAAATTTATTTTTGAGTGTTTTCATTTGCTTATTCTCTCATTCATATTGATTGAAAAAAAAAATTTTAATTTTTTTGTTTAGTTATTTTTTATGTGAACAGAATAAGAGTTATTCCAAATTGACTCTTACTCCGTCATTAGTGGATTGGGTTATAAGTTTAACAACTCGTTTAGTCCAATCAATTTCTAACGTGAACTCAAATGGGTAGAGCCTGAACCCGTCCTACTCGACCCATTTGTCAAGCAAACCATTTGTGTACCTCTATAAGAAAGTTCTTTAACCTTTGTTAATTCTCTAACCCATCAACCCTACGTGTATTCTTTTCTTTTCATCACCACTACATGCATGCAATTTGCAAAAGTACAAGTCTCATTGCACCTCCCACGTTGTCTTCAAACGTTTTAAGTTTTAACCCAAAAGCTCCACCTAGTAAAACTCCAAATTAACCCAAACTTGTCCTATTTATTTACACCCTCCGCTTGATGCTTCAGTATCCACCACTACTCCCTCTCTCTTCATCAGTCACAGACTTCCATTTTCTGATCTTTCTGCGCAGTGTTTAAATCGTTCTTCTCTCTGATTACTTCTACCTTCCATTTTTTCTTGATAACTCAGTATATATATAAAAAAAAAATGCTAGGATATGCCAACTCTGCTGAAAGCTCAACCAGTTCACCAAACCCTAGGATATCAAGTGGACGTGCGTGGCTGAGCTTGCACCCACCACCACCAGGCGCTCACGTTTGCTCACTCTGCTCCAAAGCTTTTCAAACCTTACAAGCCTTAGGAGGCCACCAGATAGCACACTGGCGGGAGCGAAAAGAGGCACAGAGCCTTCATTTTCGGCAACAAGACCTCCTAGCAAGAAACAAGGAGGTCATTCTCTCACCCATTCCTCTGAGGGTAGTACCACCCAATGATTATCATGACTTTCATCATCTTTCCCTGCCTATGCCTAAACATGAGTCAGTCCATTGTCCTGAAATTGAGTTAGAACTAAGGCTAGGTTTTGGACCTAAAAAGGAACAAGATTTTGAACCTCTAGCTCTAAGGATTGGATATCATGCATGGTCCTTCCGGTTCTGAACCTAGGGATGACTATGGTGGGAATCTAGATAAAGCAACTCGTGGAAAAGCTTTTGCCAAGTATCATCCATATGTCAGAAATGGTAATTATAAGGCGTTTAATGTTGGAGAGGGTGACACTGGAGTCACTTCCATGGAAAAGTTGGACTTAACTCTGAGGCTCTAATAACAACAACCCTCTTTTACTTATGAAGAATCAAATTTCTCTTTCCAAACTATAGAATATAAGGTTGATATGAAGAAAGAAAAAAGACAAAAACATGGATGTATGAAAATTATAGAGAAAAACTGTAAGATTTCATGGGATATATAAAGTAGTTCTTTTGTTATGTCATCATGGGACATATAATCTAAGTGTTTGGTTTTGTTGATTAATTGCTCTTTCATTTTATGATTCTGGTAATAAATAAAAATGAAAAAAAGAAGAGATTTTGGACCTCTCGTATATGTATTAAATTTCAATTTTGATTCTCCAACTATTGATTATTTTTATTTAATATTTTTAAAAGTACCGCTCTATTTGTTTTGACATTAATGTTTTCTTTTAATGGTTGCTTTTCTAAAATTATTTTTTGAAATATTATCTCATTTTCTCATGTTTGATAGTGACCTTAAAATGAGATAAATTTGTTTTTAATAATTTCCACATAGCTTCTTAATTATCTTTATTTAATGCATCATGAAATATAGTTTTTTTTTTTTTTTTTTTGCGAAACTACACTATTAGTTTTTGAAGTTTACCTGTATGCGCAATTGATCCCTCAAGTTTGAAGCGAGCACAATTAGTCCCTCAAGTTTTAATACTAAGTTGTATTGATCTTTTTACTAACTGCTGATAACGGTGTTACTTATGTGGCTAATGGAACAATGACTTGACACTTTTTTAATTAAAAAAATTACAAACTAAATTTACATGGGGTAAATTAAAAAAATTACTTTCTAACTAAGAACCCACAACGAGAGAGAAGGTGAGAGAGGGAAGAAGCTAAATCTAGCCACCGCCTGAAATCCCAAGCCCTTGCTGCCGCCGGCAATAGCCCAAGCCGTAGCTGCCGCCGGCGATAGCATAGTCGTACCCATGTTTTAAAAAAAAATTAGTACAGCAAAAATGAAGCCAAACTAAAAAAAGAAAGAAAAAAAAAAAAGAACAAAAATAGTAATATTAGAAATACCCAGAAAGCTAAATCCAAAGAATTTCACCGGAGAATTTGTTGTTCGAGATGTCGATCCATTTTAACAGCGATTTCGCGCCGAGATTTCTTGGTAACTCGCCGGTAAGCCCTTTTCTGAAAATTCTAAGCTCGTACAAATTCGGCGAGTTGGCAATGCTCTCAGGTAAGCTTCCCTCGAATCAGTTCTTGTAAAGGTTGAGACTTTCGAGTTGTAACCCGCACAACTCGTCCGGAATAGTCCCAGTCAACTGGTTCATCGGCGCGTCGAGCAGTCGCAATGCCGTCGAGTTAGACATTCCGGCGGGCAACTTGCTGGACAACGAGTTGTTATAGAGCTCAATCTGGACCACGCTGGTTAACCTGGTGAGCGAGCTCGGAATCAGCCCATGTAAGTCGTTAAGAGCTAGGTCCAAATCAGTGAGCTTCTTGAGCCGACCCAGCGAGTCAGGAATCTCACCCACCAAGTTACAATCCGAAAGCCACAAAATCTGGAGATCCGTCATATTTTTAAAAAACATGGGCAGCTGGCAGCAGCTACGGCTTGGGCTGTTGCCGGCGGCAGCAACAGATAGAAAGTAATTTTTTTAATTTACCAGTGAATATTTTTTCCCACATGTAAATTTAGTTTGTAATTTTTTTAATTAAAAACATGTCACATCATTAAAAAAATGTCAAGTCATTATTCCGTTAGACACATAAGTAACACCGTTATCAGCAGTTAGTAAAAGAACCAATACAACCCAGTATTAAAACTTAAGGGACTAATTGTGCTCGCTTCAAACTTGAGGGACCAATTGCGCACACAGGGTAAACTTCATGGATCAATAGTGTAGTTTCGCCTTTTTTTTTTAGAAAAAATTTAATGGAAAAAAATTTCTAAAAATATGTAATATTTTTAATAGAGTTTTTCATTGATTAAAGATAGTTTTATTTTTTATTTTTATTTTTTCAGATATTACCAAATATTTGAGAAAAAAAAAAATCTTCACAGTAGGCCTCTATCGAATCAAACAAAGCATAATCTTTAATTTATTTATGCAAATGGTAATTATTGATGTGAAAAACGTTTTTTTGTCTAACATACTCCTATATTGTCGATATGATACGTACATTAAGTCACATACCAGTGAGACTGTGATGCACTTCAAGCAGGACCGACTTGATATAGTTTAGGGCCTATATGGCACGAAAAATTTAAGTTAGACATTTTATATTTAAATATTAATTAAATAAATCTATTTAATACTAATTACATCAAAATTAATTTGATGAATTAAATCCATAATGATGAATTAATAGTAACTAAAAAAATATTGATTTCATATATGAACTAAATATCATAACTCAAGTATAAAATTTAACATCTTCTCAAAATAAAAGTATAAAATTTAACAAAAGAGATGAAAATTTATTATTATTTTTTAAAACATGTTTACTTTATCTTGGATATGACGAGAAGCATGGTTAAGTAAAGTTGTAATTTTTTTTTTGAAACATAGATAAAGATTATTTGATGTGTTGGCTATATGCGATATTTTATGGCTAATAGATGATAATTTACAGGGTAGGATATTGGTTTACAAAAATTATAGTCTCAAATGAGGGGAAATTAATCATCATTAATATTAATGATTTAGCACATTTACAAAAGTATTTTTCCCAGAAATTTAGTGTTTTAATTGGATTAGGTTTCTATTAGTGTAGTATTTTAGAGGTCCTGTTAGATACGCGAGGAAGAAAAAAAAAACTAAAATCACAACAATTTTTATTATAAAATATTTATAAACTAATGTGGTTGGTAGAAGATCAATTTGTAAACTTAGTGTAAAATTTGTAGTATTTCTAGTGTCATTGGTGAGAAAAATTGTGCACAACCATTGAAAAAAAATTAAAATCATAAAATTTTGGTTATTTTTAAAATAGGGACAAGGCCTTTTTTTTTTTTTTTTTTTTTTAATGAAGGGTTGTGACCTATTTGTAGTGGGAGCCTTACGCTAAGCCTTGGACCAACTTTGATGTCAGGGTGTATAATGTATTTTATTTATTTAACCAATCATTTTTATTGTTGCACTTTAACCAATCATTTCAAAACTAACAAGAAACTACATCATTTTTACTGTTCCACTTTACACCCAACCAATCACAAATTACTATGTATTTATTTATTTATTTTTACTTTCCTTAAAAGTAACTAAAATTTTAGAACAGAAAAATAATAGACATGTGATATAAATCAATTACTAGAGCATAAAATAGAACACAAAAAGTGAAAAAGCGATTTTTGTATTCTTGTATTGAAAAACAATGAGAATAATAATGAAGCAATATTCTATGGCTTAAATCAATGTACAATGAAATCATTTTCTTTAAGATAATATTTTCTTCCACATAAAGTGAGCGTTATAACAAATTTGTCTCCATGATACAACGAATGTAAGAATTTTACAAGTAGTAACATTAAAGAATTCTTGTGAATTTATGTAACTGTGGAATAATTATATTTATATATAAAAAGAATTTGAATATGGAAGCATTTTTTATAGACAATGGGGTGTGGTTCTTTCATAGATACCTTTAGAGAGTTACCTCAGTTGATTCAAGTTATAAAATTCGTTTCATAATTACTACTAGCTGTTTGAGACAAGTTTTCTTTGAAATTATGCAAATTCATGTAGAAACTAATTCTACCAATGCTCTCTGAAGTAGGCTCTAATGGGCCCCTAGAGCTGATTCCCAAATGCTTCTGCTTGATCTTACTTGTCAAGCTGGTTGAATCAAGTTCCAAAAGACAACTTTCTGTTTACTGAGTGGCACTTCCCAAAGTGCGGTTAGAATGAACCAACACAAGGCTCTCTCAATTTCTTTTACTTATCAAAGTAAATTTACTTCCACATGTTACAATTTATATTATGCATATATCTATATATACAATATTTTCTCACTATGTTAGAATGACCGCGTTTTATAATTTTACTATATAATGGAAGTTGATTGGCTTTTAGTTAACCTCGTAATATTATGTTAAGTAAACTTTTAAATCCTCACAATTTTACATGTCATATGTATTTTTAATTTCCTGGGTAAAACCAATTTCATAATCACAAATATTTAATAATTTAAACATTTTCATGCATAATAAATGGCCTATTAATGACTACCATCTATAGATATAATCATAATAAATGTTTATTAATAACTACATATATAATTATCAAAAATTATATTTTGACAAAAAAATAAAAGAGAGAAAGAGCATATATATTATCTTAAAATTTCTTTTTTATTGTACAAATTATTGACTAGTTTACAAGTCAAAGATGAGTATACTTTACAAATAATATTTAAAAATTGTTGGCCCGAAAAAAAAAAACACAGAAATGGTGCTGATATTTCTTAAATTTCATCAATTAAGGAAATTAATTTCGATATGAACCAAAAATACTTACATAGCAGGCCAATAAGATGTGTTGCATGTAAGTAAAATTCACATCATTGATAAAAAAGAAAAAAGAATATTGTGATTGGTGAAACTTTCTAAAATGGCATATTGGTAATATAGTGGGTGAATGTGATAAGAATCCATGTACAGGAGAAAAAACTCAGTATCATGAAGTTACCAATTAAAGTTATCTTGCAAAGCGTTACACTCATGCAAGTAATAATTTCATAGGAAGGATATAAAGAGACATTAATATAAGTCTCATCAAGAGTCATTATATCTGTACTTACCAAACAAAAAGGGAAGAGGAAAGTGGAAAATTAATCCTCTCTATTTGAGTCACTTTCATAGTTTAGATATTATTTCATGATCACCGCGCACCCTTAATATAATTGATGGTCACTTTACAAGTACAAGGTCCTTGTAGGGTGGGAAAGGGAGCAAGGACCGAGATCCAAGTTCTTATGAGAGAATTTTTCACACATATATATTTAAATATGTTAGAATATCTTGTATAAAATATATATATATATATATATTAATATTATTTCATGAAAAAAGTAATGAATTGGCAATATATACCTCCATAAATCTGTAATATTTAATCTAAATTATGAAATGCATTATATTCATTTTCAATGAAAGATAGAGGATCATGTTACACAAAGAAAAGCTATTACATTTGAATTGTTTGGCAGTACACTCGAACAATATTTGTTCTCTTTCATCAAATTTTTGGGATTAAAAATAGTTGAGGCAGTGTACACAAGGTGTTCTTGGTTCCATACCCCAATCCAAAAAATAAGTAAAAGACCTATGCACACAAATATTCATCCAATCTTTCAAATTAAAGACTTTAAATATACTAGTTAATTAATGTTTCACTGGGGCTAAACTTGATGAATTACCTTTGCAACAAAGGAGCTACCTAGTTCATATTATGAAACTCTAAACATGCACGAGCATTTTTAGTACCCTTCCATTAATTTTTCCTTTGTTTAGACTAAAATCCCGTTTAAAGCATTATTTAATTCACTCATAAGAGGTACTTAAAAGCAAAATCTAGGACCCCACTTTTCAAATTACTGTGTTATTACAATTTAGCTCACTTTCGAGTCCAAATCCTCTTCTAATATTAAAAAATAAAAAAAAGTGAGTCCAAATGCTCTTTAAATAGTACCCTACTAAGACTCCTCTAACCCATTCCCTCAGACTCTTTGAGCACCTTGGTTTTATCATCCTGTCTTATTCATCAACATTCCTTTCCTCTATTCTCATTATTCCTTTCATTCCCTCCCCTCACCATGGATGGCTACTCCAGCTCTGATGAAAGCAGTACTGCTGTCTCGGGCATTACCTATACCTGCCCACACTGTTTCAGAAAATTTGAGTCTGGTCAGGCTTTGGGTGGCCACCAAAATGCTCACAGAGAAACTAATGCCAGAAGGCTCAAACAGTGTGTGCTTGAAAATAACCGAAACCACCCCATTGTACTACCTGCCCCAATGTACTTTCCTGCATGTGCTAATGTACCAGGGCTTAACCAACAAGCACCACTTTTGCCCACTGTTGTGATAGGTGATGGGGTTCACTACCAACTCCAGATAATGGATGGTAATGAATCTCATGTGAAGCCTATTGCCCCTGAGAATCCTCCTCAGGGCGTCATCAGTGACCCTTTTGTGGAATGGTTGCCATATGTGCTGCCTAGAGGACCTCAGGAGGAGGATCCTGAGGAGCATGTCATCAAGGACTATTTTAGGGAATGGGTGCCATTATTTTCTGTTGGGAAAGGTGAAGGTGGAGAAAGCTCAAACATTCATGGAATTGTGTCTGACGCTGGTGGTAGGGTTTCAGGAGGAGGTGAGCATGCTGATGAGGCTAATTCAGAGAAAAGGGAGGATTTGAACTTGGATCTGAAGCTAGGGTTTTAAGTTTTTGGGAAAGTCTCTTGTTATTTGAGTCTTAATTAATCCAACAGAATTCCATATCTAGCAATTATCCATGTATGAATAAGTTGAATGTAGGGTTATCTAAATTTGGTCTAGACTATTGTTGTTTTCATGGAAAATGTTTGTTTGGTAATTTTATATCATTGGCTTAAAAATGTGTGTGTGATGGCTTAATTTTCAACAGAATTAAAAATATATATATATGAAATGGTGATGAGTTTCAATAATAATAGTATTTATACTTTCTTCTTATTCCTTTTTTTTGTTTTTTCATTTTCTTAAAAGGTGGACTAGTTGAGCCCTCTTGAATTTCTTCTTTTGAAAGTTTTTTAAATTTTTTTTTAATAAATGCCATAAAATTTGAACAGCCTATAATGTTTGTTTCATGATGATTATCTTCTATCATTTTATCATTAGATCAAAACGCCAATTGATTTTGGCATAGATGTTATTTGAATCTATATCTCTTATTTGTCAATAAAATACTTTATTAATTGAGTTAAATGAAACCTATTATTTCTATAATAAGTTGATGACTTGATGTTCATGCCACTCAACCCACCAAGACTAGTATAATATTAGAAGTAAGAAAATTATGATGCTAGATTTTATTTAATTCCTAAAACATTACACATGCAATTTCAATATTTCTTACTGATCCAACAAAGAGAAAGGATTATTATGAAAAAATTTAATTTGCAGCAAATTTACCAACTAATGTCATAGGACATTGTAGTAACTTAAAGCTATATATGCATAGACACACTTACTCATAACTTTTATGCTAGTTGTATAATGTTTAGAAGTACATTAATATTGTTATTAGTTGATTACCATGGTAATATTTATAATATGTTTCGCACACATGATTAATGCAGAGCAGAAACAACAATTGGCATAAGAACCAATAGCTGATTGGCATACATGATTAAAGTTGTATTTTGAATAATTTGATTAGCTCCAACGATAGAATAGATTAGACATGAGGATGATAAACTCATTACAAATAATTAAAACCATAAGTTAACACAAGGGATTGGCCAATTGAATACGTCACTTAAAAATAAGGCTACTTAAACATGCCTTTAAAACATTCAAGAAAAATTATTAAATGCATTTATTGACATTGAAAAATAAACATAAAAAATGTTATTGACTATATGTACTCATGTAATTGTATTTAACTTCAAAATATAATTCAAGATGAATTTTAATTTGAGTTAACTCATAATAACAAGTTTTTTAACTGATAATTAGAAAGTTATACTATTGTTGGTGTTGAAAGTTGAATGGGCTTACCCTCATCAAACAAACATTTTATGCAATTCAACAATATTTTTCAACTTATAAAAAAAATTCAATGGTTGGGAGAGGAAGTTTTGTATGTAATATCTTGACACAATATTTAATACATTTGTAGATAATTGAACTCTTTACAATTTATAACAGTCAAATTCATCTTAAGAAATCTGAGAGAACTCATAGGAACAAATTTTGAGGGGAACAAAAACGCACATGATATCTACTAAACCATTTTGCTACACTCATAAAAGTATCAATATATTTGAGGCATCGTTAATGATTAATGGTTAATGGTATAGAGTCAATAATTTTGAGAGCAAATGCTTTTTATATTGAATTTAAGGATAACTGTAAAATACGTGTCATTATGATTGAGACAAAAAGAGTATAAATCACAACAAATTTAGATATACAAAATGATATTTGACAGTTAAATTACTAAAACATCGACCATATATATAAACAAAGTTTAGAGAAAATTCAATTAGATTTTATAATTAAAATCCAATTTTACGACATGTGTCCTAAATTATTTATTTTTAGAAAATTTTACTTCTTAAATTTAGAGTTAAAAATATTCATCCAAGTGAGTTATTGAGTACAAAAACCAAAGAGTTTAGAATTAATGAACCGTAAAAAAAAAATTGCTTCACAATATCAAAAATTAAGAATAAATAATAATAAAAATATGAACAATTTACCTTTTGTACCCAATAATATTCTTACAAGAATGTTTAAAAAGTTAACGCAATATAAGAATGATTATCAATAGTATTTAAATTATATATGTAGGAATTATACTATGCGTCTTAATGTATATATCTTTTAAGTATATCCATATATATACATAGGATTACAAGCTAGTTAAATTTATTTCTAAAAAAAAAAAAGTTAAATTTAATATACATGGGAACTATATATATCTTTTACAAGAAATAATCATAAAGCACACTTCATTATGGTCAGGATAAAGAGAATACAAGTCACGGCAAATTTTGATATACAAAATGATATTTGACAGTTAAATAACTAATGCAATGACCTAAACTTAATTATAAATTTGTGATTTCTAACTAGCCTTTGTTGGCTTTAATTCCGTGCTAAATTTGATTGTAGTTTCTTCAATTATTTTCCTGTATTTATGTGGGTTTATTTGTAAGGGATGAGTGTGAAAGATTGGTGAATAATCAAGCGTTAAAGAAGAATCAGTGCAGTTTGCGATTAGCTTGTGAGAAGCTCGCGAGAAGAGTAACTCGTGAAAGGCCATGTGTAAAGTACATGACTAAAAGCTGAAGAGTCATGCCAAGCTGTCAAATTTGTGAGTACTTCACGAAAAAGACCATCTCACGAGGTAACCGTGAAACTCTCAGTTTGACCCCAAAAAAAAAAAAAAAAGTGATTTACCAAATTCTTTACCCACACTATATATACCCTCATTACCCACGAAATGTAAGTGGTGCTTTTCAGAGAGAAAACCCTAGCAAAAACACTTTAGAGTTAGAGATTGTTATACCCACAATCATCTACACATTTTCTCTATTGGTTTTCCTCTACTCCTACCTCTCAATCTCTGCATTCTTGAGAGGTTTTTAACTCAAACACTTACCTCACCCAATCTGAGTGTTGAGTCAAATTGTGGTGCCTTTGGAAAGAGTTGGAAGGAGCCATTAAGTGGTGGGTGCAATCGGGCTGAATTGCAAGATCAGGAAAGCTAGTGAAGATAAAACTCCAAGAAGTCCATTGGTAGCAGGAGTTTGGAGGGCTCAAGTACATGGGGTAGACTAGGCTTGGAGTGTTTTTTGTTATTCATGTACTCCAACTTATTCACTAGTAAATCAATTTCGATTTGGAGAGTTGTGGAGATGTTTTTTACTGAGTTCTTTGGTTCCCTCTTCGATAACACGTCTTGGTGTTATCTTATATTTGAATCTCCCTTCCCTACTCTTTAAGCTTTTCTTTTATTGTTCATTGTGGTTGAATATGGCTAAGAGTAATGTTACTGGTTTATTGCGCTTATTTACTCTTATTCCGCACTTTAATAAGTTAAAGTAAAAACAATCTAACCGTAATTTTAAAATTGGGATATGAACAAGCGTTAGTGTTTTCACACTAATTGAGCTTTTATTAATAAATGTGGCAACTATACATACTTTTTACACAAGATAATCGTAAAGCACATGTCATTATGGTTGGAACAAAGAGAATACAAGTCACGATAAATTTAGGCATCTGAAATGATATCTGACAATTAAATGAATAATAAATTGACCGTTAAATTAAACGTAGGTGGAACTATACATACTTTCATAGACTCCCAAAATATCTAACCACAATCTATAAATCATTATCTATTATTGCCTATAAAAGAAAATATCTATTATGAGTGATTGGTGTCTTAATCTGATGATAAAAAGCTATCATTAAGAGCAAATACCATAGGTTGAAACTCTCTTAAAAAAAAAGAATATATTAATAGACAAAAATTATAACTAACGACAAATTCAAAGATTCTTCAAAATATCTATTAATTAAAGATTCAGTTAATTGTAAGTTGAGCAAAGAAAAAAATTTAGGCCAAATGCATAAACATGCGTTGGGGCAAGATCAGTTGCAAACTAACCCTAAGCTTTCAATTTTTTTTTTATAAGTCCCTAAGACTTCTATATTTGTAAAATTGATCTTTAGGACTAACTTCTGTTTGTTCTCAGCGACGGAAAAGAATTATGCAGCCATCAATGACATTAATACCAAATGAAACACAAATAATAATAAAATAGAATAAATTTTCTTTACCGAATTTGATATATATACATATATATATATATATATAATAAAATAAAAAAACCGCAATTTTCTTTTATTTTTTTGTTATACGTGTTTTATTTGTCGCCAATTATGGTTGCGGCATATCATTTGATGGTCATGTGATTCTTCTCTATCAAGAAGATCAATCAGAAGGTAATCCTAAAGGTCAAATTCATGAATATGGAAGCCACATGAAGTTATAAGAAAAAGTTGAAAATGTTACAATTGTTTGAGTTGCCAAATTCTAGATGGATGTTATATTTAATATAATACAGGTTAAAATGGGTTGTGTCACATTCGTGTCAACCCAACACTCCCCATTTATTAAGCATGTTAAGTGAGCTGGGTCAAGTCAACTCACTTATTAACAGGTCGGGTTAGGGTTGAAGGATCATAACACGATTATTAAATGGGTCAGTTGAATCGGGCTCGGGTTGAGTCATTTAGTCGAATACCCTACCTCGACACGACTCGAACCTGACATGCTAACCCAAATTGACACCCCTTTTACTACCCTAGCTGACAAATATATTTATAACCGCTAACAATACAATCTCAATTATTTGTGAGATCATGCAAAAACCCCCCAAATAATAGACACGACTGATAGCAAAGAAGAAATTACGCAACGTAAAAGACTAATAACAAAGCAGGCTGATAACAGAGAAAGTGCTAAACAACCAAGCTATTACACTATTGCCATATTTCGCTTGACTTTTAGTGTTGCAATATTGTTGCTGAGCTAATGTGCTATCGGCCACATTAAAGATGCCTTATGCTTTGTGGACCATATAGCGAAGTAGAGGCTTGAAAAAATGATGGATAACTAAAGAGATATAATTAATGCTATATTTTTCTTTATTCTTAAGATATGTTGCATTTAAGTAAAATTCATATCATTGGGTTTTTTTTTTTTTTTTTTTTTAGAGAAATAATTGCACACAAAGGAGAAAGAATGAAATTTTAACACAAAGGCACACTACATGCTCCACTTAAAATTCATATCATTATTTAAAATAAAAATATCGTGATTTATGAATCGATGAAACTTTTTTTTTTTTTAACAGGATAAAAATTCTACTCTAACCTAATTCTACCCTGCACAAAAGAATATATTTAATAGAAATATAATTAAGTTACCGAATAATAATCTTGTATAACGTTACACTCATGCAAGTAATAATTTCATAGTAATTAAAGGATATAAAGAGCCATTAATATAAGTCATCATGGTCATTATAGCTATACTTACCAAATAAAAAGTGAAAAATGAAAAAAAAAAAAAATCCTATTGATTTGTAGATAGTACATTTTATGATTCAAATTAAATATTATAAATTTATGCATGTACAAAGTATCATGTCGTTTAAAATTTTAAATGACATGACACTATATATGTATACTATTAGATCCATGAAATAAAATTTTGGATCATGACATTTATTCTCTCAAGTTTTATTAAAACCAATAGCATCATGTTCCACAAAAGAAGATTATTACATTTGAATTCTTTGTCAGTATACTCAAAAAATATTTGTTCTCTATTATCGAATTTGGGGATTAAAACAATTGACGCATTCCACACAAGGTGTTCTTGGTTCATTCTCCGATCCAAAAATCGGTAAGTAAAATACCAGAGGACAAAAATGTTCATCCAATTTGTCACCTTAAAGTCTTTAAATATATATAGTAGCTAATTAATGTCTCACGTTTCAATGGGTCTAAAGTGGCTGAATTTATTTTTTTTATTTTTTATTTTTTTATGGGAAAAAGTGGCTGAATTGGTAAGACAACAAAGGAGCTAGCTAGTCCATGTTTATGAAACCCTGACTATGAACTCTTTTACTACACTTTAATTAAAATTTTCCTTTGTTTAAATTGAAGTCCCATTTAAGGAGTTTTAATTCACTCAAATGAGGTACTTAAAAACAATATATGTGACCCACTTTTTTCAAATATCAGTGTATAGCTCACTTTCCAGTCCATAAATAGCTCTCTTCTAAGACTCCTCTAACGCATTCCCTATAGACTTTTTGTGCATTTTCCTTGTTTTTATCAACTTGTCTTAGTCATCAATATCCCTTTCCTCTATTCTTGATCCTTTTCCCCCTCTCCATGTATCCATCTACGATCTGAGATTCAATACCATGGATAGCTATACCAGCTCTAATGACCGTACAACTGCCTCTGGCCATTGCCAGCTTCCCTATACGTGCCAATACTGTTTCAAATCATTTGAGTCTGGTCAGGCTTTCGGTGGCCACCAAACTGCTCACAGAGAAGAAATAAGGTTCAACAATGGTATAGTTGAAAGTCGAAACCTCCCCATTGCACCTGTCCCAGAGGAACTTACTATTGAACCAGGACTTTACCAACAAGGACCAGTTGTGTCCACTGATGTGATAGGAGATGGGGTTCTCCCGAGTGCCACCAAGGACCCTTTTGTGGAAGGGATGCCATATGAGAATCCTATAGGGTCTAAGGAGATTGTCACCAAAGACCTTTTTAGGGAATGGGTGCTGCCAATATATGCTATTGGGAAAGGTGAAGGTGGAGAAGGTTCAAATGTTCATGGAATTGTGCTTGACCCTGTCGGTAGGGTTTCAGAGGGAGATGAGGAAGCTGATGAGACTAATTCAGAGAAAAAGGAAGATTTGGACTTGGACTTGAAGCTAGGGAAGTAAAGCTTTTGGGAAGGCCTCTTGTTGTTTGAGCCTTAAGTCTAAGAGATTCCATATCTTTTAGATATCCATATATGAATAAGGTTGGATGCAGGTTCTATCTGTTTGGTCTAGACTAGAGTCGTTTTTCTGAGAATTAATGTTTGTCTAGTAGTTTTATATCATTACTTTAAGAATATATGTGTGGTTGCTTAATTTTCAAAGAAATATAAAATATATGTAATGGTGATTAGTTGAACCAATTAAAACCTCTTGAAATCCTTTTGTTTTAAGTTTTTATTTTTTAAAATAAGTATCATAGAATTTGCATCTATAATGTATGTTGCATCTATAATGTCTGTTGCATAACAATTGTATTTTATTATTAAGTCAAGACATCAATTGGTTTTAGTATAGATGAGATTCAAACTCAGATCTTTTATTTGACTATAATAGACTTTATAAATTAATTCAATTGAAACCTACTTCTATTGTATTAAGTTGATGACTTGATATTCATGTAACTCAACTTGCCAAGACTAGTATCACATTTGAAGCAAAAAAATCATGATGCCAAATTTTATTTAAATCCTAAAACAATAAATATACAGCTTCAATATTTCTTTCAAATCCAACAAAGAAAAAGGACTTCAAATGAAACAACTTAAATTTGCAGCAAATTTACCAACTGATGTCATAGGACATTGTAGTAA
Source organism: Castanea sativa (assembly GCF_040712315.1). Lineage (NCBI taxonomy): Eukaryota > Viridiplantae > Streptophyta > Magnoliopsida > Fagales > Fagaceae > Castanea > Castanea sativa. The sequence continues at coordinate 24,404,604 of NC_134021.1, read as the reverse complement.
CCCAAAGCCTTATATGCACAACACACTCGCTCATAACTTTTTATGCTTGCTGTATAATCATTTGTAGCATTCTAAAACTATTATTAGTTGATTCCCATGGTAACAGTACATTTAGTATTTGTTTGGCAGGAATACAATTGGTATAACCAACATTTGCTCGTAAAAAATTAAATGTATTTTGAATAATTTGATTAGTTGCAGGAGTGAAATAGATTTGAAATAGAGGATGACAAACCCATTACAACCAATTAAAACCATAAGTAAACACAAGGATTTGCCAATTAAACACGTCACTTATTAAAGGCCACTTGTTCTCCTCCTTTTTTTTTAAAGCCACTTAAAACATGCCTTTAAAAATATCCAAAAAAATTATATAAAGCATTTACGACATATAAAAAAAAACATGAAGCTAAATTTTTTATTGAGTATGTGCTCATGTGGTTTGTGTTTTATTTTATAATATAATTCTCGGATTAACTCATAATAACATATTCGATCTAATGATAGTTTAGAAATTTATAGTATTTGTCAATGTTTAATGTTTTTTTTTTTTTTTTTTTGAGGTCAATGTTTAATGTTGAATGGAGTGTAAACCCATCACACAAACCTTTAATACAATTCAAAATATATATATATATATATATCTACTATTAAATATATAAAAAGCTTCAATGGTAGGGAGAGGAATTTTGTATGCAATATCTTGACACTAATAATTTGAAGATAATCATAGAGCACATGTCAATTGATGTATTCCTTGCTGTTTAAATCGGTCAAAATCACCTTAAGAGATATCAGAAAACTCATAGGAAAAAACTTTGGAAAAGAAAAAAGTGCATGATATCTACATAAACATTTTGAAACACTGAAAAAAAATCCATATACAATTTGAGGCTTCTTTAATGATTAATGAGAGAAACAATGATTTAGAAAGCACATAATTTTTATAATATTATTTTTAGTGTATAATGAATTTGAAAAATATTTGTAAAGCACATGTCATTATGGTTGGGACAAAGGAAGTGCAAGTCACGACAAATACATATATAAAATGATATCTTATAGTTAAAAATCTAAAATATCAACCGTTAAATTTCATGTGCGTGGCAACTATTAATACTTTTATATGACATAAACGTAAAGCACATGTCATTATGGTTAGAATAGAAAATAAAAGTCACGGCATATTTAGTTATACCATATACAAAATGATATTGGATAGTTAAAACACTCATAAATAGACCATTAAATTTAATGTACATTGTAACTATACATATCTTTTACACCATTTTACAAAATATCTAGCCACGACCTATGACATCATTATTAGTAAAATAAAAAATAAATAAATATAAAAACCTTGAAGGAGCATGTGTTAATGGACAAAGAAATTATAACCAACAACAAATTTAAAAATAACTTGAAAGATTTGTTAATAAAGAACCAGTTAAATTGTAAGTTGAGCAAAGGAAAAATATTAATGGTAAATATACTATTGACAAAAATATCTATACAGAATTTGAGGCTTCTTTAATGATTAGTGATAGAGTCAATGACTGAGAGCACGTGATTTAAAAAGATAAAACATCGTTTGTTAAATGAGGCAAAAATGGGCTTTTGCCCATTTCGTGCAAAAAAATTAGCATTTTGCCCCCTTTTTAAAACTAATTAGAGAAATGCCTCTCTTTTGAAATTCGATTTTCTCAAAATCGAGTTCAAAAAAAAAATTTTAGGAGCCCTATAGTGGCGTTTTAAGGAGCTTATAGTAACGTTTTAAGGACCTATAGTAGCGTTTTGGAACTCCAGCTCCATGAACTCGAGTTTCATGCAAGTTTTTCTCTTTTTTTTTACCTATAACTCAAGTTCATGAAGCTCGAGTACCAAAACGCCACTATAGACTTCTTAAAACGTCACTATAGGCTCCTTAAAACGTCACTATAAGGCTTAACTCGATTTTGAAAAAATCGAGTTTCAAAAGAAGGGGATTTCCCTATTTAGTTTGGAAAATAGGGCAACATGCTAATTTTTTTACACGAAATGGGCTAAAGCCCATATTCGCCTTAAATTTGATGTACATGGCAACTATACATTCCTTTTACACGACAAAATCATAAAATACAATCGGACCAGACAAGTTTAGGTAGCTTGACTGCCTTACTTGTCATTGAAATACAAGCTAGACTTTGCAAACGAATGTACCACAAGATCAAACTACACTCATGCCTCTCACATCAAGTTGACCAACCCGGCCACTAGTTACAAAGCTCGGCCAAAATGGGCTTTTACCCCTTTCACACAAAAATATCTAGTATTTTGCCTTATTTTTCAAACTAATTAGAGAAATGCCCCTATTTTGAAACTTGATTTTCTAAAAATCGAGTTCCAAATGTAAAACTTGATTTTTGGAACATCAAGTTATAGTGAACTTGGACTTAGGGAAAAAAAAATTTGGAACTCAAGTTCCAAATTTTTTTTTTTTTTTTAATTTTCAGTTTACTATAACTCAATTGTCCAAAAATTGAGTTTTAAATTGAAACTCGATTTTTATAAAATCAAGTTTCAAAACAGGGACATTTCCCTAATTAGTTTGAAAAATGAGGCAAAATGCTGGATGTTTTGTGTGAAATGGGCATTTGCCCATTTTGGCCTACAAAACTCCAATAAAATATTGAGAGGGCTCAAGCTTGTGCTTCAATGATGGGTAAGGCGATCAAGATCAAGCTACCTGCACCTTTGCTCTATCTTTTTTTTTTTTTTTTTTCACAAATTCCGATCTTGTTTGCTAATGATCCATCTAGATTCATATAAGGATCCGGAGGTATAAAGTCTAATTTAGTCAGTTCATAACAATCTTTGTAAAGCAAGGGGCAAAGTTTCTACCACAACTTCCCCCTCATGTAGCCATTGGCCTTCCCCAACCCCCCTTTGTCACCTCTAGCTAATAAGCATCTTTTGACGAAGGAAAGGAGGTGATTAGCCGCTATCTAGCGAAGCTGCGAGCCTCTTTGGATTGGATATATATCTTCGAGTTTGTATCCTATTTACAATAGGAACCGTTGACAATTGAATCTCATTTCTTGAGTCTGGAGCCAAAGCTTGACTTTTAAGATAAGGCTGGCTAGGCTTGATTCAAAGACCCTGCAACTCTCTCTCCCGGGTAGAAAGAAGGGATTGAAGTACAGTGCGTTTGTATCTTTTCCTTCAACCCCACAAAATTGTATTGTCATTCCGGTTGGGACAAAGATCTAGAGTACAAGTGAAAACAAATTTAGTTATTTGAAATGATATTTGACAGTTAAAAAAAATAATAAATCGGCTATCAAATTTAATATATGTGGCAACTATGCATCACCCTTAGATAATCTTACAAAATATCCAACCACGATTTATGACATCATTATCAGTTATGGCCAATAAAAGAAAACCAAAACAACACATTATAATAGACAAAGAGATTACACAACTGACGACAAATTTAGAGATAACTCGAAATATTTTTTCATTACAGACCTAGTTAAATTGTAGGTTGAGCAAAGGGAAAAATCTTAACGATAAATATACTTTCTATAACATTTGAAAATTTTCTTTGATCAACGTAGACATCTCCTATCATCTTGAGTTTACTATTTATTATAACATTTAATGTATTGTTAGTGTTTTTTTTCTAATCATAATGTATTATTAGTGTTGAATGTTAAACATTGGACATACACCTACCACACATACCTCATTATAAAGCACATATCATCATACAAATAGGACAATAAACTACATGTCAAACTAAATTTAGAGATAAGAAATGAGAAATAATAGTTAAAAAATAACAAACTTTAACATTCAACGTTATATATGCTACAATTCTATATTTGTTTTTGAGCATCCTACAAAATATCCAGTTGCAACTTGTGACATCTTTACCATTTATGAGTTAGAAGACAAGATACGTTAGTAGTCAGTAGATATATTAATTATGTAATCAAATTGTCAATTGAACACAAGACAAACCCTAACTCCTAATGCACTTACATAATTTGACAATTTTTTCCAGTCAACAGGGCAAATGTGTCATTATCATAACTTTAATTGAAGAATATATTAATTTGTATATAATTTAAAAATGATAAAGTATAGCTACAAAATTGATTGTAACTTAAAACTACAACCTTACTTAATATCATTAAAATTACTGTATATTTTAAAAATCTAACCGTTAAATTGCATATTCTTTATGATTTTAATACACATCAAATTTTGTGCCAATCAAATACTATTTATGATCTATGACCTTATATTTTATGAATAATTTTAAACTACAAAAACTTGCAATTTAAACAATTGATTGATGACATGACTATTGGTCTCTAATTTTTTAGAAATTTTGCAACCATAAAGGATATAAGAAGAAAATGTAATCTAACAGTAGATTTATCAAAATTCACTCAAGTAAAAAGATATAAAGTAAAATTGTAACCTTAAACTACAACCAATTTTATAGCCAAGCTTCGTCCATTTAAAAATATATCAATTTGACATGCCTAATGAGTTGGTGGCGGGTTCCATTCTTCCTCACCCGAAATTTGTCGAGTTAAGTCCTAGTTGAGCACAAACCAAACTCGAACTGAATCATGGACACTCCCAATATTTAGTAAGTTTTTTTCTATTGAGAAATATTTAATAAATTTGAAATTAGCATCATTCATCAATCAATATCTAATAATTATGAAAAATATAAGTGGAAAATTGAAAATGCCTGTCAATATTTTTTTATGTTATGATAATTGGCACCTACTGGCCTACATAATATTTTGTTTCTCGTATGGGTATAGGATTCAATTTTCCTTTCTCTCATTGTTATAACTATCAAATTTCAAAATAAAATAAAAAGTAGGTAAGGCTGCGAGCTCTTTCAATGCAAACTGCCTCTTGTTCCAATTGGGGGATCTGACTACTAAAGATGGATAGGTAAGCTGGGAATAAAGAGGTTGTTTTGGTGTTAATAAAAGTCACTTTTTAAGCTATAGGTTTATAAACCAAACTCGCTCTATAGCATTGGAGCATAGTGTAATTTTATCCTGGGAAAAAAAAAAAACCACATTAGATACAATATAAATGGGGGAAATGGGGAAACCAACGAGGAAAAAGCTCTCATTTGTTATATACACAATCAGAAATTTCCTAACCATGCACAAGCACAACACAATCTCTCTCTCTCTCACTCTCTCTCTCTCTCTCAACACCAATCCCATTGAAAGCCCAAATTTACTATGGGATCATTTTAAATCCCAAAACTGTTACCATCAACTCGCTGAGTCTCTCTTGTGGACAAAGAAACATCAGTTTCAGCACCATTGGATTTTTTCAACTTTGCCACGAGAACCCACATGTTGGCAAGTTCGTTCTCCAGATAAGCTTCTCTTTGCTTTGATTCCTCAACCTTTCTTTGAAGCTCAGCCTCTCTTTGATCTTTTTCTAAAAGAACTGTTTCATATGAATGCTCTCTCTCCCGGCTTATGGCTAGTTCTCTCTTGATATCTGAAACTGACCCACCTTGATCATTGCGCTTAATGTGACTATCTCTACGGCCATTTCTGACTGGAGTACTGGTTCTACGCTGAGTGGGCGAGTTCTTAGATGTGGCTAGCTCTGCAGCTAGTCTCTCATTATGGTTCATTAGCTTGGCAACCTCTTCTGATAATGCCTTGAGCTCAACAGCAGCTGCTGAAGCTAACCCTTTGGCATATGTACTCTCCTCTGCTAGTTTCTGGTTTCGGAGTTCGAGCTGTTCTTTTGATTCTGTTAGTTCTGACACTTTCTGCTTCAGTTCTTCAATCTCAGCTGCCTAATTAATGATTAAAAGCAACGATTCAGTTGAAATTTTGATCTACTTGACAAATGAAACTAATAACAGCCATTAAATGATGATGAACTATTGCTATATAATTTTTCATCAGTGAGAAGAAAATGGTAAAAAAAACAAAAACAAAAACAAAAGAAGAGTCATTGCTAAATAGAAATTTCTAGCTCTAGAAACAAGCTAATTTTGAGTAAATAAGCTTTTCAGCTTGCACCTTTTATGAGTTTCTCTGGATAAACTGTATCTAGTAAAAACAATTTTAATATTAACAGAAGGAAAATAAATATATAATCATTGGAGTTGCAGGTTGCAACTTCAAGGTAAAGCCACATTACATGAAAATATGACCAGGCACAATTTTTCATCCTTTCTTTTTTCTTTTTCTTTTTTGTGGGTGGAGAGGGGAAGAGTGCTGGGAGTTGAGGGGTACATGTTAAGAGAATGGGTGCCTTCCATTTTACTTAGAACCAAATGTGCATTGGAAACCAGTTTGCTGCACAATTAAAAGGAGTTGTGGTAGGTTCAGTTACATATCACAGTAAAATAATTTTGTGGAACGTGGAGTGGGAATAATATTTTAGTAGATGGATATGGTAGAAAGTGGCCAGTTTTCTACATGGCTTTAAGAACTAAGGAAACACTACACAAGTAGAGGACAAAGAAACCTGTGCTTGTCGAAGCAACCCTTCACATGGGTCATTCAATATCGCATTCCCTTTTTCTGAGCCAAGTTCTCCATGGGAGCTCTTTGTTTCACTAAATCGCTGGGAATAACTTACTACAGGACTAAAAGTTCTCAACTCTAGTGCATTGGAGAGCTGCTGCTTTAAGGAGGCAACTGCTTCCTGCAATTCTTCGCATTCGCATATCTGAAAGAAGCTAACATGAAATCAGAACAGGACTTGAGCAATAACATGACTAATGAAACAAATAAAATTTCATATATAATTTGGATCAAGTGGTTTTCATACCTTTTGGTTGAGCTGCTCTTGAATTATACGATTATCTGCAGTTTTAACCTGAAAATAAAAATAACGATACAATGCTTTCATAATTTCAGAAAATGACATCATTGCATAAATCTCATCATTTCAGTTCATGACTTAATTTATTGGCAAGCACTACAATTAGTTTTGCTAATAACCCTGAAACTAAAATATGAGAAAAAAAAGTCATAAAAATCGGAAATCAAGTGACCTATTTGCAAATGGTAGCAAACATGCTCCTAGGATATACTTTAACAAATGATAAAAATATTTTCTTGGATAAAGAACTACAAAATTTCATCACCTCAAGTTCAAAGGACTTCTCATTCAATTGCGCCATCAATTCAGTAACAGACTGCAGCATAAAACAACATACAGCATAAGCTCGGACTTCTGACACAAGGAAAGCAGCCACAAGTAGAGGTATACTTACTTGTGATAATTCCAAATTATCCATCCTATTGTGTACAACATTAAAGGAATCAGCAATTTGCTTTTCCAGCAAAGTTATTTGTTCATTCTTCGCATTGATTTCATCTTTCAACTTTCTCATCTCCAGCTACATTGAAAAGGAACTATAAGATTCAAGTTCTCAGGCACAATAACAGCATTTGAAGACAGATGCAAGGTAAATAGATATTACATGAATCTGATCCTTCTGGGGGTTTCTTGCAGCCTCCTCAGACAGCCGCTTCAAAGCACTTGAATGAAGTGCCACCTCTCCAGACAAAATTTTTTGCTGCTCCCTTAAAAGCTCAATCTGATCAATTGATTTTGTGCTAGTCTGACAAAATATAAAGAAAAATAAAAATTTTAAATTAAAAAAATATATCAAGTACATGCAAGTTTATACCTGTGCAAAGTATCCTTGAAAAAATTGGCAACATCTTAAAAAGCCCCTATATTTAGAACGTACATGCTTCAAATCATAAACTTTGAGGAAAACACAAGCGCAAACACACCCCAAAGCTATCCAAAAAGAGGCTAAAATGGTGTTTACAGGATCTTCATAGGAAAGAATAATCACAAACTCAGAGCAGCATGGAACTTAAGGCTTGACTGGGGACAACGAAAAAAGTTGGAATGGAAATGGAGCATGAAACTTGATTGAGAGACTAACGACAAATCACAAACAATAATTACTGATTGTATATACAAGCAGGATTGAAGGATAAAAAAACAAAAATCCATAATTTCCAATTTTGTACTACCTATTAATTTCAAAACGCAAGCATAGTCTCTTAATTGACTACAATATTTGTCCACTGCCTGTGATGAATGCTTGGGCTAAAGGCCTAGAGCTGGCAACAACACTAGCATGCACTTAAAGGAATATATAAAGAAATTAGAAGTTTCATATAGGCAATAGATTGGCAATGCAGTTATGCAGAATGCTAGAGGCCTATAGCCGGAACAACAAATATTTGGTGAGGAACAGAAAAGAATGGAAAGGGAAGGCAGTTTTGCTAATTATCCAACAGTGAGTATGAAAAGAGAATTTTAGTAGCATTAAGTGTTCTGTTCATTTGACCATCAGAAATGTTTCAGCAACAAAGCCCTCTCTTTCGCCTGGTTTGCAAGTGACCTTTTTTTTTGGAGGGGGAAGGGGGGGGTGTGGGGGTGGGTGAAAGTATCAACCCATATTTAATACTTTATAATAATGAAAGTGCCATGTTCATATTTTTCAAGCCAATATATTGCGGTTAACTATTTTAAAGATAATACAAAATTGAGCACACAGCATGGAGAAAGGTAAGATGTGGCATATGTACAAAATATTTTACATGATGATAATCAATCAATTGCATACCAGAGGTGTCTCTTGTCCCAAGAAATTATCCTCATGAATTTCTCTGTCATCTCTGACCTCAGATAACGGATCCACTGATGGAGAGCTTTCTGTAAGTAGAGAATGGGAAAGTCTGCATTCTGCATGAAAATGATTACTTTCTGCTTGAGGTGTTGAAGGTGTACTCATAGACTTTATTCCACTTGATTTTTCACTTGAGCTTGTCAAAGCCCCCAAGCCACTATCTCGTTTCTGAAAAAAATAAATATGGTAAATTGCAGAAGCTCCAAATTTTGAAAATAAGTAATAAAGCACGAAAAGGAGAGGGGGTTAGAAAGAAAAATCTTATACTATTTGAACATGACCAGCCTAGAAGTTTCATCTGTATTTGATAGTATTAAATTAATGATTATCCAAAAAGCTTAAACTATTAAAAGATGGTGGATTTAATCATTTAACCACATAATTTTAAGACTCTCCCTCATGTATGGACTCAAACTCCCTTTTAATAGGTAGAGTGGAGGAGACAAATATTGAACTTAGGATTTCTTGCTCTGATACTATGCTAAAAGCTTTTGGGAGAATCAGCAATTCAATAGATAGCATGGACCTTAAAGCTTTGCCTTCACATAGATGATTATTAAGCTTCCAGATAATAAGAACATCAAATGAAGTCGAAAATAGATCATCAAAAACTGGCAAAGAGTAAGTTTTATAGCATTTATTGATACAATGTCTTCAACTTATCATAGGAAAAAATTTTGAAGCTCTGCTGTTTTGCTGGAATTAATGTAAACAATATTTAAAATGACACTTTCAAAGCGATACGTAAATTTTCCCGAAATTTTTATGGTTCTTGCTGTCAAGGAGTTCAACAGAGGATTCAAATGAGCTGCATTAACGGACGTGGAAAAACAACTTTCAAAAACAAAACTTATTTAGAGAGAGAGAGAGAGAGTAAATTCCACTTATTCAGAATGATAAATCCAAGGGGACTTGAATACGTAAGAGAAAAGGTAGAAAAACATTCACCACATCATGATCAACTGCGGTGTAAATCATAATCAATTTTTTTCTTTAGAAGCAAATCATTATCAATTTAAAGCATGCATATTATTGTGTAATGTATGACTACATCAATATAACAATTTTTTTTTTCCTAATGAGTAGTTACGCACACCTAGTGGGTCTTGAACCCACAATCTAACCCTCAAACTTGTTCTTAAAAAGAGAAATGATGTCATTTGAGCTAATGATAATTAGTATCAATATATAATAAATAATCTATTGAAGCAGACAATAAAGAGTTCAAGGAAAAACAAGATTAAATTCCAAAATATTCAAGAATTGTAGGATCCGTTTAGGATCCACTTATTTTGCTGAAACTGAAAGTAGTGTAGATAAAGGTAAAAATTAACTGAAATAGTACATTGGAACCCATGAATAATATCAAAAAGTGCAGTGGAACTCATGAATAGTAGCAAAAATAAGCTGAATAGTAAATAAGTTGGCAAAAATAATCTTTGCCAAACGGACACGTAGTTTAGTTCTGCGGTGGGGCCTTCTTGCCACCTTTCATAAGCTGATTTAGTTATTATTAAGTCTAAGTATTGCATTTCTATAGTTAGAAAGTTTTTAGTCCATTTATAATAAAGTTTTACTAAAATAGGGGTAATTTGGAGATTTCATATTTTCTGGAATGGGCTGTAATGGGCTCTACCAAAGGCCCATGAGTTTTATTTTATATTTTAAGTCCTTTGCTATATTTGGTTTAGAAGTTCTTAAGTACTTTTCTTTGTTATTAGTCTTTCTAGGAATAAATATTCTGAAGTTCTAATCCTTCTAGGAAATGATTTATCAATAGCCTATATAAAGGCCTTGTTGTAGTCATTTATTGTGACCGTTGGTGCTTAGGTAGTTATTTAATAATTGGCTTCTCAATCTTGTATATTAGCTTAAGGGTATTATTATAATTATGATATATCCTTCTAATATAAATATATGCTACAGTGAAGAGACTAAATAATTAAGCCCTAAACCAACTTTCAAAATTTTTTTTTTTTTCTCTTTCAATCTTCTCTCTCCTCATCTAACCAGACTAACCTCTACTTTCCAAAGTTTACCACTCAACTGGTATCAGGGCAACCAATACCCTAGAAGTCTAAAAACATTTTAGGGCTCTTTTTTGGATGACAAAGGCATGCTAACATACGCACCAATACAGTCACCCAGGTCCAGCAATTACACGGATCGGCTCATCTCTCTCTCTCTCTCTCTCTCTTAATTATTGTGGTAATTTTTTCAAAAACTTTTGAAGCCTAGAATGTGAGTTTTTTTTTTTTGATAGGTAAGAAAAATTTGTATTAAAAAGAAGCTACTCCATCAAAGAAATGAAGGAAATGAAGGAAATATTTACAAGCAACAAAGGAAAACAAAACAACTTATGTACAAGAAAAAAAGTGAATTTAAAAACAGCGGAATGAATTTCTAAGCTGGGATGCACGGACGCGGCACCGGAGGTGCCGCACCCGCGTCCGACGCGGCGGGACTCGCCGACGCGCGAGGGACGCCGCTGCTCGCGCGTCGGTGCGGCGTCCGGCCGAGTCGGCCACGTGGCATCTTTTTTTCCCCGCCGACTCGCGCCGACGCGGCTTGAATCGCGCCGACGCGGCGCCGATTCAAGCAGATTCGGGCCGATTCGGCCAGAATCGGCCAGAATCGGTCTGTTTCGGCCGTATCGGTCCGTATCGGCCGGCGACCGAAACGGCCGAAACAGACCCGAAACGGCCGAAACAGGCCGAAACAGGCCTCTAATCATGCTGCAACCTCCGAAATCAGCTCTAAATGAGACCCAAAAACCCTAAATCTATCCTTCCTTAATTTTATTTTGAATATTTGTTGCTTCTTTTGTGTTTTCTTTTTGGTTTTGTGTTGTGTTTTGTGTTTCTTGCTTTTTTCTTTCTTTGTTTTGTGAATCAAGGCATAGTAAATTAGTAATATGTTTTTTAAGAATATTTTAATAGTAAAAATATATAGAAAATATAAATAAAAATATTTTTAATAATTTTTTAATTGCCGAGTCCCGCCGCACCCGCACCCACTTTTTTCAAAAATTGCCGAGTCCCGCACCCGCACCCGCACCCGTACCCGTACCCGCACCCGCACCCGTGCTTCATAGTTTCTAAGAAGTAAAACCCCATGCACAAGACCAATCAAACATAGTGGTCGCAAACAAATCTAAAAGCTTATCCCCAGAAAGCACCGAATATTCAAATATGCGATTATTTCTCTCCCTCCAAATAATCCACATCACACAATGTGGTACCAAATTCCAAACATACGAGGAATGCTTCCCCTACCAATTCCTCCAACCGGCTAGCAAGTCAATAACCCTTTTAGGTAGAACCCAAGAAACATCAAAAGATCTAAGGGCAAAGTTCCATAACCCAAAAACCTCACCACAAAATGTGAGTTTTTTTTTTTTTTTTTCAAATATCAACCCCTATTTTTCGATCTGCAATTTTGGGGATCTTTTGCCTATAAAAACACTTACCTCTTACTTGTTGGTTGCCTTAACGTGGGTTTTTGCTATGTTTTATGAATTTTGGGTTCTTGGCCTACTGCAGGAGTCTGTTTTCTGACGAAACATTGCTGGTTTTCACTCTATGAATTAAGCATTGGCTGATTGGTGCACCTAGTAAGTATTCTGGCTTGGGTTTGTGCTTGTGTCACAGCTTTTTGGATTTTTCTCTTCCATGGGATTCAGTCTAGCTGGTTTATCTTCTTGATTTGTTGGATTGTACTCTTGTTTGATTGTATATGATATGGCTCTAGAAGAGTCTATTATGATGCTTGAGGAAAAACAATGCTTGCCTAAGGATGATAGCATGCCTAAATCAATCACCTCATTGAAGTTTTTCTACGTGAAAAATGAAAATTGAAATATTTAACAGATGATCCTCCTAATACAGGGGATCCAACTTATGAGGATTGAACAAGTGAGGATTATGTTGTTATAAGATGATTATGGCATGGTATAGAACCCAATATTGCTTGAAAATCGAAATTTTGTGAATCTTCAAAGAAAATTTGGGATTCTATTGCAAAATCTTTTCACATCAGTGTAATATTTCTCAAGTTTATAAGACACGAGTAAATTTTTCTATTTAGCAGTTTGGAAAATCATTGTCTGCTACAGTAGTCTTAAGAATTTATGGAATCAATTACTACAGTATTGACCCTTTACTACTAATTTTATAATTACAATGGAGGGACAATTTGAACCTCGGACATCTTCGTTTGATACACCAAGGAGTGTCAACCTTGTAGCAACCATCTACTACTAATATGGAGATACATAAACAACATCAGGAGGAATTTATGATTGCTATGTTACTATTTGGTTTAGAAACCTACATGATTTCAAAGATCTTATTCTTGCTAGTGAAACCCTACCTTCAGCTACCAATGTTTATTCTCGTTTATTACACTCATCCTTAGGCCAAGGCTCTATTGACACAACTTTAGAGTCTTCTACTTTAGTTTCTAGTGGTGGGGTCATGGTGGTAGTCGTGGTGGCTTTCATGGAGGTCATGGAGGCTGTAGTTCCCACGGTGGTTCTCATGGTAATGGTTGTAATGGTAGACAACGTGACAGGAAGTATTATCATTGTAGTAGTACCAATCGTTCTGAACCTTATTGTTGGGTCAAATATGGCAAGCTAGATTACATGCATCAGGTGATGTATCGTACGACATTATCGCATTTTATTTCTATTCCAGCTGGACATATGACTCCTAATATTGGTTCTAGCTCACTTCCCAACGTAGCAAGCTCATTCAGAAATTAAGTAATGCTCCCCCTTCTTCCTCCACTATTACATTAACCGAATCAGGTAATGTTACCAATACAGCCCAATCATCTAACAAACACTGTGAACAGTACCATGAAAACTACCTGAGAAATAAAAGAAAAAAAGAAAGAAAGAAGAGAAAGGGAGGAAAAAGAACCCTAAGGCCAACGAGTCTCACTACTCAAAACACTCATTAATTTTATTAATCGACTCTAACATGTTTGAGTACAATAAGACATTTATATAGACCCTACTCTTAACTTCTCCTAGTAGAACTAGGGCTTCTACTTTACTCAAAACTAAAACCCACACTCATAAACTTTTTTTTTTTTTTTTGAGAAACTAAAAACTCATAAACTAAATAAGACTTACTTATTAATAAAAGAAAACCCATGGCTTATAGCTATGGCCCATACCCAACAATTGTAGAATTACAAAATGCTCTTAGACTCTATAAAAAGGTTCGTACCCAATGCACAAAGGTGCCACTTTTGCAAGGTATGGAAGAGCCCATGGTAGGCAGCCTTAACAACACCCACCCCCCCCCCCCCCCCGCCCTTTTCAAAATAAAAAATTAAGCTTCCAAAGAGGATTTCTTTCTCTAACCATGCCGTGGGTGCGCCACCAAGCATAGACAACTCAACACTATGTTAAGTGTGATTATTTCTCTCTCTCACACCATTAACGTGAGGCAAAGCAGGCCTGCATTCAAATTACACTACTCCTTTGCCTTCAAAATAATCCTTTCCAACAAAAATACACATTAATCACTTCTGAAGTATCACCCATTAAACCCCAAAAAAATGTAAAAAGAAAAGATTAAATGTCCGTTTGTTAAGTCCATATCAAATCACACTTTTTCAAAGTACAGCTTTTTTTATATCACTTTTTTTAGGAACAGTTTTTTCAAATAACACCATTTCCAAAAGGCTGAAAAATAAGTTGTACCAAACAAGCACAAAGGCTCACTCACTATAGAACAATTAAGTAACAAGCAATCAATAGACTCACCATTACACTTGCAAATGTGACACCAATCCACGAAGCTGGTATTTCTTGTAATTAGGTTATCCCTAGTTGGAATCCTCCCCAAATCAGTTGTCCAAATGAAGAAAGAAACTTTCTTGGGGACTTCACTGCCCTAATTTACCTCTACAATGGAAATTGTATACAACAAAAGGAATTTAGATTCTAATGATACTTTTGTAAACCTAATTGTACCAACAAATGCCTTAATGACCAATACTGATGACACCTCCATAATAAAAATATTAGATATCATATCTTAAATTTAAGAGATATCTTTTTTTTTGATAAGTAACGATAAAAATATATTAGAGAAGAACACAGCCCCGTACATAGGAAATGTACTAAAGAGGCAAAAACATTAAGAACCCAAATTACAATGATCAAGCAAAATAGGAAGGGAAAGACAAGAAAAAGATGGTAAAACTAAACACCATTCCAGAAGAGTAAAAAAGAAAAAAGACTTAATCTCAAGAATGGACCGATCGCGACCCTCAAAACTTCTAGAATTCCGTTCCCGCCAGATACACCACATCAAACAGTGCGGCACCATCCTCCAAATCACTATATTGTGATGATGCCTGAAATTGCAAGCCCAACAATCCAATAGATCCACTACCCTTTGCGGCATCACCCAACAAATACCAAACAAGCAAAAGACCATACTCCACATCTCAAAAGCTATAGGACAGTGAAGGAGGAGATGATCAACAGATTCCCCACACCTTTTACACATATAACACCACTCAAGGACAACAAAGTGCCTTTTTCCGAAGATTATCAATAGTAAGAATCTTGCCTAGAGCAGCAGTCCAAGAAAAAAAAGCAACTCGGGGGGGAACCTTCGATTGCCATATCATTTTCCAAGGGAAGGGAGTGGCAGTGGGGGGAGGGGAAAGGGAGTGATAATACCCACTCACCACAAAACCACGGCTGCTGGCTAGCTTCCAACAAGGTTTGACATCCAGTCTTTCTACCATAAGATTTGGGTTGCTCAGAGTTCTTTGTTCCCTTGGAAGGGTATTTGAAAATCTAAGGTTCCTAAGTGAGTGGCTTTCTTTTTGTGGACGGCTGCTCATGGTAGGATTCTTACTCTGGATAATCTCATGCTTAGGGGACGTTCTTTGGCAAATCGGTGTTGTTTGTTTCATTGTGATGGGGAATCAATGGACCACTTACTTCTACATTGTCCTGTTACATATACATTTAAGGATTTATATGCTTCAGGTCTTCGGCATGTTTTGGGTCATGCCAGACTCCGTGGCAGGTTTACTTTTGTGCTAGCATCAATAGCTTGGGAATCATACTTCAAATGTTTGGAATTTGATCCCGGGTTGTTTGATGTGGATTTTATGGTTGGAACGGAACCGCCACTCTTTTGAGGACACTGTAAAGACATTGGAAGAGTTATTTGTGCTCTGCTAGCATAGTCTTTTTGATTGGTCTTGTTGCTGGGGGATTGTTCCTCTCTACCTGAGTTTATGCTTTCACTTAGAATTATTTCCTGATTTCTTTCTTGTTGTTATTGATTTTTTTTTTCCCGTTTCCTGTTGTTCATCATCATGAACCTGTATTTTTCCTACTTTTTTCATTAATAATACTTCTTCTGATTACCTATCAAAAATTAAATTAAATTAAGATTCTTTCTACAGATTTTGAGTTACATAATTACAATTATTCTCGCAGCGGGAAGAATGAAAAGAGTGAATGATGAAAAACTCTCACTTCTAATATACATTAGTGGTACAAGAAAGGGGTGAAATTTCGATCAATTCCAAAGTGACTATATCAATCCTCCTCACATGTTTGATTAACAAACATAACTCTAAGCTTATAAGCATTTTTTTTTGGTATGAAAAAACTGAAATGAACCAACCTTGAAAAAAGAAAAAGAAAAATAAACATAGACTTATACAGTACATACCCGTAGCTTTAACCAGTTTAGAAGTCCATGCTTCCGGGTCTTTTTCTCCTCCTTAAGTGAATCATCAGTGGTTTCAGAATTTCCCTCAACAGAAACATACAAGTCAATGTTTTCATCATCTAAAATCAAGTCCCGCCTTTTGTGTGGTAGATATGCAAGCTGTGCAATTTATATAAGTAACCACCATCAGAGCAAATAAAGTTGGGTTTTAAAAAAAAAAAAAATTACTATCAGATCAAATAGAATTGAAAATACAAAATAAATGAACAAGATAGAAAGAATGGCAACTATCAAGCTGAATGCCAAATTGTGAGACGTATTAAGGTTATCAAAGACAGAGGCCTGATACCTATCAGAAAAAGAAGAAAAAATAGGGGGGTTTAAAAACGTTTGGGAGAAGTCAGTCATACCTCCTCTTCCCCAAAAGAATGTCTTCTTCTAGGACCAGGTCGATGAGGAAATCTTGATGATTGCGACGATTTTGTGGAGACCAAAATTAATTTTGTCAACCGTTGAATTCTGCTCAATAAAGCAGCTTTTGCTTCTTCTTCTTGTTCCAATCTTGATTGCAGCTTGACTTGACCATCTTCTAGCTTTATACACCACATCACACCAAAAAGAAATGGTTCAGGTCATTTAAAATGTCCTGTTTAGTGATGGTAAATTTGCCAGTAGAACTAAACAAAACTGTCCACTATCATATTTTTATTTATTCTTGTTCAGGTACATGAATGATGGTGCTTTCTTCAATCATAGAACGTCTACAAAGCGAGACAAATAATGCACGAATGCACGCATCCGTGCACACACATGGACTAACCTCAATTAACATTAAACTACAGATAATGGAGTCAGCAATGTATGCAAATCAAAACTAGCAGTGAGATCAAACATCAAAGTAAAAGATTCAAGTATATAAGGGACAAAGAAAAGGCTCAAGCCCTAGAATTACCCCCCAAATAAACTCCATGGTACAACTCTACCTTTTGTTTTAAGAGAACAAGGTCATCTTGTCCAATATCTTTCAGTTGAGGAACTGTAACAATCCCCCTCTTCAAATGCTCCAATTCTTCCTTTAAAGAACGAATCTCATTTTGGTATTTTTTGATAAGCGATTTCTCATCAATAATCTGCAGGTTAAGATATTAGGTCTTATACTTGCCAAAGAAGAGACACTGAAAAACACATGAATTTATAAAACAAACCTTATTTTGTGCTGCTTGGATTTCAATGTGTTTCGCACGGTGTGCAAACTTCAATGTATTATGTGTCTCTTCTGAACTGCTTGACGAAGGAGTGACAGTACAAATAAGCTGCAATTTCCAGACAACAAATATTAAAATTCTAATTTGCAAGTAGTATTTGTATATTGAGGAAATAAGCGGTCAAATTTATATATTAAACGTATACCCAGATGTATGGATTGTCTATATATATATATATGAGAAGCCTTACAGATACACGTCCATGACCACTTAGTGAAGACTGAAGAAGTCTAGTCAATTTAGAGTCTCTGTATGGTACATGAGTAGCCCTTCCATCTGTTAACTTGGATATAACCTATGACAACCACAAATCATCGAATTTCCAGATAAGGATACACTACATAATTCGGAGGGAAAGTACAAAAAGGACCAATAAAAAAAACTACAAAATTGAACAAAAAAGAAGGAAGTAAAAATAGATATTACAGCAAGAAAAGATATTTCAGACATTATCAGATAAGAATTTACTAAAATAATTTGGTAAGAAAAACAGAAACACGACAAGAATCAAATAAGAAAAGAGAGATTGCATCTTTTGTGTCAATGTGTGTAAATGAGAAAGAGAGGACAAGGGATCAGTTCCATTCTCTATATATCTTTTTAAACAGCATTTGACCCAGGTAAAACTCACCAATCAAGATTATTGTCTGGGTTTGTGGGAGCAAATAAAAAGAGAAATAGACTTGTTTTGTGCAATGGGTTTGCAATCCAAAGCATTAAAATTTGGCATCCAAGATGTATTGCTAAGCTCTTCCTTAAGTGATTCCAATATAAGACTGGAACTGAAGACCTATTTCTTGGTTAATTGTAAAACAAAACAACTTTTAAACGTCTGAAGGAATTAGCTCAATAGCATCTTTGAATAACATTTACTAACATTTATACAGTTTTAAAGGACAACAGAAGCTAAAAAATATTATAATTTTTCCTTATTAATTTCAATACTATTGCAAAATTTAAAAAGTAGGCTGATTGTAAAGGATTTTGCAATTTCACACAGCAGAGTAATTGACATTCTCAAGCGAATCTTTCCTCTTAAAAATATTAAAGTTCCAAGCATTGATAAATTTTTGTGTGGATAAGTAAAAGTAATTATATTAAAGAAACATTATACAATGATACAAAGAGAGCAATTCAAGTATACAGGCTATATACCAAAAAGTTTCCCTAAAAATGAAGAGTACAATGAATCCATAAAGTCCCACAAGCTATATTTTAAGAATTAATCAAATAAGTCTCATATTTTCAGAAATTAGTTATGACCAAAAAATAGTCTATTTTTTCAAGACTATGTTTATGTAAATTCAATTGCAAACTTTCATTATAGTTCATATAGAAGATAATCAAAGAAAAAATATTCAAACCAATATTTATGATAATGATAACAAAATTATAAGCAAATGCATAGCATTCTGAATTCCAATAATGCTTGACCAACACAATGTTTGAAGCCTCACTGTTCCAAGAGTAAGGAGGCTCTTATTAATATAGGATCCTTCTTTTCGTCTCACACCAGTGGTTTCAGCTTTTGAGCTCTCTGAACCTGCCAGATCGATGAGGTTCTGCAGATATAAGTAAATATAAAGAAGTTACATACATTTGCAATACAACACTACAAAATCATTTTTTAGAGTAAAATGTCGAACTAAAGGAGGTTGAATATATTCCTACAGAAACATGAATATGAAATAAGTAGTTTAAGTAATGTTGAATAATTACCAGTTGTGACAGGTTTACAGCTTCCCCTTCATGATTTGCACCACATGGGCTGCTCTCTATTGTCTGTTTACAAGTAGTAAAAGATTTTTTTTATAAATAGAATGAATTGTATTAAATAAAAATAAAGATTCTACTACAAGACAGGATAGCAGTTCAAGTATACAGGCAATTTACTCAACTGCTCCTATGGAGGATTCAGCAATACAATAAATCAAAAAATACAAACATTCGGAGGACAACACTCACTTAGTGACATCCAAGTGGATATTAACAAATATTAAGTTAGAGAGTATAAAAACCAAAACTGAATATGTAAACAAGTGTATGATCACTGGAAAATGAGTTGGTTTGTATGCAAAAAAAATAATATAAAACGGATGCCATGTCTGATGTATAAGAGTATCTCATGCTTCAAATGAGGGAGGTACATCTCTTATGATAATTGTAATAAAAAAATAATAATAAAATAAAAAACCAAAAGTCATATGAGCACCTCCTCACTAGAAGGGTTAAACAAATAACATGCACTAATGAAAAAGTCAGAAGAAAAATCTCAACCACAAAACATATGTTAGTGGCATTGCTATTAAAAGTAAGTATGAATAAGGTGTAGAATCCAAAAGGAGAATAACAAAAACAATCTAATGATACAATGCTACCAGTATATATATATATCTCAGATAAAAGACTGATGGAATAGGAATTTAGAATTATTCAGCTGATCAAGCCAAAAACTGTAGAGGAGGTACTTCAAGAAATCTAAGAAACAAGAATAACCACCATTAGGGGAAACCTGGTGATGTAATTATGATATAAACTGATAATAATAGGATCAAATGAGGAACTTAAAGGGGCTACAAATCAGTAAAGGAAGCAAAGAGGTTAGCTTAGAGGTGATCAAGGATCTCAATCATAACTTGGATAAGAACAATTGAATTTAAACTTTCATAGAAAAATGATATGAATATTGTCTTAAGAGTAAAGTTTTTTTTCCTTTTTGGGTTAGTCTTAAGAGTTTAGTTACCTAAAGAGAGAGCATTACAACTACAAGTCCCCCCGTTTTCCATTTTTGGAGGTACATATGGATAAAGAAAGTGTTCCAGGACCAAATCTCAATAACTAAGAAATAAAAAATAATTAAAAAGCTCATTTTTTACCCAGATAGCAAGGTCAAGGCCTTTCAACTAAGACTAAACACACCATAGAGTACAACTACATCAAAAAATAGATAGCTGCATCATCTAAAGGCCAGTAAATTGGTAGACCATATGCATGATAGACAATTTCACATTTATAATTATAATCATTCCTCTGTTTCTGCTCTCCATGCAAGAGTGTGAGTGAGGGTGTGTGTGGGTTTTTGTGTTGTGATTGAGTTTATGAGTGTGTGTGCATGTTTGAAAAGTTTGTTTGTGTTTTCTGCATCAAGAAAGTGTGAAAATTCAATCTAATATAAAAGCCAAGAAAAAAGTAAGAATGACCTATAAGAAACAGTACTGAAATATTGAAATGCAACAGTCAACTAAAGGACATTATGCTTCCTCTAAGATAGTGAATATATATATATATATATATATAGATAGATAGATAGATAGATAGATAGATAGGTCTTAAGATAGTGAAAAAATACCAGAGTGAATATTGTATGACTCCTGCTGCTGAGTAAATTAAAATTTGTGGAACCCACATGTCTGTGCTCTGCCATTAACAATTTAAATCATATCAAAAATCATGAAAAGAATTTCAAATGGTAACAAAAAAGGGATACAGAGTGGGACAAGACTCAAAATTGACAAGACAGGCAATCTTAAAATTTCAATTTCGCAAACAACTGTAACATAATCATAATATATAATACTATTTTTGTCTTTTGGCAATGGAAGTATTCTAAAGCATGAGTTCACATGTGACAATAATATATTCATTCATTTTTTTGCTACTATAAAATATTCTTTTATAACATATCATAAATAAATTAGGGTCTAATTAACGGGTTGCCCTTAGGGCATTTGTCAATGGACTATTTTAGGAAAGTTTTGATACCACTTTCATGATAAATATAAAAAGCTATCAAAAAAATCAATTACTTATTATTTTCCCATAAAAAGTTACTAATATTTTCTAAACCAAATCTCTCCGAGCATCCGTTAACTTTTCCCAATAAATTATACAGCTCTACTTATCAAAATATATATATTATCCAACTCTAGTTTTAAAGACCCTATTTTCTTTTGACTTTATTGTATTATTAAAAAATAATAAAAATAAAAATAAAAACACCATAACATCACATTTGTACCTTCTCCAGCCGCTATAAGGGAAAGTGCGTGAGCAGGTGATAATACAACTTCTTCTTTTATTCCTTCAACAAAGGTACCCTACAACCAACAAAAAAATAATAATAACACCAGCTCTTAACATTTAGGACACTAAGTTTTAGACAAAACAGCTAGCCATATAAAGAACCCTAAACAATTTTTTTGAATTTCACCCGGGCTCTTAGAGTGTTGGTAAGGCAGGTTTGGTCGTCATCGAAATGGTTTTATTTGCTTAATTGTACCCCATTGCTTAATGTGGTGTCTTTGGAGGGAGAGAAATAGTAGGTGTTTTGAGGATATTGAGAGATCCATACCAGACCTCAAGTCATTTTTCTTTAACACTTTATTGGATTGGTTGGTTGCTATGCAAAACCAATCATTCCCTTCTTATTTTTATTTCGTTGATTTTTGTAATTTTTGTCTTTGAGTTGTTGACCCCTTGTACACTCCCTGTGTACTAGGGTGATCCTTTTTTGATATCAATTAAACTTATTACTTATCAAATAAAAAAAAAAAACAAGGCTCCAGCATATAAAAGAGTTAGAAAGAAGAGCATGTGTTGTATCTTTGATTGTGCAATGAAATTGCCAAACAAAATTATACTGTAGTCCCTCTGATGGTGAAACAGTTGCTATGCTTGGCAGCAAGGTGAGTTAATATAAGAGAAGCAGAGAAGAATTGTTCTTATGCAGATAAAAATTAAAAATAAAAATAAAACTGAATACTAATGTAGGTTAATAAATTTCTAGCTGAAAAATCTTTCTTTGAGTTGATTGCCCAAGTAAAATGCCCAATTAATTATTTTAGAACCCTAGAAATCTATAACTTTCCTGTTGACCAGAGGCAACCTTAAGCTCCAATTAGAAATTACACTTAGCATGAATGCCGTTTCAAAACATTCAATTCCATAATACTCACATGACTAATAAATTGTAGAACTGACAAAATAAGCATATGTACAGGTGACCTAATTCGTATTAGCAACTTCTCAAGAAGAAAATGACCATGTAGCACCCAATTGATCCTAACACCCTAAGCTGAGGTCATCTTAACTAACAGAATTACCATGACCTATTAAAATGTACAATGCACCCCAAGCCAAAAACCTTGTTGGTTCCTGACTTCCTGCTGCAACCAACTTATCCCCAGTGTCACACTTGACTTTGTACAACTATTGGATTTTGTCAATCACTAAGTGACATAGAACACATGTCTGCATCACTAAGAATAACAAACCCATTTTACCACCAAAAAAAAAAAAAACCGAGCTCAGAGTAAGGGAAGCATCTCAAGTAAGCTTTCTATATCTTATAAAGAAATTCTTGCAAATGTAATGTTCCTTTCAACTAAAATAGCAAATTTGACTCTATAGACATCCTATTGAGATTAAAACTGTTAAATTACCGATTGTCCCAAAAGTTTAAGCTATTGCGATATGGTAAATTTAATCACTTAACCACGTATTTCTAACACTCCTCCTCATGTGTGGGCCGAAACTATCTTTTAATAGGTGAGGCGCAACACGTGGAAATTTAAATGGGAGGTAGAGTAGAGGAGACAAGAATCGAACCCAAGATCTCATGCTCTGATACCATATTAAATTGTCCCAAAAGCTTAAGCTATTGGGATATGGTACATTTAATCATTTAACCACATATTTCTAACAAAAACATTTGGCTGTTCTTGAAAGCAGACATGTAAGGAATTGTAAGATTGAATCATCTCTTAAAATGTAATACTTTAACGCGTTGAACCAACACCCAATTGAGGCTGTGTTATGGCAGCAATTTGGCAGGGCTGCATCCATTAGTTTTGAAGAGGTAAAGGGTGCAATGTTTGCAAACAAGGATGGAGAAAAACTTAGGTCTAATTTAGAATATTTAAGTTCTTGATCAGCTGCCATTTTAGCAGGATATTTTGCCAAGATAGCTATTTTCAGCCTATTCAAAGTATCTCACATAGTAGACAAATCATCTAGCTATGCTTCTACTAGTTCAAAATCTTCTTTTCTGCTTTGTAATCTTGAGAAAGAGCCTCAGAATTGAACTAAAATTCTGCGTTTGTCACCACTATCTTGGATGAGAAATTTTGTCAAGCAATTGGTGAAAGAAGATATTGGCAAAGAACTTGTAGTAGGATTGGTTTTGACACAAAATTGACATTGGACAAATTAGGGAATTTGTTTACGTGTGCTTGTGGTGGATTTAGGGTTAAGAATATTTGTGGATCTATGGTTTAGAAACTATTGAAGAAAGGGTTATGAGATTGTGAGAGGAATTCAAAGGTGGTTTGATCAGTTTTTCATTGCTATTTGGTACTTGTATGTGGGGTTTTAGCATTTTGATAGGTAAAATAAATGGCTTAAATGGAGTTGCAAGGATGAAGGAAATGAGAGAATTTTATGGTGTCTAAGGGCTGTAGGAAATACCCATGAACAGTACCACAAGAAAGAGAGGAGAAAGGAAGAACAGAACACATAAAGTACAAAGGCCAACTGCTTCAATGCTCAAAATACTCAAATATTTTCATCAATCAACTCCATCTCCTCTTTGCATACATTGGGCCCAATTATATATAAGGACACTTTCTTGTACTAGTAGTATTAGGATTCTTAGCCTAACTAAAAAATTAAAAACTGAATGAAAGACTTAATTGGACTCAAAGAAAATAAAACCTAAGATATTTAGGATCTCTTAGAATATTCTAGACTCAAATAAACGACCAAAGTACCCTTAATTCGTAAGAATTTCAGAAATTTAAAAAAATTTCCTTGAATATAAAATCGACCATAACTTATTAAATAAAAATCCAAATGACCCTAAGACACATAATAATACCTTTAAACCATACAATTCTCACTTCAATTGGACTTCATGCGTGAGCCCCATAAAATAAGTCTTGAACAAATGAATTTATGAAGTAGTAACAAATTAATCTTCCATTGCTGTACAACTAGTTCGTCTTTGTTAATATTTTTACTAAACTTACACTCCATATTCTCTATTTTAGTCTTACTTAACCTATAGCCTTTACATTCAAAAGCATCCGTCCAAATCTTGGTGTTGACTTGATGTCTAGTTTCATCCACTAAAACTATATTGTCTACAAAAAACATACACCAAGTGAATTCATCTTCAACCAATCTAGTAAACTCATCCATAACCAATGCAAAGAGATATGGACTTAATGTTGATTCAAACTAATTGTGATAGGAAACTCACTTTTGATGCTTCCACTTGTTCACACCCTACTTATATCTCCAGCATAAATATCCTAAATCACCTCAATATACTTTAGATTGAACTCCTTTCTTTTTTATAACTCACCATATAACCTTTCTAGGTATTTATTGTACATTTGTACTGTTTCTCTAGGTTAATAAAATCACATGGAGATTTTATGGGCTTCTCTATTTACCCATGAGAAATTTATGTTAGAAAAGAGCTTTCCTGGTAGGCTGCACTAGCATAAACTAAATTGATTCTTCAGTATTGTTGTTTACCATCTTCAATCACTCCCTCCCAAAGTAAACGACTCATAAGCTTAATTCAACAGTTTTTTGTATATTTTTGAATGTCTCCTTAGTTCTTGTATTTATGAATTAAAGTTATTTTACCCCATTCGCTCGGCATTTTGTTAATATTGAAGATCTTATAAAAAACCACCCTACACCCACTTCACCCAAGTACTTCCAATATCCAATGGGAATTTCATCATGTCCCACAATTTTTTACATTTTCCTCCTCAAAGCATTGTTTACCTCTGTCATCCTAATTCTTCAAACTAACCTGCAGTTTCTATACTCTGTTGGATTGCTCAATTTGCTCCAATTTCTTGTATGGCTTTCATTAAAAACTTTATCAAAACAACTCTTCTATCTCTCTTGATCTCCTCTTCCTTTACTAACACTCTTTGATCTTCATCTTATATACACTTGATTAAATTCAAGTCTCTCGTTTTCCTTTCCCTTAGATTAATGGATGCAAAACAGTTCAGCGGTTTAACACCAAAAGAGAAACAAAGAAAGGATGGCTATGACAAGGGACAACCATACAAGTTTTTATCTATGTACACCTACCACAAGACCCCGGCAAGTGTTAAGGCATCCATGTTGCAACATAAAAGAGTAACATATTATGGTAACAATGTTTTGTCCATACTACTTTATAGCAGTACCTAAAGCTGAAGATGAAAAATATCATGTGGTTTCCATCTCTATTTTACAATGAGAGATGAATTTTATCAAGCATTGTTTTGCTACATTAGTTAAGCAATAGAAGCAATTAAAAAAATGACAATAACCACTTTTACTTGATGAGTGTTATCAGCAAAGGAGACACCATCAAGAAAATGGATTAGAATATGACTAACAAGTACCTGAGCATCCTCTCTAATTCTTAAATTCTGCCCTGCTGGGTTCAACAAGTCGTTAACAACCTGAAATAAAAGAAACCTTAAAGGATAGTGAAGTCACTGGAAAAATAAAAGCAGAATCCAAGCTAAAGTATATCAAACATATGCATCTTAGATAAGTATAATTCAAGCTAGATTTTATGAATAACAAGGACCATTTAATCTAGAAAAAAAAAAATTGTCAAGACACTCACCTCATTATAGATCTCCAAGTACGACACCCGAAGAAGAAACTCTCGGTTTGGAGTCTAGGGCATATATACATGTCAGAATCTTTAGTTTCTGTAATAATAAACTGTATAGGTGGAAGTTACAGAGAGGCTATATCCCCTTCATAGTACCTCTTGGATAATGCTAAAAGCATCCTTCACAGCCAGTGGTATAATTCCAGGGGACCTCTGATCACCCTGCAAGTGGTATATATACCATATTAGCATACAAATAAAATTTGTAAATCGAAACTCATTGCTTCATTTTTCCTTATTAATATATTCTACCACAATACAGCGAATACATGTTAATGCGCAACAAACACAAATTAAAAGGTTTTAACAAAAGGATGGGCAACTTGATCAAGAAAAGCATGTTGTTCACAATTTCTAAATGCATATGCAACATGGACATGCAGAAGTATGGAGTTTGGTATGTATTTGAATTTTTTTTTTTTTTTTGGGATAAGTAAGAAAGATGTATATAGAAAAGGCTACCTTATGCAAAATGAGCACAAAGCAGTCCAAAAAATTACAAGGAAGAGAAAAAAAAAAAAAAACAAAACAAAACAAAACAAAAAAAAACAAAGAACAAAGAACTTAACTACAAACAGGGAGAGAACTAAAGAACAAGGGGAGGGAATCACCAACTAACCTTTGTATATGGATAAAATAGAAATTCTTAGCAAATGGTATTAAAAATTTATAATGGCTAAAATCATGAGGCATGAAATTAGCTAACATTCTTTAGATACGCACATAGAGGTACTAAACACACTTAAATCCAAGGCCTAAAAGCAACATGAGCTCATTATCTAGGAGAATATGAGATCACGGATTTTTCTTTCCTCCAATGTCAACTTTATTTACATACATACTGGAACTTATATCCTTCCAGAGACACATGCCCAAAATTATTGACATTTTTAAATGGGAAACTAAAAAATAATCTTATTTTAGGTGAAAGGTGAGGTTGTGGGTTTAAGACCCATTGCGTATGTGTTTAACTTACCAATCAAAAATAAATAAATAGCCATATAACTTTACTACTTTACTACTTGAGAACAAGAATTATTACTCCAGAAGTCAAATTCAATATTTAGGTTGACCTTGATTGGGTATAATTAATGGCAAAATAAAACTTGTAATACCCTGACATGAAGGCGCCCCAACGACAATGATGCTAGAATCTCATATTGTATCTACTTATCTTTTCAGACAATTTTTTTTTTTTTTATAAGTAATAAGTTTTATTGATATAAAAAAAGGGACACCCTATTACACAGGGAGTGTACAGGGGGTCAACAAAAATTACAAGAATCAAGAAAGGAAGAGAATGATTGGTTTCATAAAGTAGCCAACCAATCTAATAAAGTTCTAAAGAAAAAAGCTTGAGGTCTGGTATGGATCTCTCATTATCTTTAAAACACCTACTATTATTTTCCCTCCAAAGAAACCACATTAAGCAATGGAGAACAATTAACCATATATGACTATTTGAATGACAACCAAGTCTGCCTTGCCAGCAAGCTAGGAGCCCCACAATAGACTGCAGCATAACCCAGCTTACTCCAAATAAACCAAAAACCATAAACCAGAAATCCATAGCAACAGGACAACGAAGAAATAAATGGTCAACCGATTCACCATTACTCTTGCACATATAACACCAATCCAATATCTAAACCTTTCTTTTATGTAAATTGTCAATCGTCAAGCATTTCTCTAAGGCAGCGGTCCAAACAAAAAATGCCACTCGAAAAGGGATCTTCTGTTTCCAAATACTTTTCCATGGACAACAACAATCATTAGAGCCCACTAGAAGACAATAATAATTATTAAACATGAAGCCCTTATTTCTATTCGGTTTCAAACACAGCTTATCCTTACCAAACCCCTTTATTGTAGCGCCATATATGGTATCCATAAAGCTCGACACAGCCTCTAATTCTCAAGCATGAACACCTCTAAAGAAACTGACATCCCAGAAAAGGACTCCATTAGTGGACTTCATAAGCTCCACCACACTTGCTTAAGCTCGACACAGCCTCTAATTCTCGAGCATGAACACCTCGAAAGAAACTAACATCCTAGAAAAGGACTCCATTAGTGGACTTCATAAGCTCCACCACACTTGCTTTATCTCGGCAAAATCTAAACAATTCAGGATAGGTGACTGCAAGAGATGTCTCCCCACACCATCGGTCTTGCCAAAACTTCACCCTTGACCCATCACCAATGTCATACAGAATATAATGTGAAAAACTGGAAGAAATTAAACTGTCCAGTTCACACCATGCATATGGTTATGTTTGGAAGCATCAAGATGATAGCCAATACGTCAATGTGGGGTTGCCAATGTGGAAGAGATCAAGAAAGGGTAATGGCCATTTTTCTTTTTCTTTTTTCCAAAAGAAAATTAGAACTTTGTTGTTTAGCCAATTGTGTGCATGGGTGTCTTTAGAAGTATCAAGGTAATAGCCATAAGTAATTTCTTGTCAGCAATATCATATGATATATAAGAAGAATTAGAAATGTAGGTAATGCTAGAAATGCCTTGCACAGAGAATGATAGAATAGCAATTTCAAAGGTTAATAAAGTAATCACAAGATATTTTGGATTTTCTACACAAACACCACTCTATATGAACATTAATAAATCACAGAGCATTTCAACATGACAAGCTAAAGCTATTGAGGAGTCAACTTTCACTCTTGTGTTATATAGAGAAGGTCGTGAATCAGTTCTACAATAAGAATAACAGTGCACCAAGTCAACATTGTCTAACCTAGCAGCATATCATTGAATAGCACTTGCAATTATCAACACTTTAAGAAATACAAATTTTCAAATGCATTTCAGATATAAAATGTGCTAAGGAAGGAGGGGCACAAATATATCATCTCACATGCATGGTGTGGGTTTTCCCACTGCTTGTCACCCCATAAGCAAAAATTGTACCTGCGATAAAAAAGAGAACATAGTAAACAATTAAACTGTAGTGTATGCTACACAACAGCAACAATGTAGATAACAACAAAAATGCCAACCAGAACAGTATTGATCCATTAGCTTTTAACGCAACTCCTAATAATTTTGATTGGAGTGCTCAACTTGTCACCCTACCTAAACAGACCCCCTAACACCCACGTTAAAACGTTGGCAGGTAGTAGTAGTCCAGCGTTGACAAGGCAAAGCCTTGGGTTCCTAAGCAACAACACAACAGGTACCCAGAAGCAAACAATGTATTGTTCAGCCACATAGGTCCTCAAGCACTGCAGTTTGGATTAGCATGGCTCATTTTTTAAAAAAATAGATGCAAGACAAGACTAATTTAAAAGGAAACTACATAGATCAAGAATCAACAATTATTGGATAAAGTCAGTCTCTAATTTGAATAATTTTCCGAAGACTAGTGGATCCCTCAATGCAACAAAAACTTAAATGGTCAAAGAAACTCAATGTCCGTGCTTTTACCCTTGTATCAAACTATTAGCTTCTAATATTCTACTTCTGACATGTAGAAAACACAGCTACATTCACCAAGGAGCATTAGACAAGCACCAACAATCATCTTGAAATTAGCATGGTCCATAAGCCTTCCTCAGTAAATGAAAACCAATAGGCACACAATAAAGCTTCGTAGGGAAGCAAGAATCCCTGAGTTTTGAAGTGTTGAAGCAGTTCAACTCTTGCATGCTGAGATCCAACTGCGAAAACCTCGGCCTTGAGTTTTGAAGTGTTGAAGCATAAGAACCTTTGAACTTGAACCTTGTACCAATTCTTCAATCACCTTAGAAACATTAAGGATAACAAATTTTTCTTTTCCACCATATCATAAAATTTGTTTGGAATGATAAAAAAAATGCTTGGAAGGCATTTCAAATAATAATCCTTCTCAAATTGATCCATAGCAGTACCATCAATATCTTCCTTGGTCTTGACTTTTCCATGATTAGCCTTATACTCACCTTGCTAACAAGTGCAATGTTTTCCAACAAAGGTGGAAAAAACTTGGGTCTAACTAGGAATATCTGAGTTCTTGATCAGCTGCCATTGTATCATGATATTTTTCCAAAATAACAACTGCCAGCTTATCCAAAGTGTCATGCATGGTAGACAAATCTTTTAGCTTTGCTTCTAGGAACACATCCTTACAAAGCTACAGTCAATTGTTGCAAATTTTTCTAAGCTTAAAACTTTGAACTGAGTTCCGTATTGGTGACCACCATCTTGAATGAGAAATTTCAGCAAGCAGCTGGTGGAGTAAATTCATCAAAGAACTTGTAGTAGGATTTTGGCTCTGATACCAAATTGACGTAGGACAAATTGAGGATTTGTCTATGTGTGTTCGTGGTGGGTTAAGGTTTAGGAGGGTTTGTACATTTAGGGTGTAGAGTTGTAGAAGATAATGTTAAGGGAGGTTTAGGTATCAGGCAGATGGGGCAGTTTAACCATGCTCTATTGGGTAAGCAGCTATGCCATTTTACTACTAAGAACAACACTTTATGGAGGCAGGTTGTGGGAAGCAAATATGTCTATGATTGAGGTGGGTGGTGTTCAAAGGAGGTTAGAGGAGGGTATGGTGTTTGTTTATGGAAGCATATCCGAGCAGGTTGGAATTGGTTTACCAAGTTATTTATTTTTCAGTCAGAAAAGGAACCCATGTTTGCTTTTTGCCTGATAGGTGGTGCAGTACTGGGGTTCTAAAGGATCTCTTTCCTGCTATGTTTAGCATTGCACATGACAAGGGGAATATGATGGCTAATTATTTTTGTTGGCATGATGGTTCCATGTTTTGGGATATCCACCTTATACAACCTTTGCATGATTGGGAGTTGGAGGAGATGATCATGTTTCTGGACCTTCTCTATTCCACTAAGATTAAAAGAGATGTTGAAGACCAGTTGTGTTGGTAGCCAAATAAGAGTGGTCTGTATGATGTAAAATCTTTTTACGGTGCTTTATCTTGGGAGAGAATTTGGAGAGTTAAGGTTCCTCTTTAAGTTTTTTTACTTGGTCCGCTGCATTGGGTAAGATCCTCACGATTGATAATCTTCATAGCCGGAGGGTATGTGTATTTGACTGGTGTTATATGTGCAAGAAAGCTGGTGAGACGGCTGATAATTTATTTCTCCATCGTGAGTATGTTAATGAGCTTTGGTCCCTGGTTCAGTTTATTTCGAGTGCAGTGGGTTATGCCTCGAAGTAACATTGATGTGTTGGCTTGTTGGAAGGGGAGCTTTGGTCATCACGGTACTGGTGCTGTTTGGAGTGCAGTTCCTTTGTATTTATGTGGATGCTTTGAATGGACAAATCAATCTTCCAGGGCTACATCACACATCCTCTTTAACAATAAATCTTACGAAAAACTTAAAATTGCCTCATCCTATTTTGACACGCCATCTCTAGGGATGGAAATTATCATGACCAATACAACTGACAAGGATCTTCAATTTTTCATCTATAATTCATATCACAACTTAGAACCATTTGTTTCAACGGTTTGAAACCGTACTTTTTCAAAGCTTTTCAAAACCCCATTTTCTCTAGGTACAACCTTTTAAAACAATCCATTTTCAAAAGCTAGGAAATAAGTTGTGCCAAACAAGCAATAATATTATTGAGAATGGAGAGCCAACGAAATAAATACAAAAATATGTTTGATTGTTCATTTCATTTAGTTGGAAAAGAACCATGAATGAAAATGATTGAAATATGGCTGTATGTGTGAGTTGCTTATCCAAGGTACCTCAAAATAATCAAAACTACATTTTAAACCGCATCTAGATCAGGCTGATAGCTCACAATGGATTAATCCATATATTGATAAATCATACTTCCAAAGGTATTTCAGTATTTCACAAAGCTAACCCCACATAGTTGTAATATCTTTTGGGTTCTAGACTTCTAGTATTAGTTCAAAACTGTATTTGTGAAGGCCAGTCTGTACAATTGTAAAAAGGCCATGCTCACTCCACGACACTACTGAGAAAACAATAGCAACAATAATGATGATAACATTTAGGATAAAATATTAGAACATTTTTGACAAGCTCAAAATAATGAAAAATTAGTTACAAGGGATTTAAACAATTTACCATTGATGCCTTCCATAGCACCACTAATAACATGCTGTGCAGCAACATCATAGACATGACGAGTCGTGGTTGTAGGGCCAAAGACTCGATCTAGAAGCATGAAATAGAAAAAACCCATGAACTGAGACACAGAATACTATATCAAGGATTAACTTGAATAAGAACTATATAATTATAATTGACCAAAGATAATAATAAGTAATATACACATACAATTATTAAATAAAAAATGTCCCTTAAAGTTGTACTAAATTATTGTACTAAATTAGAGAACATGTTGTACTAAATTATTAAAATACTGATAGGAAAATAAGTATAAAATTATGTTTTTGACTGACTACAAATAATTGTTTTTTTCCAACATATAAACTTGAAACAAAGTCAGCCCAAAAAGCTGCAGTTCTTCAAACTCAAACTGTTGAATCATTATGTAGGAGGTAATATTACAAAGCAAAGTTTAAAATGCTATAGCTGATTAATCCAAAACCAAAAAATCCTAGAATTTTCACAATTACACATTTTATTTAGCTGTTCACCACTATGATTGGAGTAAAAATAAGAAATAGAAAAATTGGAAATGTATTTCACAATTTCATGACATAAGGAGGTTTAAAACGTTTACTTATTCCCACATGCAGCATTGCATTTCTTTGGTATTTTCTTTTGTCTATATAATTTCATCCGCATTGGATGTCTCTGAAGTTAAATATGAGGCAATAAAATTATCAAGGATCATTTAAGTTTTTTCAAATGTCTACACATTAAACCCTAAGAGAATGGAATTTACGTTATCAATTTCACCCACCGGACAAAATCTATAAATAGAAAAAATATGTGATACTTTACCATATGCATAAGCTATTGTTGGGTTATGCTCACTCCGCACAATAGTTTCACCATCTGCATACCATGCAATTTCCTCTCCTTGACGGATTTCCCTTTGACTAGTCCATACACAGACCAAAATCAACTTAAAGCACTCATCAATGAAAATTACCAATAAAATACAGTTTGGAAAAGTGAAATGCACCTTAGTGGACGAAACCGAACTGTAACTGTGACATTTTCTTTGGATCTCTCTCCCTCCACAGGTAAGCTCTCTGAGTAGAAGTACTGAGGCTTACTTCGAGCGGATGAAGATGCAGGAGAGCTCTGACCATCAATAGATGTATCCAGATACTGTTTCGAAGATGACGTAGTTGAAGTTGAAGGAGAATTAGCAGCTTTGGAGCTGCTCAAACCCAATTTTTTCAATTTTGATTTTTGTTTTGAGGCCATTGCCACTTTAGGTCAACCTTTAAACGGAACTCCAAAAAAAAAAAAAATTTGAATTCAATCAGGAACAGGCCCAAATTTCAGTTCTTCCAAATATTATCATTTTTGAAGTTTGAGTTCATCATGTATTATATATATATATATATATATAGCATCAGCTACTTCCTTGTTTGTTTACCAAGAAAATGTAGGATAACA
Source organism: Castanea sativa (assembly GCF_040712315.1). Taxonomy (NCBI): domain Eukaryota; kingdom Viridiplantae; phylum Streptophyta; class Magnoliopsida; order Fagales; family Fagaceae; genus Castanea; species Castanea sativa. The sequence continues at coordinate 24,370,674 of NC_134021.1, read as the reverse complement.
ATAGTATAGAATTTATCCATACCCTTTTTATTCAAAGTTTAAGTTTTCAGTGTTTAGAATCAAATAAGAGAAAACATTATATATATATATATATATATATATATATATATATATATATAAAACTCAGAGTTGACCTTTTCCTATGAAGTTGTGACCATTAAAAATTTGAAAACACAAAATTTAAAATTCTTTTTTCCTCAATTTTTTCTCAGCAGCCAAACAGAAAGTAAAGGCAAAATAATTCTGGAATCAAGCAGGAAAACAACAAGAGCCAGAAGGAGAAAAGGTGTCTGAATCAGGAAAAAAAATAAATTCAAACTATAATATCTTCTTTTAAGATATGTTAAAATTACGACCAAAATTGCATTCAACAGAGCTTGATACAAGAAATTCCATAGTTAAGCTTGTAAACAGAGACCTTCTTCTAAGATGTGTTAAAATTACGACCAAAATTGCATTCAACAGAGCTCGATACAAGTAATTCCATAGTTAAGCTTGTAAACAGAGAGTTTGAAACATGCAAGCAACAATAAACAAAAATCCAGAAACCACTTCCTTTTACTTTCTTTCTTTCTCCTCCTACACTTTCTCGGGAACCAAACAGAGAGAGAAAAATGAAGATTACCTTAAATAAATGGAGCGAGCATTACGTAATGGTGTAGAGAGAGTGAGGTATTTATATATGTTATAGAAATAGAATACAGAGATCTTCTTCGAGCTTGGAGAAGCAGATCTAAAAGAGTCAGCAAAGCGAGTGTGCTAATTAGTCAGAAAGAGAGAGATTAGGAAGAAAAGGAGGCAAAATTTTAATTGTTTTTAACTGCGTTCGCTTTTCTTGCTTGCCTTGGAAGCGATGCGATGCTGTGCTGCCCTCTTATCAAAGGGCAAAGCCTAACCGCATTTTCAATCCTACCTTTACTAGAAAGCGCATACATACATTATTTACAGAAAAGTGCACAGCGCATACATAAACAATGACTACTACAAGATGCTGCCTCAAAGCCAAAGGTTGGGAATGTGTAAAAAAATTTCCCACAACGGTCGCTTTTACTTTTACTTTTACTTTTTACTTTTTCTGTTTTTTGAGGCAAATACTAAATACTCTGTACCCAGCTCTTTTTTTGCAACAAATTTCATTTTTATTGCAGCACCACTCATCAGTAGTTTTGTAGTTCAATTGGACACCCATCAGCATCTGTTTACATACAATTTATTCCGGTGCAAATATATTGTAGCATAGTTTTAATAAAAAGTAATAATAAATAAATTCATGTGAAACGAGTATTCATAATCCATTTAAAAACCTCTTATTTTACTGAAACAAGAAATATTTTGCTGAAAGTAAATAATAATAAAATAAAATTAAAAGTTGACTTTTGAAGCAATAGGACTCACTTTAAGAGGAAAAATAAGCTCAAAAGTAAAAGCTAACTTTTTTTCAAATGACAAAATTTAATTACAAAATTAATTGTAACCTAAAATTACAGCCTTATCCAATAAAATAAGCATTAGTACATATTTTAGCATGCTTTCAATAAAAATAAAAAATTTAAAAAAAAAGTTCATGTGAAGCAAGTCCTAAGAGTCTGTTTGGAAAAGGCTTATTCTGAACTTGAAAACATTTTGCTGAAAATATATATAAAAATAAAAAACTAAAAGTTGACTTTTGGAACAATGAGACCCACTTTAGGGGGAAAAAAAAGTTAAAAAGTAAAAGGACAAAACTTAGGTACAGTACTTTAAGTGTTGTTTCTTAGGTTCCTCTCTTAAGATTCAGTCATATGGTTACTTAACTAAAAAATACACTTTCATCCCATGATAATAAATAAAAATAAAAATAAAAATAAAAAGTGGACAAAGTTTAGCTACAAAATTGATTGTAGCTTAAGGCTACAAACTCACTCAATAAAATAAATATTACAACATATTTTGAAAATCTAACCGTTGAATTACATGTTCTTTATACTCTTAATACACATCTTAAATTTCGTGTCAATCATATATTATTTACTATGTGATCTACAAGCTTATATTTTGTGCATAATTTTAAATTACAAAAACTTACAATTTAAAAAATCTATTGATAGCATAGCTATTGATTTTTAATTTTCTTGAAATTTTGCAAGTATAGAGGATATAAGAAAAAAATGTAATCCAATGGTGGATTTGTCAAAATTCGCCTCCAATAAATAGATATTAAGTAAGTTTATAACTTAAGGCTATAACTAATTTTGTAACTAAATTTTGTCCTAAAAAAAATCCACATGGCTAAATCTTAAAAAGAAAACCTAAGAAATAGTACTAAGTTCTGTACTTAAGTCTTGTCCAAAGCAAAATAAGCTAACTTTTTCTCAAATGACAAAATTTAGCTACAAAATTAATTGTAGTTTAAGACTACAACCTTATTTAATAAAATAAGTATTAGTACATATTTTGAAAATCTAACTGACGAATTGCATATTCTTTACGCATTTAATACACATGTCAAATTTTGTATCAATCAGATGTTATTTACTATATAATTTATAAGCTTATTATTTATGCATAATTTTAAATTACTAAAACTTATAATTTAAACAATTTATTAATGACATAATTATTGATTTTTAATTTTATAAAAAATTTGTAAGCGTAGAAGATATAAGAAGAATATATAATCTAATAGTGAATTTATCAAAATTTATTTTCAATAAAAAATATTAAGTAAAATTATAGTCTAAAAATACAACTAATTTTATAGTTAAATTTTTCAAAACAGACACTAGGATTCATATACTGCAGCCAACTATTAATATGTCAGACAGGCCCAAGAAGTGGTGGGTAAAATTTTTCAAAAACAAAAAACTATAAATTTAACTATTTAGATGATGGGTAAAAATTTTCAAAAATAATAAAATAATTGTAAAATTTATTGTGAAAAAAATAAAATTAACGAGCAAGCAGACTGCAGAGTCGTGATACTGAGGGGACAAAGTCACAGGAGTTGCGTGGGATGAGGTAAGACACTAACTAGAGGGGCAAGGCAAATAGGAGTGTGCTACGTGTCCACATTAGGATAGGATGATTTTTTAGGAAAATTCATGGTCAGATTTTAGAAAAAGCAAACGGGAAAGAGACAGCGATGAAAAAAAAAAAAAAAAGTATCCTACGTACGAAGGTCAGATATTTACTTTAACGTCTGGCTGTTGATTTTGGACCCGGTAAAGAAGTTGATAACGGATGATGCGAACGGGTTTTGACGGCTGTCACGCTCTATCTTTATTCTTTTATGTATACGTGGGATCAATCATCATGAATATAGTAGATCCATCATCATCTCAAACGTGTAATCGGGATTGCATTACTATTTTGAACTTTGAAGTGAGTGGGGATGGGGTATTCTTTATTTTAATTGACTACTTTTATTTTAAAAATATAATATATAAGAAATATAATTGTCCTCATGGTTTTTACTATTGGACCGAACTGGTCGATCAGATGGAATTAATCCGTTGTTTTTAATTTTGACCAAACCAGTCGGTTCAACCAAAAACTGGCACCAATCTAGACTAGTAAAATCACTGAAAAATGATCAAAAACAAATTAAAAACCTAATTGAACCAAAAATCGTGGCACAAATCAGTTCTTTGGCTGTATCTGTTTTTAAAACTATGGATTAATTATAAACCAACCATTGATTTGATTTTTTAAAATACAAAATATAAATTATATTCTAGCATAATCTAAATGTATGTGTATGTGAAGTTCCATTTTAGAGACTTGAATTTTGATTATTGTTCTCCCACCCCGTAAGAACTTTGTATTTGTGGAGTAATCATCACTTTAAGGGTGTATAATGGTACTATCGATTTGATTTTTAAAACCCACAAATTGTGAAAAAAAATTCATGTTGAGAATCGCTTGGACCACTGTTAAACTGAGCAATTTCTAAATCAAAATAAGTTTACCAATTCCATTATACAATTACTAGTGTGTAATCATGTGCATATGCACTTATACAATTAAAAACAATCACAAATACACGATTCAAATCATACATTTTTTTGAGAAGATGTTGAAATTATATATAATATTGGCTTACACATATTTTAAACCATGGATTTCCAAAATATGTAATAGCTTCTCATTATTTATTTATATATTGTATTTAGACTTTTCAGTTTTTACACTTAATAATTCATTTTTCACCAAATTAAAAAATTAGATAAACACGTGGCGCAAAATTGAACTCTAATTGAATTTTAATTTAAAATCAAATAGTCCATATATATATATATATATATTAAAGAGAGAGTGTGTAAGAAGATTATGGAATATAAAGAAAGACAGAGGGTGTAAGAAGATTATGGAAACTGGTTAAGAAAATATAACGCTGAAGAAATATAGAAAATTACTTGAAAAAATGGAATAAAACAGAGAACTAGATATAACAAGTTGACTGATATTATTAGATTATATATATTAAAGCTCAAGGGAAAATTATATTAGAATCCAAATTGAATTAGATTTGGATTATTGAGTGTAAAAATCGAATAGTCCATATATATATATATATATATATATATATATATATAAGAAAGTGTGTAAGAAGATTATAGAATATAAAGAGAGAGAGGGTGTAAGAAGATTATGGAAACTGGTTAAGAAAATATAACACTGAAGAAATATAGAAAATTACTTGAAAGCATGGAATAAAACAGAGAACTAGATATAACAAGTTGACTGATATTATTAGATTGAACAAACTTTTTACATAAGTCATAAGGAAAGGATTTCTAAAGGGGGCTAATTTTTGCCTTTACAATGATACAAAGTGACTATTTATAGGCCACACTCAAAACAAACTCAGATACAATTTACAATCAGCTTTGCATGAGATGGTAGGGGTATAGTTTGTGATTGACAGGTGTTGAAGGAAGTAGGGGTCTGGCTGAGACAAAGCTGCTGCTGGATAAGGCTGCTGCAGGGGTAATAAGTGCTCCCGACATGCATGAATAAGGCCAAGCTGCTTCAAGTTGTTTCTGAGGTGATTTATGCACCTCTTCAAAATGAGGGGTTGACCATCAAAATCTTAGGTGATTTAATCAAGCTCCATTAGTGAAGTCATTGTGGAGGTTTGGTACAAATGCTTTGTTTGTTTCAATAACAAATATTTTGTAAAGACAATTTTTTTATTTTTTTTTTAATGTTTGGTAGCATCAGAATAAATGTCAAAGAAAAATTATATTTGGTCAATGAGAAATCCTATTAAAAATATAACTTACTTTTAAAAGATTGTTTTCTCGCAAAAAAATTCTGGAAATAACTCTATATCATACTATGTAAAATAAATGAAATTGAGAGATAATATAAAAACTATTGAAAACAACACTATCTTATTTTTAAGGACGCTATCAAATATAGGAAAATGATATTGTTTATAAAAAAATACTACTAAATATAGGAAAATAATATAATTTTTTGGACAAGATTTAGCTACGAAATTGGTTTTAGCCTAAAGTTACAACATTATTCAATAAAATAAATATTACTACATATTTCAAAAATCTAATCATTGAACTGCATGTTCTTTATGTTCATAATACACATGTCAAATTTTGTGTCAATCAGATATTATTTACCATATGATCTATATGCTTATATTTTATGCATAATTTTACACTACAAAAACTTACAATTTAAACAATTTATTGATGACATAGATATTGATCTTTAATTTTTTAGAAATGTTGCAAGCATGGAGGATGTAAAAAGAAGATATAATCCAACTATGGATTTGTCAAAATTTACCTCCAATAAAAAGATATTGAATAATGTTGTAGCCTTAGGTTACAACCAAATTTGTAACTAAACTTTGTCCTAATTTTTTTCAAAAAATATTACCAAACATAAAATAATGAGATAGTTTTCAAAAAATTATGTTTTGAAAATGACTCGTTTGAAAAACATTTTTCAAAACAAACAAAGAGTTATAGATGCAATGGAGGAGGGTAATGAAGGTGCAGTATGGGAGTGCATGAAGGCATGAAGCAATCAGGGCACCAATATTGTGCACGGCCTATATGGCATTAGTTTATAAAAAGTTATAAGACTCGAGTGGGCATCTTTTTTGTGGTATCTTTAGTATAACCAAAGTTAAATTTTGGCATGACTTTTGGTCTAGCGACCATGCATTGAAAGAGACTGTTAAACTACTGATTATCCCAAAAGTTTAAATTTTTAGGAAATAGTGAGTTTAATTACTTAACCATAATTCTTGCACTCCCCTCACTTGTAGGTGTAAACTTCCCCTTAATAAGTGGGGGCCCAACGAGTGGGAATTTAATATTTTAAATGGGAAGTAGAGTGAAGACAGGAGTTGAACTTAAAATATCCTGCTCTGATACCACTAAAATTTTAAGAGAATCAGTAATTTAACATAATATTAGAGTATAAAATCTTGAATTTGATCCTTGTCTCCTCCATTCTACCTTCCATTTAAATTCCCACATGTTAGGCCTCACCAATTAAAGGTAGTTATGGCCCACTCGTGAGGGAGAGTGTTAAAAGTATGTGATTAAATGATTAAATTTACCATATCTCAATAGTTTAAGTTTTGTAGAGAACTAGTAATTTAATAGAGGCATACCTGAAATTGTTTTGCATTACTTAGGGAAGCTTCTAGCAGTGGATCTTATTAAGTTTTGTAATGGCATTCGTCATTGGGATATGAATTTGTCAATATCTATTTAAGAGTTGGAGTTGGAGTCTTTGTTTGCCTTTATGGATTTACTTTAAACAAACCTAATGAGAGGGAATGGGGATGATATTCTCTGTTGAACGCTAGGTAAGGTAAGGCTTTGAGGTTAGATGTTATTAGCGTTCTTTAATTTCTACTAAGTGCACGTTTGGATTCGACTGAAAAGGAAAGCGTCTGCGTTTTTGTGTGGGTCCCATGCACTGTTCGCAAGACCCGAAAATACTTTTTTTAGCAAAAATCACTTTAAAACTGGGTTCCACGACATTATTCACACATTTAAAAATTATTTTGCTATAGTATTTTCCATTTTCAGCAATAAACGGTATCCAAACAGACCTTAATATGCCATGACTTTTCCTTAAAGAAGTATTTGGAGGACTAGGGTGCCAACTAGAGTCACTTCTTTTCCTAGACCGCGGTGGCTTTAAGGAAAATCCTAACAATTGATAATTTACAGAAGAGGCATGCTATCATGATAGATTGATGTTAAATGGACAAATGTAGTGAGGAGATTGAGGATTGTTTAGTTCTCTATTGTCCTAAAGCTAGAGAGTGGTAGCCTATGGTATTCAGCTTAATTGGAGTTCAATGAGTTATGTGGAAAAGTGTTATGAATATGTTAGCTTGTTGGTAAGATCGGTCTGGTCGTTATCAAAATATAGAAATTTGGAAAGTTATCCCTCATTTTTTTGTGGTTTATTTGGTGGGAACTAAATGCTTGAAGTTTTGAGTGATGTCATGAATGGACTATTCTTTGATTTAAAGTTGCTATTTTTCAAATCTTTGTTTGATTGTATGTCACATTGGGCTCATTTTACTTTTCTTCCCTATTAGATTTGATTGATCTTTTTACTTTAAGAGTTTGATTTTGTTTAACCCATACAATACCGCCTGTGTATTAAGATCCATTTTTCTCTTATTAAATTGGGTTATTTATCCAAAAATAAATAAATGGAATGGAATGGGACCAAAATATTTTGCTTGGATGCCTTAAAAGAAAAGAAAATGAAAAAAAAAAAAACAAAACAAAACTTAAGTGGCCTTGTTTGGGAGTACTACGAAAATAAATAAAAATGAATTATTTTATACTAATCTTACTATTATATCCTCTCTTAAAAGAAAAAAGAAAAAAAAGAGTAAAAACACTAATAAGTAATAACAACAACAATATTATTATTATCGCTTTTGTGTTTATATGTCGAATAAAATAGCAAGAACATTAAAGTATTAAAAACAAATTGACCATGATGAAGGTTTCAAATTATGGATCATTTAGGGTACGTAAGAGAGACAACAAGTTTCAGTTAAAAATTTTATAAGCAGAAAAATATTGAGGTATTGTTAAGGATAGTAAGAAGCAAGTAATAGCATCCCAAGATGTAGCTCATGAATGCCACCATGTCTGCCAACATAAACATGGGCTTGAAAATACGCCACTAATTCAATGTTAGGGCAAAGAAATGAGTTGTAATAAGTGCACGTATCAACTCTAGACCCTTACGAGATAGACCAAGTTAGGCGAGGTAAAGCGATTTTGTCATCTTTATGTACAAAATATGTTTGTCTATACAACTATTGTTTAACCGAGCCGACAGTAGATGACACGAACCTTATGTAAGTTATATTTTATCACAACAACAACAATAATAATTAAACTAATATATTGATAATTAATTGAATTAAACAGGTTTAGGAAAAAATAAGTACAAAGTATTTTTATTATATCTTCATTTATCATTTTTTACATCTATTTATTTTTTTCTAATTTAGTTACCAAACTGGTTTAAGAAGTTCAAAGTAATTTTTTTACTTTTTAAAAAGTTTCAAATATTAAATGTCCTTTCAATTAAAGTAATTCATTGAAAAAACTAAAACTATTTAGATCTTTATTTCCTACAACAATCTAAAACGGAATGTCTCAAGATTTGACTTCACTGCCACAGAATTGAAGTTCCATGCTGCGAGAGGTCACAAAATACTGTCTCTCTCTCGAGTTCTTTATGGGTTTCTAGGTAACCTTTTCAGCATATTGCTCTGTCTACTCTACTCCCACCGAAGGAGAAAGCTGTCCACCAACCACTCATTGTAACTAAAGGATTCCTTTTGTCTCGGATACTTTGCCTTTTGTTTTTTGTTTTTTTGTTTTCTTTCCAATCACTTGGAATCTAATAAACCATGTGTATCAGTGTATAGGCCTAACTAAAAATATGAAATATGAGCCAGAAGCATCTCCGTTCCTTTCTATTCTCTTTTTATTTATTTTTGGGTTTATCCACCTTTCTTACTTATTAATTGGGATGAGATTAATATGATGACCCAATTTTTTTTTCCTCTTATTTTCTAGAATTTTTGCTTCAACGTCCTTTATTAATGAGGTTGCACTTGCATCACTTTTTTTTTTTTTTGTTGTTGTTGAGAAACTGCACTTGCATCACATAATTAGGGGTATTAAAGCAACAGTTTAGAGTTGAAACTTGAAACATCTCTTTCAATTTTAAACATTATAGTATAAATGAAACCCTTTGTAACATACTTGCAACAACAAAAAAATATATATTTAGTCTCAAAATATTAACCCTTTTCCGCACTAATTCATTAGTTGCTGTCACAAAATTAACCATGCTTAACAAACATCCTCACCAATACTTTGACCCATAAAAAAGATTCTCAATATTTCAGTCCCCCAACCCCTCTCAAAATGTATAATATTTGATGAGAGAGAGATATATAGAGAGGTTTCTTCTTGGTCAATGACCTAACATCCATCACCATCACCATCCGTGACCATATATGAAAAGCATGCTATTTAGGTGGCAATCATCGTCCAGCTTCTCCACCAGTAGGTATTTCATACATTCCAGTTATGTTTTTAATAAACATTTCTTATAATAATTTACTAATAAGAATCACATTGCCATATCTCACTCTGCTACTTTTATATGACAAAATACTTGTTTTTTTTTAAGTTATGAGGACACACCCAGCCGCCGCCACCTTTAGCCAGGCATCCGTGACATGCAAAATTCAATTAAAATTTTGATTCGGTCAATTAATTAGTTCTATTTTAATATCTAAGAAATCACAGCTTTTTTTTTTAATAAAGTTTTTAAAAACTCCAAATAAACTAAAATACTAAATAGATTAATGAAAAACACTAATCTAAACACACCGTAAGTCGTTCTTATGGAATTATTATCTTTTGCCAATGAATAGAGTGAATATATACATCATCAGAATTTTTTGGAATAGAACTTGATTTTTTTTTTCAGTTAAAAAAATAAAAAATGATAGCTAGTAGTACAGCCCAATCAAACAGATAGCCTTACATCATCACAGTATTTGCCGACAGAGACTTAAAGTATTGCTTAAACTTTGGTAATTCAAAGTTTATTAGGAGTGGTTGGATAAATTCAAGCATGCGGTAAGCATCATTGCTCATTATGTGTGTGTGAGAGAGAGAGAGAGAGAGAGAGAGAGAGAGAGAGAAGAGGTTGAGTGGTGGGGGTCCTTATTATAACCTTTTAAGTTATATAATAGTGACGTTACAACAAAATGCCAACAACACAGTTATTAGACTTATTACTGAGTTTTTACTTGGCTGAAGATAAATGATTATTTGTTCTAGTGGACCATAGCTAGAAAACTCGTGTACCTCACAAAACAAATGCATAATAATCGGCAATGTTCTGAATATCATTTCCGATCCTTTTTAGTTTGTTTATTGGAAACATTTTGATATGGACTAATTTCAACTTACCATTAGTTAGTGCAGCACGTGACTTGCACGTGCTTGTCGCAGAAAAAGAGTAGTGATTCAGATTAATTCTAGATTTTATTTGTATCGCAAAATAAAGACATAAATTATATATTTTTTTTATACTAGATAGAATTTCTATTTTAGCCTAATCTAAATGTATATGTGTGTGAAGCTCTCTCCTAGAAACTTGAACCCCGGCCCTTGCCCCCCGCACCCCATAAACACTTATACTTGTGGAGTGACTACCTCACCAAGGGTGCGCGGTGGTATTATTTGATTTTTGAAGTACATAAAGATTTATATTAATCAAAAGAGACATTAATTTTAAGAATTTTAATAATTATGTCATAAAAATTTAATCTCATTCGCATAAGAATTTTGATCAATCACAAAGTTATGGTAGCTATTTAACATATAAGTATCTATTTTACTATAATAGTTTTTTAGTACTTGCTTACTAAAGGCAATATATCCACTCATTAAAAATTTCTAAAAATGATAATGAATATCATTATCTTTCAACAATAAATAACTGAGTTTTGATAAGAAAATTTTAAAAAAAAGATAACAAAAGGCACGTGTCATCAAATTTTTCATTAGATAAATTATAAGTTTTCAAAATTTAAACCTAGAAAATGAACGTTCTTTAGATAAATAAATAAAACACCTTATATCATCATTCCAACTTTCCAAAAATTTCTACCATCTAAAACTCAAAATACATAAAGAAAATTGTTGGGATGTCAAAATTTAGCGGGAGTACTTTACACATTACATAATAAAATATTTTAAGAATCATAATATTTCATTAGGGTCTAAATGAGAGAATAAGAATATGACATATTTGCTTTTTTTCAAAATATTAAAGGAAAAGTTGCTTGATTTTAATGTTGAAGGAGGAATTGTAAACTACCCCAAACATAAAGGATGAAAAGTATTTTTTTTCCTAAGTTTTTGTTTTTGTATTTGTGTATAAAACTATGTATTTTTACTTAAAATGATGTGCAGTGAAAAAAAAATATAAAAAGTCAACTCAAGAAAATTGTATGTGAAATAGTGAATTTTGGCTGAACAAAGCTGATTAAACTAACAAAAAATTTCTAAAAACATAACAGAATGGCACATCATTCATAATGCTTTTATAATTTTGTTATATTTTATTTTCACTTGTAAAGAATTGACATCTTAGTAGTTTTGAAAATATTGTGACGACAACAACATGTCTTAACATTTTCACACAAAAAAATGTTATGTCCATAACATTATTTACAATGAATCATAAGTAGTAGGTTGCTACAGGTTTTTATTGGTGGGAAAACAACGTAGTTTTATTAGTAAGTTTAAATTAAAACCAATAACAATTTTTGTGAAAAAAATTGTGGATATAACACTTCTTTTTTCACAATATCTTTATTTTTAGTTGGTTCTAGTATGATATTTTATCATTTTATTTTAACCTATAATCAATTAACACCTCAACAATTGTGAAAATATTGTGCCAATTTGTTGTGTTGATATTTTATTATAATGTGAAGCAGTGCGAATTGGACAAACCAAAAATAATATAGCAAATCTACTGTAGTTTTGTACATTCACCAAAAAAAAAGAAAGGCCAGTGAAACAGTGAAAATTGAACAAATGAAAACTAAAATAGTAAAGTTACTATAGCTTTTTTCACTCACTATTTTTATATATAGAAATATACATTGTACTTACAAAGTAAATTTATATTGTAAACACATAAAAATTGGCAAATGTTTTACACATTTGAAAATTTTGTACAATATATATATATATATATATATATATATATATATATATATATATATATATATATATTTTTGCAAATGTATATAATATTTGCCATTTTTTGTGTGTATACAATGCAAGCTTACATTACAAGTACAAAGTAAACACATAAAGATCTTAAAAAAAAACAAAAAACAAAAACAAGCTCAAACCAAATGGGTGAACTTGAAGAAAAAAAAGAAGAAGGAATGCTCACTAAACACCAAAAGGACAAATCTTAGTTATGGTACCTTAAGTATTGTTCCTTAAGTTCTCCTCTTAAAATTCAGTCATGTAGCTACTTAATTAAAATATATATTTCTATTTCATGAGAAAAAATCTACATAGCAAAATCTTAAGAGTAAAACCTAAAGAATAACACATAAGTACTGTATTTTAGTCTTGCCTAAACCAAAAACACTGTTCAAAATACTATTCATGAGCCTATTGGCTCTTTTTATTATTTATATATAGATTTTTTTTTTTTTGCAAATGTATATAATATTTGCCACTTTTTATGTGTATACAATACAAGCTTACGTTATAAGTATAAAGTAAACATATAAAGATCTTAAAAAAAAAAAAAACAAAAACAAGCTCAAACCAAATGGATGAATTTGAAGTAAAAAAAAAAATGCTCACTAAACCAAAAACACTGTTTATGAGTCTATTGGCTTTTTTTATACATAGATTTCAAGATAGGTCCGATTAATATATGCCCTTAAAACATATATTAAGCATCTATTTTAGAAACGTTTTTATGGAGAATTGAAAAAGATGTCAAAACAGTTAATTACTTTTTCATTTTTTTCATAAAACCCTTTCAAGATTACTTTAAGGTTACAATTTGCGCCCAAATCCAACAGTATAAAAGGAACAGGTCCAAAAAGCCCAATACAATGAAATTTATAGAGAGTGGGCTTGAAATCTAGGTACTATGTATATTGGATAAAGAAGATGTTGGGCTAGATCCCAATTCACATGCAATGAACTATCTATGTAACATAAATTCTTCTCGAACGTAAGCCGATGACGATTTGTATTGCTTTTTCATCTTCTAAAGATAGATTACAATTAAGAGTGGTAGTGTGTACAATGTTTTTTCTCTTTCTTCCCTGATCCCCCTTCTTGAATGCATTTCTTTTCCTTTTATATCATCCTCTTTCTTCCCTCAATCCTTTATGTATGGATCAGATCACCGATCAAGATACTTGTCCCATCCACCGCTCTCTTGAAGTCTTCAAATAATAGCTGTAAGGCTGATCACCACTGTTCAGATGTCATTTCTTCATTAATGCGGCCAGAGAGGTAGGTGTAGAGTCTTTATTGCGGTGATGACAGCTTTCTCTAAGATATTTCTCATTCGTTCTTCCTCTCTATGCCCTTGTGGAACACATCTTCATCCACCAGACATTCTAGAATCTCCTTCTAAACATCATGGCGTATCATATGATCTTCACTTCATTTAGCCAAGGAGATGCCCATCCTCGGACTATTTCCATCAACCTCCTTTGCAACAGTTTGCTTGTGGGCTTTTAAGTTCGGTATCGTTACTACCACTAAACCCTCATTGGACAAGTTAATACCCTCGGATCAGGCCCAAGAACAAGCCCTGGACCCTTTGTCCTCATAATAGCCCCTCAAAACTTCATTTTTCTTCTCCATTCGAGGAGAAAATTGAGGTTTTGACCTAATGCCCCAGCTTTCGCACGCTTCTAAAACTACCACACTCAAAAACGTCATTTCTTTCTTTTAAAATCGTTTCTGACGCCTCGAAATCCACAATGCCCCTATTAATTGCCCTAAGCGACGCATTGTCCCCCATGTCCAACGGTGAGATGTAAATCTAACGGTCTAGATTTTTCCTTTAAATTTTGAGTGGGATAACTACCATTCGGTTCGGTCTCTTATAAAAAACGTCTGGGAAGTTGAATTTTTTCATTTACTCCGAAAATCAACCAGCTCTAAAGAATTCCTTATCTTTTCTACTCCCAAGAAGTTCTTGAAGAGTCGTCTACTCCTTCTCTCATAAGTTTTTACGCTTTTAAGTTCTTTTTCTCCTCGGCTATAGTCCTCGGCCATTAATTGTACCCCCTTTCCTTTCTAAATCTTCACTTATACTTTAACCAAATGGGTAGATTCAAATGTTTAGTAGATACTGAAGCTGGTATGGAGGGTTTCCGAACCAAATACCACATTCCTCAGGAAGTGGGTTTGAGGTACCAGCCCCCATAAGCCATAGCTGATGATAGGAAAGAAGGAGAAGTTGTCATTCCCATAATCGCATTTTTAGAGGGCGGAATGAAACTTCCCATGAAGAACGTAATTCGTGACTACTTGTATAACCATAGATTATGCCCAGACCAATGTATACCTAACATGTTTAGAATCTTAGGTTGTGTTGACGCGCTCAACGAGCAAATGGGTTTGAGACTCACATGGCACGACGTAGTCCATATGTATGAGTGTCACAAACTTAAAGACATGGGGTATTACCTCAAGTCTAGGTCTAACATAGTTAGGCTTATATCGTGTCTTCCTAAATCTAACAAAGGCATGAAGGACGACTACTTAATCGCCTCCGGGGAATGGTAACACAGTCCTCATTGTCCAGTCAAAGAGGGAAAATTAGGTGTGATTCCATAGGGTTTAGGTCCCCTGGCATGAGGTTTAGTTCTTCTAATTTTATCATTTAGATTTACATTGCACTTTACTTTCTCCTTGTTTCACATCTGCTTTTGGTCTAATCATGTTTGGCTTCTCGGATATCTTTGCAGATAAACAACACGTATCGCCTTGTTTGAGCCTATCCAACACCGCAAACCTCAATAGAGTTTTAAAATCTGAGGTATTCGTGAGTGAAGACAGGCAGGTGAGGGCAGCCCATCTCATTTTGGGGTACAAACCGCTATCGACTACCTTCCAAGATATCGACAACGCAATCATCGCGGGTGACCGGAGACGTAAAAGGATAGACGTCTCAAAAACGGGATTCCTTGCCTCCCATGACCTACCGGACGACCCTTCTGTCATCCTCTATGTACGCCCAATAAAAGCAGTCCCCTTGCCTGTACAACCTGAAACAGCAGCCGTCCAAGAAGAATCCACATCCTCGCGCCTATCTCTTGAAGAAGAAATAGACCAATTCTGACTTGAGGAAGCAGAGAAACCTTCAGAGGGCCACATTGTTGACATCTCGGACGAAGAGAACGAATCGGGCGAAGGCTTTGGTTTCAGAGGTTTCATAGTTGCTTGCGTAGATAGCAGTGCCGAGGAAGAAGAAGAAGATATGTCTTTGCAGCCAAGGAAAAGCTTAAGAGCTCTTCTTGCTGAGAGGGGTAAGCAGACCACCACAAAGGGTGTCTCTGGAACTCAACCTCCCGCCAATCTCCCACCCCCTCCTCCTCCTCTAGGCTCCCTTATTCCTATACCCAACCTCAAAAAGAAGAAAAGAGCGGACGAGGTTGAGGAAGAGGAGTTGGCCCAGCAGAAAAAATGGAAACAACAAAAAGCGATAAAGGGCCAAACACGAGCTTCCTCCGTGGAGAGCAGGGAGAGCCATGATTTGGCCGAGATGCACCACACTTAGTCCCAGTGGTCACCTCCGTTGGAGTTGGATGGGGCTCCCATTCCTCATCACTCCACCATAAGGGAATTCCAAAAAGGACACGCCCACTAACTAGCCGAGGCCCTAGAGCAGCCTATCCTATTACTGAAGGACATGGCTGCCTTAAAGGAAATGAAGCAGCCAGAACTGTTCCTATCCCTAAAAAGGGATTTGGCTTTGGTACGTGCCATTTGATTTCCTTATCATTGCAGTTTACTTTCTTCTAACCCTTTTTAAGCATATACACACCTTTATGTTATTCTTCATTATGCATTTGTTCACCATCCTTGTACAGGCCATTCAGGAGGTTTTTGCAGCGGAGAAATGGGTTAAGGATGCTCGGAATGATGCTAAGGTTGAGGCCAACATCAAGATCGAGACTGAAAAAGCTCTTGGCTTGGCTGAGTAGGAGAAAAAAGTGCTTGCTGACAAACTGAAGGAAGAAGGGAAAAAGAGGAGAAGTGCCGAGGCTAGGCTTAAGACAGCCGAGACTCAGGCAGAGGAGCAACCCAAACAGCTTCTCGATAAAGGACAAGAGTTAACCACTGCCCAACAAGACATTCTGGGCTTGAAAGGTGAGTTAGCTCAGGCCAAAGAAGTGCCTCGCACCATCAAAGAGACCGTGGAGGCCGCATCAATGGCTTCTTTTAACAAGGGAGTTGAAGAGACGGAGATTCGGCTGGCCGAAGAACTCGCTGAGGTGTGTAGGGACTATTGCCAGCAGGTATAGGCTGAGGCCCTTAACGTGGCAGGTTTCCCTGCTACCTCCGAATGGAGAAAAGCCGAGAATGTATGGTATCCCCCTGATATCCGTGCAATTGAAGCCATACCTCCTTCTCCAACTGCCTCCGAGTCAGTACCTCCTACACAACCTTCCACCATCCAGGGCTTTCTTCCACCTGCTAAAGCATCTATAGGCTTTGACCAGGTCGCGAACCAGGGCGAGAAGACTGATAAGGGTCTGAGCAAGAAAGCTGGCCAGGGTGATCCTCCACTTAGGGCGAAAGACAAAGGAAAACAAATTATGACCTGGCCCGAGACCAAATCTGCAAATGCTCCTCTTGTCATCAAAGAAGTGGCCCCCCAACTCAAAGAAACTGAGATGAAAGAAAAGGGTTCTGAAGATAAAACAAAGGAGATTGCAGCCAAGTCCAAGGAAAACCTTCTGCCAAAGACCAAGGTGTAGATCCGGACTCCTTCTCCTCCAAGCCCTCGTGTGTGACAACTCTAGCTTATCATAGGGTTATTTTTGCTATTCTGTCTACATTTCTTTTTCACAGTGTAATTATGCAATTTCATTATGACAAATTCAAGGCTTTTATCTTTCATTCCATAAAGATTTCTTTTAGTGGGGATGCTTAACTTTTCATCTTAAAGCAACTTATGTATCCGTCTTAATGCAAACTGCACACATAGTATGAACGATTTGGTGTTCAATTGAATAGGATAGATCTTAATACAAAATTTGATAATATAAGTAATCTGTTAGTGAAATAATCTCTTTTCCAGAAAGGATGAATGAACCCTTACAATAATTGTACCATTAATCTGAATGCACCCATATGTTCATTAGATAACCTATATATTGGGATCATATTCCTTCCAAAATTAAAAAGCAGTATGAAACAAATAAAAAAAAAGTGAATGTGCATAAACCCAGAACGAGAGAAATATAATCTAAGGTTAAGATTCATGCAATATATAGGAGCCAGGCATAATCAAAGTTCATTTTGATCCCTAGAAGAATAAACTGAAGTGTTAATTTTCCTAAAGTAGATGGTCTGAAGACTAGACATAACTAAGGTTCTGTTTAGCACTTAATAAAAATATCAATTTATCCAAGGTATTTTGTCCGAGGAGCCAGGCATGACCAAGTTTCTATTTGATACTATAAAAAAAAAAAAAAAAAAAAACTGAAGTGTTAATTTTTCCAAAATAGATGGTCCGAGGACCAGACGTAACTAAGGCTCTGTTTAACTCTTGATGAAAATATCAATTTATCCAAGGTATGTGGTCCGAGGAGCCAGGCATGACCAAGTTTCTGTTTGATACTTAGAAAAATGAATTAAAGTGTTAATTTTCCCAAAGTAGATGGTCCGAGGACTAGACGTAACTAAGGTTCTGTTTAACACTTAATGAAATATCAATTTATCCAAAGTATGTGGTCTGAGGAGTTAGGCATGACCAAGTTTCTATTTAATGCTTAGAAAAATGAACTGAAGTGAATTTTCCCAAAGTAGATGGTCCGAGGGCTAGACATAACTAAGGTTCCATTTAACTCTTAATGAAAATATCAATTTATCCAAGGTATGTGGTCCGAGGAGCCAGACATGACCAAGTTTCTGTTTGATATTTAAAAAAATGAACTGATCAGCAGAACACAATGTCAATAGAACTAAGATGGCAAAAAAGACCTTCCATAATAGTACCTTCGTAGGTTATTTACATTCTACGGACGTGGTACCACATGTTCATCTAGATTTTCAAGATAATATGCCCCTATACCAGCAACCGAAATAATGCGATAAGGCATTTCCCAGTTAGGCCCCAACTTTCCCCATGCTGGGTTCTCTACAGTACTCAAAACCTTCCTCAATACTAAATCTCCAAGTGCAAGTGGCCGCAGCTTCACATGAGAATCATATCCCTGCTTGAGTTTGTGCTGATAGTAAGCTAACTGTACCATAGCATTTTCTCGCCGTTCTTTCACTAGGTCTAAGCTTTTTTCCAACAAATTATCATTACTATTTGGGACAAATGAGCTCGTCTTCAACGTTAGAAACCCAGTTTCTAAAGGGATTACAGTCTCGGCTCCATAAGTCATAGAGAAGGGTGTCTCTCCAGTGGATCTTCGAGGTGTAGTTTGATACGTCCACAAAACATGTGGCAATTCTTCCACTCACCTCCCCTTAGCATCATCTAGTCTTTTCTTGAGCTCATTGACTATAACTTTATTGACCGCCTCGGCTTGCCCATTCCCTTGCGGATAAGCTGTAGTACAATATCTTTTCGTGATGCCTAGATCACAACAATACCTTCTGAATGCCTTACTATCAAATTGCAGGCCATTATCTGAAATAAGTGTATGAATGAGTCCAAACCTGGCAATAATGTTTTTCCAGATAAACCTTTTCGCGTCCACATACCTAATATTTGACAAGGGCTCAGCTTCAACCCATTTAATGAAGTAATCTGTTCCGACGAGCAACCACCTCCTATTCCTTGCTGCCTTAGGGAAAGACCTTACAATGTCCAAGCCCCATTGAGCAAAAGGCCAAGGACATGACAAAAGATTAAGGACACCTCCTGGTTGATGAATGTTGGGAGCGTATCTCTGACATTGGTCACACTTTTTTGCATAATCTTGTGCTTCTCTCTGCATATTGGGTCACCAATACCCCTGTGTAAGAGCCCTATAAGACAAGGACCTTCCTCCTGTGTAACTTCCACAAATCCCTTTATGGAATTCTTCCAAAAGTAACTCTGTTGCTTCAGGGTGTGTACACAGTAAATACAGTCCTGAAAAAGAGCCTTTGTACAACTTCTGATTCTTGGACAACCAGAACCAAGGTGCCTTTCTGCGTACTTTATCTGCTTCGAACTTCTCCTCGGGCAAGATATCATTTTTAAGGAAAGACACTCTAGGATCCATCCAACTAGGTCCTATTTAATGAATCTGAATGGTATCACCATTCGTTCTAGCGGGTTTACACAAATTTTCAATAAGGATGACCCGAGGTAGGCTTTGTGCCGAGGACGTCGCAAGGGTGGTTAGGGAATCAGCATGGGTATTCATACTCTTGGAGATATGTAATAAGGTAAAAGATTCAAATTTTGATTGTAAATACTTGACCCAGGTTAGGTACCCTTGCATTCTCAGATTTCTAGCCTCTAACTTTCCTTCCACCTGGCCCACCACTAATTGTGAATCAGAGAATATTTGCACTGTTTTTCCACCCATTTTCTAAACCATATCCATTCCCACCAGTAAAGCTTCATATTCTGCCTCATTGTTGGTGGCCAAGAACCCTAGTCTCAAGGCTTTCTCAAAAGTAATTCCCTCAGGGGACACAAAAACTAACCCCACACCAAATCCTCTCTGATTGGTTGCTTCGTCAACATATACTTTCCATATCACAGGTTCCTTGCACGAAATCATGCCAACTGATTTTTCATCCATGTCCAAACTCTTAGCGCTTTCTTCTAATGAAGGTTCAGCAAACTCCACCACCAAATCAACAAGGACTTGACCCTTCATAGAGGTGTAAGGCATATACTTGATATCAAAAGCCCCCCAGGATGGTACCCCATTTGGCAATCCTTCCCGTGTAGTCAGCACTCCGAAGTATAGACTTAAGAGGAAGTTGAGTCAAAACAACAACTGTGTAAGATTGAAAGTAATGGGGAAGCTTACGTGTAGCAAGCACCACTGCCAAGATCGCTTTTTCCAACAATAAATAATGCACCTCGGCTTCATGTAGAGATTTGCTCACATAATAAACTGGCCTCTATACATTATTATCAACTTGTAGCAGAACCAAACTAATGACGTGACTAGCCACAGCAATATATGTGAACAAAACTTCATCAACCTCTGGCCGAGACATAATGGGTGGTCACAAAAGATACTTCTTCAATTGTTGAAAAGCTAAAGCACACTCCTCGGTCCATTCAAATCCCTTCCACTTATTCAACAACTGGAAGAAAGGCCTGCACCTATCTATGAACCGAGAAATAAACCAGTTGAAGGCAGCAGTCATCCCTGTCAATCTCTGAACTTCTTTAGGATTTCAAGGTGGCTGTAAGCTATTAATTGCCTTGATTTGCGCAGGGTTAACTTCAATTCCCCGATGAGTTACCATATAACTCAGAAATTTACCAGATCCCACACCAAAAGAACACTTGGAAGCATTAAGGTGCAACTTGTACCTTCTTAGCATCTGAAAAGTATTATGTTGGTCTTCCACATGCATGGAAACCGTTTTACTTTTCACCACCATGTCATCCACGTACACTTCAATAGTCTTTCCCAACTATGACTCAAACATCCTAGTCATCATCATTTGATAGGTAGCTCCTGTGTTCTTCAAACCAAAAGGTATCACCTTATAATGATAGTTCCCTGTAGGAGTGACAAAGGCCATCTTCTCCTGATCATCCAAAGCTAAGGGAATTCAGTGATAACCTTGAAAAGCATCCAAGAAACTCATCCGAGGATGCCCAACGGTAGCATCCACCAACTGATCTATACGAGACATTGGGAAAAAATCTTTAGGACAAGCCTTATTCAAATCTGTGAAGTCTACGCATACTCTCCACTTCCCATTCTTCTTTTTTACTACCACTGTATGAGCCAACCATTCAGGATAAAACACTTCTTTGATAGCCTCATCCCTTTTGAGCTTGAGCACCTCTTCCTTGACAGCCTCAGAATGCTCTTTAGAGGAACACCGAGGTGGTTGCCTCCTCGGTGCTACAACCGGATTAACATTCAAATGATGACAAATGAAACTCAGATCAATCACGGGGGCCTCATAAGCATTCCACGCAAATACATCCATATTCATTCTAAAAAATGTAACCAGCTCCACTTTCTCCTGAGGCGGCAACTGAACTCCCACTTAAAAGAATTTTTCAAGGTTATCATCTATAAGAACCTTCTGCTAACTCTTCATATGCAGCTTCTTCTACCGTTGCTGCCTTGGGAGTAGTCAGAGACATTGATTGCTATGAGCCCCCCTCAGCCGAGGCCGAGGACTCTGGCACAGGCTGATGCAAAATTGTAGCTACCATACACTGTCTATCCACAGATTAACTCCCAATTATTTCCTCGATCTATTCCCCAGATGGAAACTTCACTTTGACATGTAGAGTTAAGGAAACGGCACCTAGAGCATGCAACCAAGGTCTCGCCACAATGGCTGTGTAGGGAGAATAGGCGTCTACCACAATGAAATCCACTTCTATCACCTCTGGGCCTAATTGTATAGGTAGCCTAATTTGCCCTTTTGGTATGACAGCTTTCCCCTCAAAGCCTATCAGTGGCGAATCATAAGCCATAAGATCCTCAAGCTTTAAGCTTAGCCCCTTGAACAAGTCCGGGTACATAATATCTGCACCACTACCCTGGTCAACCATTACTCTTTTCACGTCATTGCCCCCTATCCTCAGCGTAATAACCAAAGCATCGCCATGCGGTAGGATAGTCTCAATCTCGTCTTCCTCCGAGAAACCTAAAATAGGTGGGACATTCCTTTTAATCCTCTTCGGCTCAGAGCTAGACTCCTCGAAAGGACGAGAATCAGTCCTACCTGGAGCAGCAAAGATAACATTGATCATTCCCAAAGGAGGCCTTGAAGCATTGTTACCCTGATTTACCGAAACTGAATGATTGCCTTGCCCATTGGGCCGATATAAAAACTGCTTTAACCTACCCTCCTTAACCAACTGTTCCAAATGATTCCACAGTGTCCTACAATCTTCAGTGGTATGACCCCTCTCCCGATGATAGTGGCAATAGAGGTTCTGATTACGCCTCATGGGGTCCCCGGCCATCTTGTTGGGCCATTTGAAGTATGGTTCATGCTGGATTTTCTCCAACACCTGATGCACCGGTTCTCGGAATATAGTATTAACCACCTAAGGAGTGGTAGGACCGGATTGCCCAGCAAAATCTCTTCGGGGCCTGATGTTGTTGTATCTGTTCGACTTGAAATCCCTCCTTTCCTGAGGGATAACCTTCGTCATTCCTTACCTTGTTGTTGATCTTCCTCAACCCGCTTGTACTCATCAATGCGATCCATGAGCCGACGTACACTCCTTACAGGCTTTTTGGTCAAAGATTTCCTTAAGTCGTGCTTAGTAGGAAGGCCAACCTTGAAAGTCCTTATTGTTACATTGTCAAAATCACCATCAATCTCATTGAACATTTCCCAGTACCTGTTAAAGTATGTTTTCAAGGTCTCCTATTCTCTCATGGCCATGCATAATAACGAGTCCAGGGGCCGAGGAACTCTACTGCAGGTGATGAAGCGAGACCCAAATGCCCTAGTGAGTTCCATGAAGGAATCAATAGAACCGGCCCTCAAACCATTAAACCACCTCATCGCCACAAGTCCTAGGCTGGAGGGGAAGACTTTGCACATTAAAGTCTCATTCTTAGAATGCACCGCCATCCTCTAATTAAAATGACTCACATGCTTTACGAGATCCATTCGGCCGTTATAAATGGTGAAATTTGGTTGGGTGAAGCGTCGAGGGAGCTTTCCTTTCTCCACCCTGTGTGTGAAGGGCGACTTGGAAATTTGGTGCAGCGCCCTGCTCATAGCATCATTTCCCAAACCTCTAGAGGAATGCTTCTTGCCCTTGTGACCATGACCATGAAGATTATCCGCATCGTAGGAAAAAGATTCATCAAGAGGAGTTCTTGACCTAGACCTATAGCCACTGCCCTAGCTATCCTCAGAAGAAGGGTCAGAAAAAGAGGGAGTTCGCCTTTGCCTCTCGCAGCGCAATTTCTTTTTCAGGTGGTCGATCTCTTGCTGCATGGCTTTAGCATTTTCTTTGTGAGGAATTCTGCTTCCACCTCGTGAACGACTCCTACCAGTGTGCCCTGTATGCACACTGCCCTCTCGATCTTTTTCTTGTTCAAGCTGCAGGAAGTGATCCTCATGCTGGGACCCCATAGACTCTGCATGGTGTGGACCTGAGCTTGTCATAACGTTACAATTCCTCAAACACAAGATTTCCCACAGACGGCGCCAATTTTAAGGTCACAATTTGCGCCCAAACCCAACGGTATAAAGGGAACAGGCCCAAAAAGCCCAATACAATGAAATTTGTAGAGAGTGGGCTTGAAATCTAAGTTCTATGGATATTGAATAACGAATATGCTGGGCTAGATCCCAATTCACATGCAATGAACTATTTATGTAACAGAAATTCTCCTCGGACGTAAACTGAGGACGATTTGTATTGTTTTTTACTCTTCTAAAGATAGATTACAATTAAGGGTGGTGGTGTGTATAGTGTTTTTTCTCTTTCTTCCCCGATCCCCCTTCTTGAATGCCTTTCTTTTCCTTTTATATCATCCTCCTTCTTCCTTCCATCCTCCACGTATGGATCAGATCACCGATCAAGATACCTGCCCCATCTACCGCTCTCTTGAAGTCTTCAAACAATAGCTGTAAGGCTGATCACCACTGTTCAAATGTCATTTCTTCATTAATGTGGCCAGAGAGGTAGGTGCAGAGTCTTTAATGCGATGATAGCAGCTTTCTCTAAGATATTTCTCATTCGTTCTTCCTCTCTGTGCCCTTGTGGAACACATCTTCATCCACCAGACCTTGTAGAATCTCCTTCTAAACATCATGGCGTATCATATGATCTTCACTACATTTAGCCGAGGAGATGTCCCTCCTCGGACTATTTCCATCAGCCTCCTTCGCAACAGTTTGCTTGTAGGCTTTTAAGTTCGGTATCGTTACTACCACTAAACCCTCATCGGACAAGTTAATACCCTCGGATTAGGCCCAAGGCCCAAGAACAAGCCCTGGACCCTTTGTCCTCACAATTACTATTAAACTATATATATATATATATATATATATATATATATATATATATATATATATATGATATTATACCATATCAAATATTATACCATATCAAATTATTTATTCAAAATTAAATAATGTGCATTCTTAACATAATCATTACAAAATATAAATATATAACATATCATATATATGTAAAAAGAAAAAAATATTAATGAAGAAAAAAACATGTCATATGTGAGCAAAGTAAACAAGAACAAAAATTATTAAAAGAAAATAATAAGAAAATGCCATATGTGAGGGAAGTAATAATAAAAAAAAAAGTTTTAAGAAAAAATAATAATTTGTTTACATACCCACAAAAATCACCATATAGGGTGAAATGAAGCGGAATGAGTTGAAATTTGTAACAAAATGAAATAAAGAGATTAATTTGTACTAAATAACTAATTGAAATGGAAAATTCTGACCATTTTGGATGGAACAAAATTCATAGTTATAACTATGATAACCAATAATTACTAACCGAAAGTCAAAACAAGAAATACCTGATATAGATTGACCTTAGACGAAAATGGCTGAGGGCCTGTTTGGTAAGTGATTCCAAATAATAGTTTTCAATGTCTACATACTGGAAATTTTGGGCCCAAAAAAAATAAAATGTTTAGTAGGAGTGTTTTTTTAGAAGTATTTGAGTCACAATTCTCAATTTAGGGTGTTTGAATTTTAAACACGGTATTTAGAAAACTCTTCATACTAATTTAGAAAAGTGTGGGACCCACTTGATTAGACCTAACATCAACTACAACTCTCTCTCCCTCTCTCACACTGACCAAGAACTTTCTCTCTCTTCTAATAAATATTAATAAAATAAGAAAAATGCTAACGAATGCCCTTAAGGTATTGGTTAATAATCCATTTAAAAAAACATTATGAGAAAAAAAAATCAATTAATGTTTTGACAGTTTTTTTCATTTCCCATAAAAGTAGTAACAAAACTTTCCTAAAATTGATTGTTAACTAATGTCCTAAGAGCACTCGTTAGCATGACCCATAAAATAATTGTAATATCAAAAAGTTACCACTTTTTTTTATAAAAAATACGTACACATATCAAACACACAATTATATTTTTTCACATTTTAAAATACTCATTATTTGAAATACGATACCCAATATTTTTTTTTTATATTATGAGTATTTTAAACACATATTTCTAGGTCACTTTTTAAACTACAATTTTCATATAATTTGAATCAACAATCCTTTAAATCTGCTACCAAAGAGGCCTACTTGAATCTTGGAAAGTACTGGTGCCATTAGATTCAATGGTAGTTGGCATGTTTAATCCACGGCTGAAATTGTGTCAATTTCTCATTAAACTTTTGACTTTTTTCTTTTTTTTTTTAGAACAAAAGGTACGTCTCTTTTATGCAGGTTACATTGATGACCATTGACAACCGATCCACGGCTAAAAGCGGTTGAAGTCTTTATAAATGTCAGCCTCATCTAATTAAGAATTGAACTCCGATGGAGTTTCGTAGTCTAAAATATATGTAGAGGCCAGTTAATTTTGATCGTTGGATTGCTTTTGGGCAGCCATCTCAACGGTTGGGGCAACATGTGTTGTAAAGTTAATGTTCAAGAAATAAAAATGTATATTTTTATAATTTTTTTTTGGGGTTGAAAATACATTTTTATATATATTAATAAGATACATCGGTTCTAATCAATTAATAAAGTTTTATACTGAATAATGACCTTCCTCATCAAAAATAAATAAATAAATAACGAACCTTCTTCTCACAAAAGAAGAAGAAGAATTAAATCCAAATATTGTCTAAAAAACAAAAACAAAAACCAATATCTTAATTTTATGATAAATAATAGTTATCATTGAGTGTCCATCATATATTGAAATCATTTCATCATGTCAATAAATAAAAGAGTTATTCCAACTCATCAAAAATTTTGTCTCTCAAAAAAAAAAAAAAAAAACTCATCAAAAATTTAGTTATTGAAAGCTATCCCAATCTACATTTAAATAGCCTTTAAAACACAGTTAATGCTCTCATTGAAGAGAACTCTTTTTCTTTTGGGGGTAAAGAGCTCTATCTTGAATGAATTGCGTAGAACTTACAACTGACTTAAAAGTGAGAAGAAACTTCTTCTATGATCATTGTGATTCTCCAATAATGTTCTATTATGAATTGTGATGCCACATCTCAAAAGGTAAATAAAATGATCAAATGAATAAATAAAAAATTAATGACTTTTAAGTTTTGACCAACTACCATATATATATTTGTTACAAAAAGGATAAAACTTCAATTGATTTATGATGTTCGATCCATAATGATTACTCTTTAGTTCTATAATGATTACTTTTTATCCTCAGATCAAAACACCAATTAGTTTTTCTTATAGACGAAAGTCAAATTCCAAATCTCTTATTTGACGAAAATAAATTTTATTAATTGAGCTAATTAAAATCTACTGACTACCATATCTTAGATGGTGAATTCTAATCCATCCATTTAAGTTTGATTTACATAAAGAAACTATCAAATAAAATATAAAATTCACGTTAGTTTCTTAACACAACTTAAAAAGAAAAAAATATAATAGTAAAACAAACGAATCTATACATACATACATATATATATATATATATATATATATATATATATATATATATATATATATATATATTTTGTGCGTGCCCAAAATCGCCTCTGCTACAATTGTGGGGCCATAATTTATTTGTATGTGGGGGTCAAGCTCAATCCTACCAATAGAGGCCCCAAACAGATAATAGTACTCTCCCCTTAATTGCCCCCTTAGTTTCCCTGAGTATCCTAGTGTGTTCACTCTGTCTTTTTTTCTCGCACTCTCTCCTAATTGACCAACCCCTTCTACCCTTACTTCGACCTCCTCTTATAGCCCTCTGTTAGTGGAGTGGCTATCATTTCCTTCTCCACTTACTCACACATTCCCATGCCCACCAGAATCCCAAGGGATCCTCATGAATTCAAAGGATTCCCTTGGAACTTGTTCTAGACGCCAGACAACGTTTGGGAGTGGATCCCTTTCAGAATCAATAGTTCTCGGTGAAAGATCTTACTGGGACTGCACATAAATTTCCTTTGTGGTCAGCTCCGCCTGCTGACCTCTAACTCTAAGGGATTCCTCGGGATATGGTCGCTCCAATCCCCGACACTTAACCAGAGATTGGGCCCATTGTGATGAAGCCCGGGGTTATCTCCCCCATGCGTATCGAACCTACGTCGCCTAATGGGCCTTGGGCTTCACTTTGGGCTTTGTTTAGGTGGGCTGACTTAGTTCCTCGAGCCCAACTCACCCACAATAGCCCCCCACGATCCTATTTTTGTGTATAAGGAATAGGATCAGGGTCCAGCTGCTTCATGGTCGGTGTGCCGGTTCTCATCTAGCCCCAAAGGCGAAGCGTTTGCTCCTTGGGAAGACCAACAGACCACCTTTTAATGCCATAGACAGGACAGCCTACTCAAATTTGGAGAAGACGTGGCAGGACCTTGAACATCCAACGGCCCAGATGACTTGACACTTCGTTAACCGAAGCGAGCATGACGCGAAATGATGGCACACATTTATTGCCATGTGACGGTTACCATTAATGACTCTCTTGTTTCTATAAATGCCCACCACGATCCCCATGCTTCTCTCTTCAACTTCCTTCAGTTTCTATTCAATCTAGAGATATTATCTTCCCTCTGTTCCCGAGCCCTCATCTTCCTTAAGAGACCTATCTCCTTCTTCCACAAAAAAATACTCTATAAGTCTCTTTTCCTTCTTCTATCTCAACTTAGATTCAACAACATGCCTTTTGCTTACCTTTTAAAAACTAAGGAGAATGTGGAATCATTCAAAGCTGGGTACAACATCCCTCAGGATGTTGAAATCTCGTACTATGACGAGGGTGATATAGAAGACCAGAGGCTTCCTCATGTAGTATTCTTCCCCTTGATGTCTATCCTAGAGGGCGGGGTTAGGTTCCCAGTAGACCCTTTGTTACTTAGGACTCTTAGTTTCTACGGCCTAAGCCTCGACCAATGCTTGCCCAACTTTTATAGGGTAGTGAGTTATGTGGGGCGCCTCAACCATTTGTACGGCCTAAGCCTTACCCATCATGACATTAATTTTATGTACTCCATTCGAGGGAGTTTAGACCTCGGGTATTACCTTCAGAACTGAGGCACTATGGTTAGGCTAATATCCTGCCTTGATTCCAATAGGAACTCAGCAGGAGAGTTTGTGAAGGTGAGAGACAATTGGCTGAACGGAGAGTTAACTTGTTCGACCTCACCTCGCCAAATAGGTTGATACCTCCTTCTCCTAACCCCCGACCACATTTGTAACTCGTCCCCCCGTAATTTACTTGTGTGTTTATGTATTTTTGATCGTTAGCTTTTATTAACTTATTTTACTTTAACTTATTATTGCCACCTGGATATACACGCATGTTTTTCCTTTGAAGAAAAAGAAAAGAGCCTTTTTAATTATGATTGTTCTCGGTTACAGTTTCTAAGAAATTTCGACTAGATATAAGCGTCGTGTGCATCAAGGAGCTTAATTTCATCCTCCGCTCAGAGATATTTGTGCACTTTAACGGGCAGTTGAGGGCTTCTCATCTGATTCTGGGCTGCGTGCCTTCTTACATGAGCTACCAGGATTCATCAAGCGCCTTCACAGTCGGCAGCCCGCTATTGTCATATTTGGACATACGGCTACCCGGATTTTTGCCACACGATTTAACATCCAGAGAGGCTAGATAGCTCGGTCCCGACTAGCAAGGCATGACTCTCTCGAACCTATACAGGACAGTTCAGGGGACACAATCTTCCAGGGTTGAGCATTCCCTTGGAAGCACCGGCCTCAGAAGATCCCGTCAAGGGGAATCTAGTTTGTGAAGGCCCGAACCCTAACGAATCCACACTACCGGCCCAGACCACAAATATGGTTCAGAAAAGGTCTATGGCATTGGACTGATGGTTTCGAGCTTCACGGGCGTTAGGCGGCCAGCCCTCTGCACAGTCCATTCCCGAGCAAACCACCCCTCCAGCCTCCTAGAAATGGAAGAAACACTAGAAAGGTGACAGTGATGCCGGAGTTGTGGGCGGTATCCCTCCCCCTCAACCTCCCGCTCCACACACCGACCAGGAGTCTGCCTAGAAAATCGAGAAGACCCAATGGGAAACTCAACCTGAAAAGCTGCCGGTCATGATTAGTTCCCAGATTGTGGCCTCTTCCTCAAGCTTGGCAGCCCCGTGGGAGTGCTTCTTCCAGCTGAGGGATAAAGCCCTGCCTTCCAACTCTTTCCTTGGAACTTGGAGGAGCGCCGAGGGGTGCCACGTGCAGACAGCCTCGGACAAGCCTTATTGCTCCCATCTTATATGGAGAATTATGCTGGCTGCCGAGATGATGACTTGGTGCTGAAGCTGAAATAGCACACTGTGGCGGTACGTTCTATTTCTTATGCGATGACTATTGTTTTACTTTTATAATCCTTGTCATTCTATATGTTGTTTTTTTTTAATCTATAAAATCCATAAGTGCCACTAGTCAGTGCAAAGTAGCCTGATTATACTTTTCTCTTGACTCAAGCCACCCAACCGACCCATGTTGTGGAGGGTCAGCTAAAAGATGCTTAAGAGTAAGCTGAAAATGAGAAAGCCTTGTAGCAGGTGGTCAAGGCTAGCCTAAAGGAGAAGACCCTGGGGCTAAACATCATGGAGCGGCGTGCAACGACCGCCGATAAAGCACTGGAGCTCGCCGAGCAGAAAGCTAATGATGCCTCAAGCAGGCTCTATAAGACCAAGCTCAATCTTGCCGAGACTACCAGACTCCTCTCCGCTCGAGATAAGGAGCTTACTGATGACAAAGGTGGTGAGAAGGCCCAGAAGTAAAGTTACTACGACAAGGGCTTCAGGCACGCTGAGAACTCAGTCGGGCCCGTGATCTTTCAAGCCCGAAAGTTTGGGTTCATGGAAGGCTAGATGGTAGTCGTTAACACTATCGGGCTTCCTAATGACTCCCCCTTCCCGAGGATCCTACTGTTGGGGCCCAGGCTAGAGATGAGGGAAAGGAGAGCAGTGATGAGGAGGAAGGTGCCAAAAGCCTAGAATCTCGAGAGCTGTCTTGGCAGATAGACTCTCATGTGGTAGTGCTTGATGACGATCGACCAAGAACTGGGGCCACTGCTTTCGACCAAGCTACTTAACCACCGATTACTACAGACCCTCTACCTAAGAATCCTTCGACCTGTTTGGTAGCTCCTGCACCCATTCCCCAGGCTAGCATTACCTATGTTTAAACTTAGGAAAAATTTGCGCCCGCCGACCACAAAGGAAATATATGTGTAGTCCCAGTAAGATCATTCACCAAGAACTATTGATTCTGAAAAGGGATCTACTCCCGAACACTATTCGGTGTCTGGAACAAGTTCCAAGGGAATCCTCGAAATTCGTGAGGATCCCTTGGGATTCTGGTGGGCATGGGAATGTGTGAGTAAGTGGAGAAGGAAATGATAGCCACCCCACTAACGGAGGGCTATAAGAGGAGGTCAAAGCAAGGGTAGAAGGGGTTAGTCAATTAGGAGAGAGTGTGAGAAAAAGAAACAGAGTGAACACACTGGGATACTCAGGGAAGCTAAGGGGAAATTAAGGGGAGAGTACTATCACCTGTTTGAGGCCTCTATTGGTAGGATTGAGCTTGACCCCCACATACAAATAAATTGTGACCCCACAATTGTAGTAGAGGTGATTCTGGGCACGCATATATATATATATATATATATATATATATATATATATATATATATGTATGTATGTATATATTAAGAGACAAAACTTAGAGAAAGTTCAATTAGAATTTAAAATTAGAACCAATTTTACACCATGTGTTTAAATTTATGTAAAGACCACATCATAATTATCTACTTAAGTTTGTGACATGTGTCCACTTGATTTTTTTAGTCTTTGTGACAAGTGAGTTAATGAATGTAAGATACTAAGAATCTCATATTAATCAACTATAAAATTAAATTATAAAAAACCAATCACATAAATATATATATACACACACACACACACTCAATAAAAATTATCACATAGCAAAGATCACCACACGTCCATAAGTAATATTAAATTTAGGCAAGAATTTTTATATGTGACTAATTACGTTTACTTAAAAAAAAAACAATTTGACTAATTATTTATATTTTTATAATAAAATTTATGTTTAATTTTAAATGTATCCATACGTATACATGTGTTACATGCTATTATTTCTCTCAATAATTTGACAATTATTTATATTTTTATAATATAAATTTTATTTAATTATAAATGCATCCATACGTTTGCATAGATTACAAATTAATTAAGTTAAATAGCATATGTGGGGACTAAAAGGACCTAAGTAAGTATTTGGGCCTTGGGCTTTATTAATGGGCACTAGTTTGTTTTGGACTAAAAGCCCCCTAGAACTGCAGGTCGGCCCATGAATCGAGAGTCCGAGGATTCGTCCGAGGACGAATCTCTCCTCGGACAGACCCACGATGACCCTTTGATTCGCTAAAAAGATCAAGGCAGAATTCTAGAAAAATCATTGGTTAAGAGGGGGATTTAAGCACCCTCCGGACGCAACGGTGTGAGAGAAATATTTCAGAAAAAGGCTGCCCCTCCACATTAAAGACCTTACACCTACCTCCCTGGCAGCATTAATGGGGAAATGACCCCTGAATAGTAGAAGTCAGCCTTCTTGCTATCATTTGAAGACTTCTAGAGGGTGGTGGATGGGACAGGTGTCTAATAGGGTGATTTGCTTTACACGTGGATGAAGAGGGCAGAAGAAGAAGTATTTAAGGAGGGAAGAGAGTAAAGAAAAGAAGGTGGTGAGACAAATATTAAGAACTGTAACCTTTGAGAGAAGAAAGAGAAATAATATATAAGTTGTCCTCGACTTACATCCGAGGAGGTTCATTTTGCCCCGTTTGTCTATTATTTGCAAATACTGTAATATTCTAGCCTGTTCATCAAGTTTCGAATATCACTAAACTAGATTGCGAGCCCACACTCTACAAATTTCATTGTTTAAGGCTCATTGGGCCTGAGCCCACGTGTGTTTTTGGGTCCAGGCGCAATTGTGCACTTACAATTGGCGCCTTATGTGGGACTCTAGTGTTAAAGGAATTGGAACACCATGGCAGGCTTAGGCTCACACCATGCAGAATCTCAGGGATCGCAACCTGAGGATCTTTTCGAGCATCTTGAGCGCCGGAGGGATCGAGAGGGTAGCGTTCATACCGAGTATCCTAGAGCGAGTCATACTCACAATGGAGGAGACAGTACCACCCGTGAAGATGGTGCCAAAGCCATGCAGAAGGAGATCAATCATCTTAAGAGGAAGTTACGCCGCGTCAAACGGAGGCATTCGCCATCCTCATCTAGTCTTTCTTCAGGGAGATCCCGGGGAAGTAGTTACAGTTCAAGGTCATGGTCGCCCCCTAGCAAAACATCCTCTTGTGAAGAGAATGGCTCACCAGGTCATAGGCACAAGAAGCTCCCCTCTAGGGGCTTGGGGAATGATGCTATGAGCAGGGTGTTGTACCAACTCTCCAAATCACCATTCTCACGTAGGATTGAGAATGGGAGACTCCCCAGAAGGTTCACCTAGCCCACCTTTACCATTTATAACGGCCGAACTGACCCAGTGGAACATGTGAGCCACTTTAATCAGAGAATGGCAGTGCATTCTCACAATGAGACCCTGATGTGCAAAGTCTTCCCTTCTAGCTTGGGACCTGTTGCTATGAGGTGGTTCAACGGTCTGAAATCTGGGTCTGTAGGTTCGTTCGGGGAACTGACTAGAGCATTCGCGTCACGGTTCATTACATGCAGTAGAGTTCCTCGACCGTTGGACTCGCTGTTGTCAATGGCTATGAAGGAGGGCGAGACGTTGAAAGCGTACTCCGACAGGTATTGGGAGATGTTTAACGAGATAGACGGTGATTTTGACGAGATGGCGATCAATACTTTTAAAGTAGGTCTTCCAACCGATCATGACTTGAGGAAGTCCTTGACCAAGAAATCCGTACGGAGTGTACGTCGCCTCATGGACCGTATTGACGAATACAAAAGGGTCGAGGAAGACCAACAGCAGGGGAAGGGTAAGGCGAAGGTTATCCCGCAGGAGAGAAGGGATTTCAGGTCGGACAGATATCACAACAACAAGCCGAGGAGAGATTACTCTGTGCAGTCGAGCTCGGCAGCACCTCAGACAGTTAATACTGTATTCCGAGAACCGGTGCACCAGCTACTGGAGAAGGTCCGTAAGGAACCCTACTTCAGATGGCCCAATAAGATGGCGGGGGATCCTGCTAGGAGGAATCAGAATCTCTTTTGTCAGTACCATCAAGACGTGGGTCATACTACCGAGAACTGTCGGACCCTCTGGAACCACTTGGAGCAGCTCGTCAGTGAAGGAAAATTAAAGCAGCACCTGTACCAACCTAGCGGACAGGGCAGTCAGTCTGGCTCGAATAATCAGAGGAATAATTCATCTCGACCTCCTTTGGGAACGATCAACGTTATCTTCGCTGCGCCTGGCAGGACTGGCTCATGTCCTACCAGGGTGATGGCAGTTTCACACTCCCAAGCCGAGGAGTGGGGCTCCAAGCCGAAGAGATTGAAGTTGAATGTGCCTGTCTTGGGATTTTCAAAGGAAGATAAGGCTGGAACCATCCAACCCCATGACGACGCCCTAGTGGTCACTCTGTGGATAGGGAATTATGATGTAAAAAGGGTGATGATTGATCAAGGTAACGGCGTGGATATCATGTATCCTGACTTGTTCAAGGGGTTGAAGTTGAAATTGGAGGACCTCACCCCTTACGACTCACCGTTAATAAGTTTTGAAGGGAAGGCCGTTATACCAAAGGGACAGATTCGGTTGCCCGTGCAATCTGGCTCGGAGACGGTTGAGGTGGATTTTATTATGGTCGATGCATATTCCCCGTACACAGCCATCCTTGCTCGGCCTTGGCTGCACGCTCTGGGGGTTGTTTCCTCCACCTTGCATGTTAAGGTTAAGTTCCCTTCGGGGGAGTGCATTGAAGAGATTCTCGGCAGCCAATTGATGGCCAGACAATGCATATCGGCCGCAGTGCTGCATCAGACCGAAGCGCAGTCCTCGACCTCGGCTGTGAAAGACTTATAGCAATTAACGACTCTGGATGCGCCCGGCGCGGTGACAGCAGAGAAGGCCATATGCGAAGACCTAGAGAAGTTTTTGATATCGGATGATCCCGATAGGTTCTTCCAGGTTGGGGTATGTTTACCACACTAGGAGAAGATGAAATTGGTGGAGTTTCTAAAGAACAACATCGATGTTTTTGCCTGGGACCCCTATGAGGCTCCGGTTGTTGACCCAAGCTTTATTTGTCATCATTTGAACGTCAATCCTGCTATTCCTCCTAGAAGGCAGCCCCCTCGGCGTTCCTCCAAGGAGCATTCCGAAGCCGTTAAAGAGGTGGTGCTCAAGCTCAAAAAGGCTGGGGTTATCAAGGAAGTTTTTTATCCGGAGTGGTTGGCGCATACGGTTGTGGTCAAAAAGAAGAATGGAAAATGGCGAGTATGTGTAGACTTCACAGATTTAAACAAAGCCTGCCCAAAGGACTCGTTCCCAATGCCACGCATCGACCGGCTAGTGGACGCCACCGTCGGACATCCTCGGATGAGTTTTTTGGATGCCTTCCAAGGTTATCACCAAATTCCACTAGCGACAGAAGATCAGGAGAAAACTGCCTTTATTACTCCAACAGGAAATTATCACTATAAAGTGATGCCGTTCGGGTTGAAGAATGTTGGGACTATTTACCAAAGGATGATAACTAGAATGTTTGACTTGCAGTTGGGAAAGACCATTGAGATATATGTGGATGACATGGTAGTGAAGAGTAAGACGATATCTGCGCATGTGAAAGATTTGGACGACACTTTTCAGGTACTTAGAAAGTACAGGTTGCATCTTAATGCCTCGAAGTGTTCTTTTGGGGTGAGTTCTGGTAAGTTCTTGGGTTATATGGTTACTCATAGAGGGATAGAGGTGAATCCGGCACAGGTCAGAGCCATTCAAACCTTACAGCCACCTCAGAATCCAAAGGAAGTTCAGAAATTAACCGGAATGATCGCTGCTCTCAGCAGGTTCATCTCGCGGTCAGCTGACCGATGCAGGCCTTTCTTCCAACTGTTGAATAAATGGAAGGGGTTCCAATGGTCCGAGGAGTGCATTGTAGCCTTCCAACAACTTAAGGAATGTCTTTCCCGGCCACCCATTATGTCTTGGCCTGAAGTAGATGAGGTCCTATTTGCGTATCTGGTAGTGGCCGTCCATGCAGTCAGCCTGGTCCTCATAAGGGACGACGGTGGGGTGCAAAGACCGGTCTTCTACGTCAGCAAGATGCTGAATGACGCCGAGGTGCGTTACCTACTTTTGGAGAAAGCACTTCTAGCCGTAGTTCATGCCACGCGGAGGCTTCCTCATTATTTCCAGTCCCACACCGTTGTAGTTTTGACCCAACTGCCTCTCAAGTCAGTGTTGCGTAGTGCCGACTACTCTGGAAGGGTGGCTAAATGGGAAACTATTTTGGGAGCCTTTGACATCAAATACATGCCACGTACCTCGGTGAAGGGCCAGGTTCTTGCAGATTTGGTGGCAGAGTTTGCTGAACCATTGTTGGAAGAAACTTTGAAGGAATCACACATGGATGAGAAATCAGTTGGCATGATTACGAACGAAAGACCTTTGACTTGGAACGTATCCGTTGATGGGGCAGCTAACTAGAGAGGGTCTGGCATCGGACTTGTCCTGGTATCCCCCGAAGGGATTGTCTTCGAAAAATCCCTAAGGTTGGCGTTCTCGGCTACTAATAATGAGGCCGAGTACGAAGCAGTCTTGGTCGGCATAAGCATGGTGCATGGGATGGGCGGAAAGGAAGTTCACATGCTCTCGAATTCTCAGTTAGTGGTCGGACAGGTGACGGGGACCATGGAGGCTAGGGACCCAAGAATGCAAGAATACTTGACTGAGGTCAAATGTTTACAATCTAAATTCGATTCCTTTATCTTGTCTCACGTTTCTAGAAGTGGAAATACACATGCAGACTCTTTGGCTACCTTAGCAACGTCCTCAGCTCAGGGTTTGCTTAGGATTATCCTTGTCGAAGATTTGCTAGCGCCAGCTCTTACCACTGTTGGTGCAGCCCGGATCCATTTGATAAGGCCTGGACCTAGTTGGATCGATATTATGATATCTTTTCTGAAAAATGACATTCTTCCCGATGACAAGTCTGAAGCAGGCAAGATCCGTTGAAAGGCACCGCGTTTCTGGTTGTCCGAGGATCAGAAATTGTATAAACGGTCCTTCTCCAGACCATATTTGTTATGCGTGCACCCCAAATCAACAGATGTGCTTTTGGAAGAACTGCATGAGGGAATTTGTGGGAGCCATATTAGGGGAAGGTCCCTAGCTTATAGGGCCCTGACTCAAGGATATTGGTGGCCCAATATGCAGAGGGAAGCTCAGGACTATGCAAGAAAGTGTGACCAATGCCAGAGGTTCGCTCCTAACATCCATCAGCCTAGAGGAGTCCTTAACCCTCTCTCCAGTCCTTGACCTTTCGCTCAATGGCATTGGACATAGTAGGACCATTTCCGAGGGCTGTAGGAAACAAAAGGTGGCTGCTTGTGGGGACCGACTACTTCACCAAATGGGTAGAGGCTGAGCCCTTGGCAAATATTAGGGACATCGATTCCAAGAAGTTCATCTGGAAAAACATCATCACTAGATTTGGGGTACCACATACACTCATTTCGGACAATGGCGTTCAATTTGATAGTAGAGCTTTTAGGAAATATTGTGGTGACATAGGCATCGTAAATAGATACTCCACTCCAGCTTATCCTCAGGGAAACGGGCAAGCCGAGGCCGTTAACAAGGTCATAGTTAGTGGACTCAAGAAAAGGCTGGACGATGCGAAGGGCAGATGGGTAGAAGAACTACCACACGTTCTATGGACGTATCGAACTACGCCACGTAGATCCACAGGAGAAACGCCATTCTCTATGACTTATGGGGCCGAGGCAGTGATACCTTTAGAGTCTGGTTTCCCCACACTAAGGACGAGTACTTTTAGCCTAAAAAACAACAACGGCCTCCTGGAGAAGAGCCTAGATTTAGTTGAGGAACGGCGAGAAACAGCTATGGTCCAAATGGCTTATTATCAGCAGAAGCTTAAACGAGGGTATGATGCCCATGTGAAGCTCAGGCCACTTGCGCTTGGGGATCTAGTTCTGAGAAAGGTTTTAGGTACTGCTAGAAACCCAGCTTGGGGTAAACTAGGACCAAACTGGGAAGGACCATATCAGATTATTTCTGTAGCAGGCATAGAGTCATATCGACTAGCTGATCTAGATGAAAAAGTTGTACAACGCCCGTGGAATGTAAACAACCTTCGAAGGTATTATTATTAATAAAATGCACTTTTGTCGTTTGTGGTTAAAATTATAGATGTATATGGACTTATCAATTACAACTCTCGAAATATCAAACAGAAACTTGGTAACGCATGTTCCTCGGACCACATACCTTGTGGAAATTGATATGTTCTTGAAAATCAAACAGAAACTTGGTAACGCATGTTCCTCGGACCACATATCTTGTGGAAATTGATATGTTCTTGAAAATCAAACAGAAACTTGGTAATGCATGGTTCTCGGACCACATACCTTGTGGAAAATGATATGTTCTTGAAAATCAAACAGAAACTTGGTAATGCATGGTCCTCGAACCACGTACCTTGTGGAAATTGATATGTTCTTGAAAATCAAACAGAAACTTGGTAATGCATGGTCCTCGGACCACATACCTTGTGAAAATTGATATGTTCTTAAAAATCAAACAGAAACTTGGTAATGCATGGTCCTCGGACCACATACCTTGTGAAAATTGATATGTTCTTAAAAATCAAACAGAAACATGGTAATGCATGGTCCTCGGACCACATACCTTGTGGAAATTGATATGTTACTAAATATCAAATAGAAACTTGGTAAAGTATGGTCCTCGGACCACATACTTTGTGGAAATTGATATGTTACTAAATATCAAACAGAAACTTGGTAAAGTATGGTCCTCGGACCACATACTTTGTGGAAATTGATATATAATACTAAATATCAAACAGAAACTTGGTAAAGTATGGTCCTCGGACCACATACTTTGTGGAAATTGATATATAATACTAAGTGTCAAATAGAACTTGGTTTTGTATAGTCCTCGGACCACATACCTTGTTAAGATTGATATCTGATTGTTTGTTGAATAGAACCATGGTTAAATTGAGTCTTAAGTTATATATCTTTAAGTGTCGGGCAGAAATTTGGTAAGGTAGGGTCCTCGGACCCCACACTTAACTAAAATTAGCGTTTCAGGTTACAAATTCTAAGTATCACATGGGCTTGCAAAATGAGGTACTGCTTACCAACTAAACCAGATTAGTCTTTGTTAGGTTCTTGGACGCTTAACTTCACAAGGCAAATATGTGTATTGCTGTTTAAAGTTTTAATTGTTCAACTGCTGAAAAAGAACTTATTTATCTCATTCTTTCTTTCGCTGTGTGCTAATGAGAACTTTTATGGTAAGCATAAAGATGAAAAGATGAAATAAACACAACTTAGATCAGAATCAAATAAAATCATTTTTCATTAATTATGTCGATATACATCATTACATGGAAAATTTTAAGTACAGAGAAAAAGAAGCCCTAGGCACAACCCTAAGCTTTCGGAGGAGGGTCTTGCTGAGAAGTGCTGGTAGCCTCAGTGTCTTTTAATTCCAGCTTAAAGGAAGACAAAACTTGTTTTCCTTTGTCTGTTGTAGTGGTTGGAGGGATGATAAGCTCCACACTTTGGCTTAGGACCTTCTCGGCACCCTCACTCCCTTCCTTCTCTTTATTAGAACTTGAAGGTTCTGTAGGATCCGGAATGAGCTCTAGGATCACAAGAGGAAGAGCAGGAGGAGCTGCCTCAGGGGCAGGAGCAGCAGCAGGAGCCTCTTCTATCTCCTGTATGTCTAGGGGAAGCCAAATGTTCTCAGACTTCCTCAGCTCGGAGGCTGAAGGAACCCCTGCTACATTTAGGGCTTCCCCCCAGACCTGCTGACAGTACTTTCGGCACACGGCCGCGAAAGCCTCTGTCAGCTGGTCTTCCGTTGCAGCTACCCCTTCCTTGTAACTTGCCTGCTTCGCGGCCTCTAGAGAATGCTCGAAGGTACGAGCTTCCTCCTTCATTCGCGCAAGCTCCTTCTCCAAGTCCGAGCGTTCCTTCTGGGCTTGGGAGAGCTTATCATCCTTTTGATGAAGAAGCTTGCGCTGCCCCTCCACTTGAGTCCTCATTGTTCTCAGAATGGCCTCAGCCCCGTCTCTTTCTCTTCTTAAGTTGGCCAACTGATAGGAGAGTCTCTCGTTTTCTGCTAGGGCCTGGCCTAAGGACTTTTCAGTCTCCAGACGAATCTCCTGCTCCATTCTGGCCCTCTTCCGAGAATCCTCCATGAATTTCTTGGCAGTTTAGACCTCTTGAATGGCCTGTGACAAAGTATCAGAGAGTTAGATGCAGGAAATACTTACTAATGATCCGATATTATGAAAATGAAATATTCATAAGTGAAACTTACCAGGGCCAATTCCCTTTTTAAAGAAAGGAACAGCTGAGGCTGGCTCATTTTTTCCAAGGCATCCATATCATTGGGCAGCAGAAGGGGACGTTCCAACGCCTCGGCCAGGTGGTGGGTGTGGCCTTGTTGTAATGCCCTAATGCTGGACTGGCAAGAGATTGGTGCTCCGTCCAATCTCAAATCAGGAGACCAGGTACCCAGTGCTCGGCGCACTTCGGCCATATCCCTGATTTCCCCACTTTCAACTGAACGAGCACGTCCCTTGCCCTTGTCCAGTTTTTGCTGCTGAGTTTGTTGTGGCTGCTGTCTTGGCTTCTTCTGCTTTTCGCCACCAGCCTCTTCGGCCTCCCCCTTCCTTTTCTTCTTGGGCTCCCCAACTGGAGGTTTAGGATCGGCTGGAGGTGGGGGTGGTGGCAAGGACGGAGGAGCTTGGGACCCTCCCGCTCTTTTTTGGGCAACTTTCTCGCATCTCTTGGTCAAAAGGCCTTGGAGCACGTCCATATCCTCCTCCTCGGAATCGTCGTCGGGATGGGCAACTATTAAACCTGCAACTCCGGAGGCCTCGGCGGGCTTTTCTTCCTTGTCAGAGAGCACGATAAACTGGTTTCCTCGGGGTCTTTCGACGTCCTCGAGCTGAAACTGGTCTATCTCGTCATCCAACGTGTGCGAAGAGGATACTTGCTCCTCCGAAACAGCAGTTGCTTGAGAGTGCGTCGAGAGAGGGATCGCCGTGATGGGTCACGTGTATAGGATGGTGTTGAGGTCGTCGGGGATGTCGTGGTCAGCAAGAAAGTGCGGTCTTGCTACGTTTATTCTCTTGTGCCTCCTATCCCCCGCGATAATCGCATTCTCTATCTCCTAGAAATCCGAGGATATTGGGTCGTACCCTAGTATTAGGTGAGCCACTCTAAGTTGCAGGTCTTCACTCACGAACACTTCTGAGCGCAGTACGCGGTTTAGGTCGGCAACGTTGCAGTGGCTCAGACGGGGGTGCACGAGTTGTTTATCTACAAGAAAGAATACCAAAGAAGCCAAGTATGGTCAGATCTGCAATGCATATGAGAAATCGAAATGCACAATGTGTAAAAGGAAATAAATATTAGAAGATTTTGAGATTAAAGTTCGGGGTAGAGAAATTAACTCCTAAAGAGCCACACCTGGGTCTCCCCATACGACTGGGCAGTGAGGGTCGTCGTGCCAGTTGCCTGAGGCGATGAGGTAGTCGTCCTTCATGCCTTTATTAGACTTTGGCAGACAAGAAATTAACCTAACTACACTAGACCGGGATTTAATGTAATAACCTACGTTTCTAAGTTTGTGGCACTCGTACATGAAGACAACATCATGCCCAGTGAGGTTCAAGCCCATCTGCTCATTTAAAGCGTCGACACTTCCTAAGACCCTAAATACATTGGATGCGCACTGGTCTGGGCACAACCTGTGGTTGCGAAGGTATTCCCTAGTTACGCTTCTCATAGGGAGGGTCATCCCACCTTCTATGAAGGCAATCATGGGGATAATGACCTCTCCCGTCTTCCTAGAATCACCTACGGCTTCCGTCGGACAATATTTCAAACCCACGTCACTGGGAATATGGTATTTGGCCCTAAAGCCTTCCATCCCAGCGGCGGTATCAACTAAACACTTAAATCTACCCATCTAAGAGAAAGGAAAGGGCAAGCTTTAAGGAGGAATGTGGTTAAGAAGGAAGCCGAGGACAGAATCCGAGGAGAAAAAAGTAGAGAAAGTAAGGACTTACGAGTTTGTAGTTATGCTAGTTTCCACGGGTTTCTGGAGAGAAAAGATGATGACTGATGCTCTGATGTGATAGAATTCTGAAGAAATGAATGAAGGCGCAGATTTTCAAGCGTTATGACATGCAGGAGGCGGCCTCGAAATTGGATGTGTCCAGCCCAAATTTTCAGGAGGTGACAAGGACCGTTGGATATTCATCTCACCGTTGAACGTGGAGACAGGGTGTAACTTGCGGTCATAAATGCGCGCGTTCTGGAAATCGAAGCGCCAAACGGCATTTTCTAGGAATGAAACGACCCCCACACGTATGGTGATGTACGAAACGTGTGAAGGGAGCTCTGGTTGGATCAAAACCCTATTTTTCTCCTCGGATGAGGAAAAATAAAGTTTTGAGGGGCTATTGTGGGAACTAAAAGGACCTAAGTAAGTATTTGGGCATTGGGCTTTATTAATGGGCACTAGTTTGTTTTGAACGAAAAGCCCCTTAGAACTGCAGGTCGGCCCATGAATCGAGAGTCCGAGGATTCGTCTGAGGACGAATCTCTCCTCGGATAGACCCACGATGACCCTGGGATTCGCTAAAAAGATCAAGGCAGAATTCTGGAAAAACCGTTGGTTAAGAGGGG
Source organism: Castanea sativa (assembly GCF_040712315.1). Classification (NCBI taxonomy): domain Eukaryota; kingdom Viridiplantae; phylum Streptophyta; class Magnoliopsida; order Fagales; family Fagaceae; genus Castanea; species Castanea sativa. Next base: position 24,328,076 of record NC_134021.1, on the reverse strand, counting down.
GATTTAAGCACCCTCCGAACGCAACGGTGTGAGAGAAATATCTCAGAAAAAGGCTACCCCTCCACATTAAAGATCCTACACCTACCTCCCTGGCCGCATTAATGGGGAAATGACCCCTGAATAGTAGAAGTCAGCCTTCTTGCTATTATTTGAAAACTTCTAGAGGGTGGTGGATGGGACATGTGTCTAATAGGGTGATTTGCTTTACACGTGGATGAAGAGGGCAAAAGAAGAAGTATTTAAGGAGGGAAGAGAGTAAAGAAAAGAAGGTGGTGAGACAAATATTAAGAACTGTAATCTTTGAGAGAAGAAAGAGAAATAATATATAAGTTGTCCTCGGCTTACGTCCGAGGAGGTTCATTTTGCCCCGTTTGTCTATTATTTGCAAATACTGTAATATTCTAGCCTGTTCATCAAGTTTCGAATATCACTAAACTAGATTGCGAGCCCACACTCTACAAATTTCATTGTTTAAGGCTCATTGGGCCTGTGCCCACGTGTGTTTTTGGGTCCAGGCGCAATTGTGCACTTACAGCATATACATTCAGACATGTAAAATTTAGCCATTTTTATATATATAAAAATACTATTATTTCTTTCTATTTTAACTATCTACTTTTAAAATACGAAAACCCCACATCCCATCATTTATCACTACTCTATAAAAAAAATTTATAGTTCTTTAATATTTCATTATCATGTTTTTTTATTTTTCCTTCAAAGTTGCAAACCTCTTGAACTTTGAAAATCTCCACGACCTAGCAAGACCACCTTTAATTTGTCCAATTGATTAATGATTTTGGTAAAGATGAGGTTAAATCATATCATATCATATATTATATAATAAAAGTTTGGTTTAGATACCGTAGTTACGCCAAGTGGCTTCACTAAATTGCAAAAATTTTGTTAGATATATATATATATATATATATATATATATATATATATATATATATATAGTCCTTATCTTCTTCTCCTATAATTTCTAAATTGATAAAATTTCTAATTTGATTATAATCCAAATTCTACTACAATTTATTTGTTCACATATCATATCAAATTCTATTTTGTTTTTTTGGATAAATAATAAAACAAGCAGACACCGCCACCATTTTGGTCTTTTTTTAATTTATTTAAAATATGCATCCTACTTGGTTGATACCTATACAATGCCTATGAGAAACTATTTTAACTTATATTTTTATTTTATTATTAACTTTTAAGAGGTATGGAATAATGTTAAGTTTTGTGCCATGTATCTCATGTATGGGTCATAGCATATAGTATTAAAGCCTATAATTGAAATAGCTTTTACCATCATTTTGGCTGGGGGACTTTAATATGGGATAGTTTTTGGATATAGACAACTATCTTCGGAAAATTATTCCTTTTGCATTTGGCATTGGCCAAATGTTTTTGTGGAGATCATGATTGGTTTTTCAAATTTAAGCTTCTCATGAAAGTGGACATCTATCATGATAACTTTGAGTATAGATTATTATGTTCTTTGTTATTTTGCAGAACTTATCTTGTCTAACTTACATATAGTGTGCAGTGATTTTATAAAGTTTGTGACTATATATGAAAATTTGATCATTAAATAGTTAAAATTTATGATATTTATAGTGTATTTACAGTTTCTTACAATTTATGATATCAGGCATGGTTGTCAAAATCCTAATATGGATCCTATGATCCTATGATTTTACGATCCCACCTGCCCAAAATGATCCAGATCTTTCAAGGATCTTTGCTATCATTTAGGATCAGTAGGATCGTACAATTCTGATGATCCTAAACGACCTTAGTTTCTTGTAATATTCTTTAACTTGACAAAAGGCTTAGTTGGACTTAAATGAAAAAAAAAAATTCCAATAGACCAAGGTTTTCCACTTTAATGAAAAAAGAGTGTCAGTTGGACCCAAGTAAAAAAATATCCCAATAAAGTGTCACATTTTGAGAGTTTTTGCCTCTTTAAAGGATGCTTACAAATGGATGTTGTGATGTATGATAATTATATCAATGAATGTATAATTTATGTGATTATTTAACATACCAATGTGTATTTTTTGTTTTTTTTCGCAAATAATGTAGGATCTTACAATCTACAATCCAACCTACCTCCCACGATCCTACATAAGATCCCGATTTTGACAACCTTGATATCAGGCGATACCGACATATACTATGAGTTGCTTTAAACTCTCTAAGGGGCTTGTTAAGGAGTTGGAAGTCTTGATTTGTAAATTTTGGTGGGGGTATAGTGGAGAGCACTGGAAAACTTATTGGGTAAAATGGGAGCACTTATGTGAAGCTAAAGAAATTGGTGGGATGGGGTTTAAAGAAATTGAAAAATTTAATGATGCTTTATTGGCTAAACATGTGTGGCGATTGATTAGTAATCCTGATTCTCTATGCCATCGGTTTTTTAAGGCTCGATTCTTTCTGGAGTGCTCCATTCTAGAAGCACAAGATTCAATCTCGGGGTCTTACGCATGGAAAAGCATAATCAGTGCTAGGGATGGAACACCCTTTCCAAATAACAATAATATTCTAATAATTTCGTTAGTTACTCGGGTTTGAAAGAATGTGTAAAACTAGCATCTCGAATTTTAAAAACGTGAGATTTAATTAGAACTCGAGTTTCTAAAGCTCGAGTTCAGTGGTTTTTGCTACCCTTAGCTGGACAAAATTGCCACGTGGAGCCACGTAGAAATTGAGTTTATAAGACTTGAAATCTGTAGGATAAAAACAAATCCATAGCACTTTCAAACGGCTTATTACAAAATCCTCTAAGTTCAAATCCACAGCACTCGAACACCCTTTCGCTCTGCCCTCTCAAACTCACTCACTCACTCATTCACTCTCAAGCAATCGTAGCCCAGTGCTGAAGCAAAATCGTAGCCCACTGTCACGAAGGTAGTCACTCTCGAGCAATCGTAGCCCATTGTCAACGCCGTTCGTAGCCCACCGTGCCGAAGGTACTCTCTCTTTCTTCTCAATACTTTGTCGTTTTTGCTTCTTAGATTCCTCTGTCTCTCTCTCTCTCTTTCTCCAATTTTAGATTTTGGAATTTCATGATGTGATTAGGGTTTTTCGTTTTTCAATTTCGGATCTTTTCGGGTTTTTTTTTTTGTGTTTTTTTTATTGGTGTTTAGAGAATATGGTTATGTTTTGGCAATGACATTAGTTTTTATGTGATTGTTAGAATTGAAAAAAAAAGAAAATTTAAATGTGGTATTTCAAGGAAACCTAAGTACCCATTTTTGGATTTGATTCAAAGATGGCATTTTGGAACTTTGATTCACTTTTGAGGCAAATACTTTGCTGAAATATTGTTTACTAAGCTTATTGGGTGTGGATTAATTCAAACTGTGCAGAGCTTGGGAATTGATCTTACACAATTTTGACCAAAACTATTAGGCTATTGGATGATGAGCCTAAGGATGATGCCCCGCAGCCTCCTCCCCCGCCCAAACATTACACGAGGGTTAAAAAAACCCAAAATTGGTGAACCTTGAAAAAGAGGTTTGTTAAAGAGGTATTGCTAGAGATTTATATTTGATCTTAATTGTGATATATTTCTATATCCTAGATTCTCCACATGTTTTGTACTTAATTGTGACTTACAGCAGTATTACTGGTGTAGGTGATGGCTAGCTTCTTATAGATGGAAGTTATGGCTTTGAAATGGTGAGATATCTTTTTTTTGATAAGTGAATTTTTTATATTGCAAGGACTACTTTTTTGATAAGTGAATTTTTTATATTGCAAGGACTACATAGTGAGTCCTCCTCATGCTTTGGTGGAGCTCAGATAATTCGCATCCCAGTATGTCAGAAATTTTAGTGAGCAATGTTATCTGATTCAGCTTTGAATATTGTTCCTTGTTTCCATGATTGAATGGTGATAAAATTTTGATATGCATGTTGCCACCTTTGTTAAATGGCTTGAGATAGTGTTTCTCAGATTTATGCTTATTTTCATCCCACGTGGATAAGGCATATTCACTCCATTTCTTACCCTCTGACAACTCATAATGGTATTCTTTGTGCCGGTCGTGGAAATATTGAACAAGTTTGTTCCAAGTGAACTCAACTAACGCGGCAATAGGAAGGTCCCGTGCACCTTTTAGTACATCATTGAAGCACTCTGATATATTGGTTGTCATTTCCCCCAAAACGTCTCCCACCATCGTGTGACTGGGTCCACATATCCACAGACTCGCTCATTAGGTATGTGTATGGAAGATAATCTTGATTCTTTTCCTTACCATCCCTCCCCGTCACCTTCTTCTTCTTCCTAATGGCCTCAATTTCCACCTGCTTAATGGACTCCATTATGGTATCAAATTTAACTACCTGACTAGCATATCCCGTTTTCAATGCCGCTGACTTTAGAGTCAAGTTCTGAAAATGGGTGTTGAAGTTACTAGCAACATGTCGAAGGCAATATCTATGAAATATCCATGTTTTTCCATCATCCCTTCTAGGCCAGTTTGCAATGGCGTTTTTGATACCAAGATGTCGGTCAGAAATTATGCAAATGCCTTCATCAGGTATCAGGTGGCCAATCGTTTCTCTAAGGCACCGTAAAAACCACCTCCAACTGGACCCTGACTCACAATCCATAATAGCAAAGGCGAGAGGGAATACCTTGTTGTTAGCATCGGTTGCCATTGCGACCAACAACTTTCCATTATATTTACCATATAGATGGGTCCTATCAATACTGATAACCGGCTTACAGTGTTTGAATCCTGATATGCATGGACCGAAAGACCAAAACACATAATGCAACAATACGGTGTGATCTTCATCGATGGGTGTGACACGATAGCAAAACTAGGTAGTCGGGTCCTGATTAATATATGCCATTAGCAACTTTTGCAGCCTTTGGTAAGACTCTTCCCAATCTCCAAACATAAACGCAATCGCCATTTGTTTCGCATCCTATACCTTGTAGTAAGAAGGCTTATGGCCATTATATTTCGACTCTATCAGAGATCTGAGATGCTTAGTTTAAGTAGTGTGATCCTCACATAACTTGTTATGGATTTCTGCTGCAATAAAATTACAACTCATCATTCTACCATCATTTCGCACCCCAGTCGGTATACACGTGTAAGGACCCACATACACGGTGACCATCCATAGTCCGTGGAGATCGAGCTTCATAACTGCGTAGACATACTACTTGCATGACTCATGCACGCATTTCGCACAAAGATTTTTCGTCGTCGACCTAGTGATTTTAAACTGTTTGTTTTCCTTGAGGGCACAAATTGTTAATACGCGCTTCACCTCCACTTTATTGGCAAAAGTCAACCCTTTGCACAAATTCATCCCTTCTCTCCAAGTAGACACAAATGGCATCTCAGTATGTGAAGGATCAACCATATTTTTCCAAGTATTTGCAGAGAATGACAACGCAGGAGGTGCGTAGGCAGGGATTGTGTTCGAAATGTTTTGGACACTAATAACATTGTCTACATCAGGTTCACTACCGTCCAATGTCTCATCGTCATCAATGTCCCTCTCAAAGTCCTCAAAGTCTCGAAAGTCCCTTCTGTCAATGATGTCTTCATACTCATCTTTATCGGCAAAATCTTCACCATTAATGGCAAGATTCTCATCAACATAGTCGTCATCATCATCGTCATCATCATTGTTAACGGAAGTAGTCTCATCAATATAGTCGTCGTCGTCATCATCATCATCATCATCACCATCAGCATGAACATCATCATCCTCTACATGTGTAGAATACTCATATTGAGCATCCGAAATCGTAACCTGTAAGCTTATGGTTGTTTGTTAGATATCCTCTTCCTATACTGCACGCGGCTCCAACTGTATGTACAACTCAATGTTAGTTACTTCAGCTATACTCTCCAACTTGTCAAACATGATCTTTACATGTTTGTCTATTTCTATCGCCATATACTTGTAATTAATCCGGTGCTTCAGGATTTCATTTGGCATACGATAAGTAATTTGTATGTTGTGCACATCAGGATTCTCACACAACTCTTCCATGACAAACATCTTCAATTCGTCAAGGGTCTTCAACCTACGATCAATTTGGGTATAATAGGTCTTTATACCCAACCCCTCAAATGGCAATCCCTTGTTCGCATTTGCATTCTTAAACGGACCATAGGATTATAACAATTTCAGGCATTGTGAACCTGTTCAAGTCAAGTACTATGTTAGTTAAATCACATAGTCGTAAAGTGGGGGAAAAAAGTAATGTGATCTTAAGGCTGAACATATTCAAGCCAGATTATAGAGTGCTCCATTGCCCATTAATATCTAAAGGCCAAGATGTAAACCTTCTAATCCTAGTGGATGGAGAGACGGAATTATCTATTACTACATTGTGTGGTGACCTATAATGCCTAAAAGGGTTCTGAAAGAACTAGGTGGGTAGAGGAGCATGATTACATACCCATTCATTACATTCATTCACTACCCATTTCATACCCAAAACAATGATAAATAAAGTAAAAAAAACTTGTAAGATCATGATAAAAATAAAAGCCTAGAAATGATGAATAAAATTTTGATAACAAAAACTATGCAAATAAATACTCAAAAAATTAACACTAACAAAAAAAAGTTCTATAATTCACAATATTGGTAAATTAACTAAGTTATGTTAACTATCTACAAAATAAATAGTCAAACTCTTTAACCCACAACCATAGACAACATACCCAACTACAATGACAATCAAATTATGTAAACCCTTACCTGAGATATGAATTTGCTGAGAGGGAAGAGCAGTGAGAGTGGACAATATGGTTTTGTGAGAGTGAGAGGCAATGTGGTGTGAGAGTTATGGGTGAGTGAGAGTTAGTGAGGGTGAGAGTTAGTGAGGCTGAGAGACTACTGAGGATGCTCTGTTTTTGGGTTTCTCTGTGAGTGTGTGTTATATAATACGAGCTGAGTACTGAGTTTTTATTATTTTGTCCAGTGGAACTCGAGTCTTATATACTCGAGTTCTATGCGTTGATAAGAACTTTTTGCCTGAGAAAATCAAGGCTTAAAGACTCGATTTTTATTTTGCGCAAAACGAGTTTTTAAGACTCGAGATCTAGGTGGCATTTTTGTCCACCTCAGCGAGCACAAAGCGAGTCTTTGAGACTCAAGTTTTAATGTGGATCTCGAGTTTCAAAAACTCGAGATGTTAGTTTCCTTTATTCTCTCAAACGTTGCCTGACTTACTACATAGATGCCCCTCACACCACTAATCTGCACATTCCCCCATTAGGGATGTTATCCAAAAATGGATGGTTAAGTGCATGGGGACAGAGGAGTCTGTGCAAATTAAGGAGGATAGGTGGCTGCCTAGACGTGCCAATTGTTCAGTCATCTCGCCCCTTCCACTACTGGATCTTGATACGAAAGTTAGCTCCCTAATTGATCAAGACAAAGTGGTGTGGAAAACTGAGGTTGTGCAGCAACTATTTTTGCCACATGAATCTGATATTATTTTGGGTATTCCTTTGAGCATTTGACGCACTGTTGATTGTATTATTTGGGCACACACGCCGTCTGGTATGTTCACTACTAGTAGTGCCTATAAAATGTTAGTTTCCTGTGATTCATCTTCTAATGCAGGTAGCTCAAACCCAGAAGCTTAGAAAAAATTTTGGAAGGGCATTTGGCAGCTTTGGGTACCCAACAAAATAAAACATTTTGTGTGGAGAATATGCAACAACACTCTGCCAACTATGGTGAACCTACATCGGCGTCACATCGTCCCAAACATGAGTTGTGCACTGTGTAATGATCTTCCTGAAGATACTCTTCATGCGGTTTAGTCTTGTCGGGTCATTTCGGGAGGGTGGTCTACTCTGGAATGTTTCCACCAATCGATGCCGTCACAACCTAGTTCTTTCAATGAATTTCTTTCTAGATTTATGTTTTGCCAAGAGGAGTTTAGAGCAAAGATATTGGTTACCATTGTGTGGTTTCTTTGGAATAGGCGTAATGCAATCCTTTTTGGCCTTCCTGCCCTTCTTGTGTCTAGCATCTGCAGTAAAGCAGGGAGTTTTCTGCAAGAGTTTCTTCAAGCTCAAACGGAGGAGCCTGTTCCACCCCGTCCACCTCCAATGCAGCAGTGGCGTCCTCCTGAACCTTATTGCTATAAGGTAAACTTTGATGCAGCGGTGTTTCGTGTTTCAAGTTTGGTAGGCATAGGTGTCATTATCCGTAACGATGGATGGGAGGCTGTGGGCGCTCTATCCTTGTCCATCCTTATGGCCCAATTCGTGGCGGAATTAGAAGCCTTAGCTTGTTTGAAGGTTGTTCAATTTGCTCTAGAGATTGGCCTCACTTGAGTTTTGTTTGAAGGAGACTCTGCAGTCATCATAAATGCTCTTCTTCAAGGTTCAGGTGAGATGGCTAGTTTTGGCAACATCTTAGATGATATTAGGTTGCAATCTGTGGTTTTTCAGATTGTAGAATTCGTTCATATTAGTTGTACCTGTAATTCTATTGCTAATGCTCTCGCTAAGAAATTTAAGTCAGATGTTGGGGGTCCAGGTTTGGCTGAATGACTTGCCAACTAATATTGCCCCTTCAGTGTTGCGAGATGTTCATTAAGTTTGTTTTGAAATAAATTGTCCAGGCATGTGATCTGGCTTCTCAAAAAAAAAAAATCTTGTCTTTAAATATCATTTTATGGTTTATTTTAATTGAGATGATCAATATAACGTTTAGTTTATCTTTATGATGTCATTTGAAGGAGGTGAATATTGAAATGACTTGAGAATAGCCATAGCATCTTAAGCCGTAATGATAATCATATCAAGTTAATTTTTATTATACTTCATTAAGAATAAAGACATCTAAATTGTAATTAATTCGTGAAAAACAAAAACTTGGCGCCATTGGGAGGTTATTATTTTTATGATTTAATTGGAATAAGACGGTGAATTAAGCATTAAGAATATAATTTTCCTAGCCTAAAGGTATGAAAAATTTTATTCTTATTATTTATATTTACTAGTCTTATTAATAAAGTATTTTAGTAAATTCATGTGTGATGCACCTCTATCCATAGGAAGGTTAGAATTTACTACTAAATCGACATTGGTTGATTTAGAATTAAGGTTTATATTTCATAGCATTAAAGTTTATTTTTTCTTGGTTATTGTAGCAATTCCTACTACTTATATACCTCATTCTTCATGAATTCCAATGTTATTGGTAACGACTATAATGACAGGAAAGAAAGTGTCATATTTTCATTAGGATTCATGGATCTTGATTTGGCGCTCTGTGTGGATGAACCACCCGTTCCCATGGAATCAAGTGCACCAAATGATAAACTTGACTATGAACGGTGGGAGTGATCTAATCGCTTAAGTTTAATGTTCATAAAATCCCATATGAATAAAAACATTAGGGGTTCTATCCCTGAGTGTAATAAGGTTAAGGATTTTATGAAAGCCATTGAAGAACAGTTCATAAGATCCGATAAGGCTTTGTCAAGCATCTTGATGAGAAGGTTTTCAAGTTAAACTTTTGACTATTCTAAGAATGTGCGTGAGCACATTATGGAAATGTGGGGCATGGTTGCTCAACTTAAGTCCCTAGACGTTGAGATATTTAAGTCATTTCTTGTCCATTTCATACTGAATTCTCTCCCCTCTAAATTTGGTCCTTTCAAAATATTTTATAACACTTAAAATAAATAAATGGTCAGTAAATGAACTTTTAACTATGTGTGTTCAAGAGGATGAGAGATTAAAACATGAGAAAGTTGAAAGTGCTACTTTGGCCACTAATGTTAAAGGACATGCTACGAAGGGCAAGAATGCCTTGCAAGTGAAGAAAAATAACGTAAAAAATAATGATAATAAAAACAAAACTAAGTGTTTTTTCTACAAGAAAGAAGGGCATATGAAGAAAGACTGCCTAAAGTACAAGAAATGGCTCGAAAAGAAAGGAAATCTCATATCATTAGTGTGCCATGAATCTTTTTTCTTGAAGCTCCAAATAATACATGGTGGGTTGACTTTAGCTCCACAATTCACATTGTCAACTCCATGCAGGGTTTTTTGAATCTAAGGAAGCCGAAAGGAAATGAACAATGCATCTATTCAGGAAATTGGATTTGTTCAAAAGTTGAGGGAGTTGGCACTTTTCATTTGATTTTAAAAACTAGATATGTATTAGATTTGAATAAAATTTTCTATGTACCTTCATTTTCCAAAAACTTAATTTCCATTTCCAAACTTGTTTTTGTTGGTTATGGATTCTTATTTGATAACTCAATTTTAAGTATTTTTAAAAATAAAGTTCATGTTGGTGGTGGAACCTTAGCTGAAAATTTATTTAAAATTGATACTGACACCAATTTTAAATGCAATTATTTAAATATGCATGTTAATATTGGTATAAAGCAGAGCTTGGTTAATAAGAATTTCTCTATGCTATGGCATAGGAGATTGGGACATATCTCCATAGAAAGAATTGAAAGATTGGTGAAAGAGGGAGTTTTAAAAACTCTTGACTTTACTGATTTTGGTACTTGTGTGGACTGCATTAAGGGTAAGCAGACCAATAAAACCACAAAGGGTGCCAAGAGGAGCTCTAAAATTCTTGAAATCATACATACTGATATATGTGGACCATTTGCTACTCCTTGCCTAAATGGTCAGAGATATTTTATCTCATTCATTGTAAACCATACAAGATATATGTATCTCTATCTTCTATATAATAAGGGTGAGGCACTAGATGCTTTCAAAACCTATAAGGTAGAAGTAAAGAAACAAAGAGAAAATAAAATTAAAATAATTAGATCAAATAGAGATGAGGACTATTATGGCAGGTACACGGAAAAGGGACAAATGCCAGGTCCATTTGCTAAGTTCCTTGAGGAAGAGGGCATCATTGCTCAATACACAATGCCAAGTAAACCACAACAAAATGGTATTTCTGAAAGGAGGAATTGTACGCTAATGGATATGGTAAGGAGTATGATCAGTAACTTTGATCTTCATTTATCCTTATGGAGTAAAGCCTTAAAATTGCTGTGTATATCTTAAACAGGGTTCAAAACAACCTTTTGAATTATAGCATGGATGGAAACCTAGTTTAAATCATTTGTACATATGGGGTTGTTTAGTTATAGTAAGGATTTATTATCCACATATAAAGAAACTAGACCTAAGGACAACTAGCGGATATTTTCTTAGCTATGCAGTAAACTTCAAAGGGTTTAGGTTTTATTGTCCTTCTCACAATCCAAGAATAGTTGAGGCTAAAAATGCTAAATTTCTTTCTGACTTCGAGCTTAGTGGGAGTGTTTTTCCTATAATGATAGAATTTGAGGAGGCAAAAGATTCTATTGGACTACCTTTAAATGATATCCTTGAGGAGCAACCAACCCATCAAGAACAAGCTTATATTAAACCAACTATTGGAATTCTAAAAATACAAGATAAGAAGAATGTGTAAGAAGATCCTCAAGAATGAGGAAACCAACAATTTCTAATGATTATATCATATATCTTCAATAATCTGATTTTAATATCAGGCCTAAAGATGATCTAACTTCGTAATCTCAAGCCATGAGTGATGGTAACTGTTGGAAAAACACATGAAAAATACAGTTTTGTATCTCATACAAAAATACACAGTGGAATATAAACAGATCTACTTCATTCATGTGAGACAGCATGCAACACTGATTTTTAGAAACAAAGAACAAGAAGGCGTACCTTGATGTAGCAAAATTCAAAACAAATGAAGATTGAACTTGGGAAGACTTTCAATCTTCACTTCAATTCCACAATTTTCCCAAAATGCGTGGTCTCTCAATCAGTTCTATATGTATTTGTTCAAAAAACTAACCAAGTGACTTGAGAAAAACTTTGAATATTTCTCTTTTTAATCATACGTCTTTTTTCTATACTTGACAGTTACTTTATTTAATAACTCTTATTAAATAAATAACTGATTATCTAATTAAGTTAGCCTTTTGAGCCAGCCTAATTGGGCTTTAGTGTATGGCTTGGAGTGGGACCAAAAGGGACAAATAAAGTTCTAGCTCTAATGGACTTTGGACTCATTTGTCAACTCTTGACAAGCTCAAAGTTACCATTAATTATATTTAATATCATTATATAAATATAATTGCACTCTAAGCCTTATTAATAAATTATATCCCAAGACTTTATTAAATATTTAACCCGTTCATGAAAATATTCATAGTAATACAAAGTCATAATACATGACTGTCACTTTGAAGATTACTATATCTTAATCTTTGAGTATCTGCTTTAATCCTTTAAGTTATTCATATATATTTTATGAAATCTAATTTTATAAAATATAAATTTTAGTAACTCTTTACTAAAGTGGTTAGGCTTAACACTCTGAATAACCAAACTCATTAAACTTATATTAAGGGAATATTTTATATTTCTACAAAGAAACTATGAATTCCATCTTGAAAATATGTGTTTCTTCAACATTACATGTGTTTACCCAACATACTGAGGTTTTGACTGTTTGTCTATATCTCACTCCTGATATATTAAAGTAACCTACATTTTATAATCGGGTTTACTATTCCCTCAGGATTGAGAGTTTATGTAAATGAAAGTCATGAGATTTATTATTCATTTGACAGTTGTTAATAGAATAATAAATCTCACAGTGGTTCAGTTCAATATGTCTTATACACTTAAAATATATTAACATATCAACTAAATGTCTTCACTTCCATGATTAAGACAAATCATCTTAATTGACATGTTATAGTCTTCGCAAATGAAATGCCAAATTTCATCACCGACTACGAACTAAGATTTTGAGTTTACAAAAAACTTGTGATTTATATCTTCAGTGACTAAATCACATACTATGCATCTCAAGGACTATATGATAATATTTAAATATTCATACTACCATTATTTTAAATAATAATAAAACAAGTTTATTACATAGAACATAATGTCATACATAGCATACAAAAGGATTTTAGGGCAGTAATTCTAACAATAACTCCACACTTTGGTATGATGCCATGAAGGAAGAGATGGAGTCTATGGCGAAAAATCAAGTTTGGGATCTCGTTGAGTTGCCAAAGAAAGCAATAGCTATTGGCGACAAATGGGTTTATAAAACCAAAAGAAATGCTTCTGGTAATATTGAACGATCTAAAACTAGACTTGTAGCCAAGGGTTTCACTCAAAAAGAAGGCATTGATTACCATGAAACCTTCTCTTTGGTTTCAAAGAAGGATTCATTTAGAATAACCATGGCTTTAGTACCTCATTTTGATTTAAAGTTACATCAAATGGATGTGAAAATGACATTCTTGAATAGGGATCTAAAGGAGGTAGTATACATGGTCCAACCTTAAGGAGTTTATGATGATAGAGATAGTCATTTGTTTTGCAAGTTAAAGAGGCTAAAGCAGGCCTCACAACAATGGTATATAAAGTTTCACTATGTTATCGCATCATATGGATTTGTTGAGAACATTGTTGATCAAAGTATATACCTTAAGATCAGTGGGAGCAAATACATTTTCCTAGTCCTATATGTGGATGTCACAAAGAGTGTTATGACTGTTAAAAAAGTATTGAAGAGATTCGGAATGAAAGATTGTACACCTACAGTAGCACCATTATGAAAGGAGACAAATTTAGTAAGAATCAATGTCCTCAAAATAAATTAGTGTGAGAGTGAATGAAGAACATACCGTATGCATTTGCGATAAGTAGCTTGATGTATGCACAGGTCTGCACAAGGCCTGATATCGGTTTTATAGTGGGGTTATTAGGTTGATATCAAAGTAACCCTGGTTTGGATCATTGGAAAGCTACAAAAAAGGTTATGAGGTACTTGCAAGGTACCAAAGATTACAAGTTGACTTACAGACATACTGATCAATTGAAGGTGATTGGTTATTTAGATTTAGATTTTGTTAGGTGTGTAGATACAAGAAAGTCTTCTTCAGGATATATTTCCATTCTTTCTGGAGGAGCTATACCTTGGAGAAGTACTAAGCAAACACTAGTTGCTTCGTCTACCATGAAGGCATAATTTGTTGCATGCTATGAAGCTACAACATAGGCATATGGTTAAGAAATTTTATCATAGGTCTCAAGATTGTAGATTCTATATTGAGACCCCTAAAGATTTTTTTGTGACAATTTGGCTACAGTTTTTATTCTCTAAAGAATAATAAAAGTGGAAGCCAAAGTAAGCATATCAATATAAAGTACCTCAAGGTTAGAGAGAATGTTAAGAAACAAAAGGTGTCCATTGAACATGTTAGTATTAAGCTAATGATTGCTGATCCCATGAGTAAAGGTTTGCCAACCAAACCATTTAAAGACCACGTGGAACATATGGGACTTAATAGCTGTTAGAAACTGAAAAGAATATGGAAGGACACCTAAAGTGGGCATGTCCCTCTATATACCTCAGGATAATTGTAACATCCAGGAGTTATGGAGTAATGATTTGAATCATTACTCTATCCCACTAAGTTTACTATCTCACTCAATATTAATGGAGTGGTGTGTATATAAATACCAAGAGTGGTACCCATTGGAAGGTGAACGAATTCTACATTTCTCATAGTGTTTACAAAGAGTAGTAAGGCTCTTAGGTTGTGGGTAATGTTTGCATCACTTTAGTAGTGTGCAATACTGTCGAGAAAAGTTTTTGGTTCGTAGGTTATACAAACTAGAATTTAGAACGTGTTTGAATGGCTGGTTTGCGTGGAGGCTAGCTCTAGACAGCGTATAACAATCTCAAAACTCCTATGTGATCGTCGGTTTAGGCCAAGAGAGGTATGCCGAAAAACCGATTGTTTATATTCTGCTGCAAAGTCTCTACTTCTTACATTGGTATCAGAGCGTTTATAGGTTGTTCTCGATGTCATAGGCATATATGATTAATTCTTAATGCGTTTTATGCTTCCGAGATATGCTATGAAAATCTATGCACCTCACATGGCCTTCAATGGCAAGTTTTGATTCTGAGCATTTCGTGCCTTGAAATTAATATATGTTGTTTATATTACATGTATTAATATCTACCTTAAGTTTCGTAGCAAATATCTAAGTGTGCCATGAGATATAGTTTAACAAAACTTAGAAAACTGAAACTTTAAGGACAAAACTGCTCTTATATGATTTCTATTTGTACAATATGATTTCATATTATGAATCTTCATGTTATAAGCTTTAAATCGGTATATAGTACGTCAAAAATGGATTTGAAATGAAAAAGATATAAGCACTTGAAGTTTTTGTTTTAAACCCGTTTTTGCTAAAGAATTTTTGAAGGCTAGAGGTTGAAGACAACCAATTCCAGCAAATCCCACTCTCTCTAGCACAACGTATAGCGCGTGTCAGCCTACATGAATGTGTGTTTATTACAAAGCATCTAAAAATAAGATGGTGGGGCCATAAATTTTCTTGTGGCTTAAAAGTTTTAGTTATTTGTTTTGGAATTGCCTTTAAACCTGTAGCATGACATGTGAATGGTCTTTCTAATTTAAATATCGTGAAGATTCATTATTTTTAGATTTAAAGTTCTGCTACAATTTACTAATGATGATGCGCCCTTTATTGGTGGTGTACATATATTTTAAGAAATGTTTAATGATATGGAATTGATGTTTTTCTTTTTTAATTATTTAATTCTGTTATTATTTCTTAGTGAAATATGGTATTAAAAATATTTACACAACGTTAAATATTATAACACAACAAAGCAATAATTATTTCATAGTGAAATAATGACATGCTTATATGATTTGTTCTCATGAGTTTAAATTGTGATAGCATGTTTGGCTTAATCATTAATTGATAAAATTGGTGATTTTTTTTTTCAATACATATTTTTGTAAATATGAAATATAGAATAGTGGGAATATGGTTGAGTTGTGTTATCTCCCATACATAATTTTGCACGAATAGATTAAAATCAAGCTTAGTGATAAATACTAGTGGTGCAAGAGATGATTAAGAAGCTTAGCGAATTTTTGATCTTGCGATGTGTGTTGATTATCTAAGTTTATTTTAGATCGAACATCAAATTTTTTTGAAATGTGTATGTAATGTCCCATTTGTAAAATTTTGAAGTGAAATGGCTTCCAAAGGTATAG
Organism: Castanea sativa; assembly: GCF_040712315.1. Lineage (NCBI taxonomy): Eukaryota > Viridiplantae > Streptophyta > Magnoliopsida > Fagales > Fagaceae > Castanea > Castanea sativa. The sequence goes on along the minus strand of NC_134021.1, from coordinate 24,311,924 downwards.
TTGCTGACCTCAATAATGGAGAGAAACTAGATGGTGAAAGTTACAATATTTGGCATCGCAAAATCTAGTATGTGTTGAACGAACAAGAAGTCCTGGAGACTTTGACTCATTCGTTGAGTAAACCCGATGAGGGAAGCACTGAGCAACACCAACGTGATCTTGCTACCTATGAAAGTTGGGATCCGGATCCTCTCCATTTCCCTTTGAAATGGAGAGTGTCCAGTTCACGGACAGGATTTTTTTGAAAACTATCAAGGGTCAAAATACTGTCATGTCAATTAAAACGTAAACACACACTTAACTGTGGTTAAACACTTAAACTGGAGGGTTGTTTAACTCAACTGGACAAAAGCTACTAGAAAACAAAAAAAACCTTTTAGGGGGGAAAAGTGAAAACTTGTCCGTGCACAAAACAGAGGCTCTGTAACCACATCTCTGTTAACTCAACCGGACAAAAGCAACTGGAAAAAAAAAAAAAAAAAAAAAACCTTTTAGGAGGGAAAAGTGAAAACCAAACGTGCACAAAACAGAGGTTCAGAGAACAACCACATCTTTGTAACCTCATCTCTGTTTTTTGTAGATTGGTTCAAAAAATAAGTTCAGAGCACATCTTGTTTCTATCTTGCCAAAACAGAGGTATATCAGTTAAACTTGTTTATGCTTATCTTATTTGATGTTTGATCATTTTTCTACATTTATATTGTTGTCTTGGTGAGTTTATATTGTTGTTTTGGTGGCTGGATGCAAGTTAGAGTCTATCTGAGTTTTTTTTTTTTTAACTTTTTGAGATAAAGATTGAATCCTTATAATGGCTGGATAATTCTTGGAGTCCATCTCATTTTTCTGCATTTATATTGTTGTCTTGGTGAGTTTATATTGTTGTTTTGATGGCTGGATGCAAGTTAGAGTCTATCTGAACTTTTATTTTTAATTTTTTGAGATAAAGATTGAATCTTTATAATGGCTGGATGATTCTTGGAGTCCATCTCATTTTTCTACATTTATATTGTTGTCTTGGTGAGTTTATATTGTTGTTTTGATGGCTGGATGCAAGTTAGGGTCTATCTAAACTTTTATTTTTAATCTTTTGAGATAAATATTGAATCTTTATAATGGCTGGATGATTCTTGGAGTATCTTTTTTATGTTTTTGAGATAAAGATTGAATCTTTATTAGTATATGGCATATTTGATTGCCTAGTCTATCCACACTAATGATCCCTGTTCTGCCTGGTCTATTTCCCATTTGATTGCTAACATTCAAGACTTGGCTATGTCTTTTGTTTCTTGCAATTTTAGTTGGATTAGTAGATGTCGTAACTCTACTGCTCATTCAGCAGCCAAATTTTCCCTTGCTTCCAATGACTCTTTCATTTTTACTCTGGCTACTCTTTCATTTTTATGGTCAATTTTTTCTAGGGATAATGATGGGACTACATGTTCCTTCTAATGTGCCCATGGAATCTACCCCATTTAAAGGGATGGAGTTTGAAGCAGATGAGATTGCATATGATTTTTATAATGAATATGGCAGAAAGGCTGGTTTTAGTATTAGAAAAGAGTATGTAAAAAATGTAAAAAGACTGGAGAGGTTACTTCAAGGAGACTTGTGTGCGCGAAGGAGGGAGTTTGAGGCAAAGACAAGAGAGATCAGAATATAAAGAATCCACGAGCAGAAACAAGATGTGGTTGTGAAGCACGTTTGGTTATTATACTTAATCGAGATAGTAAAAAATATGTGGTGAATGAATTTATTGCTGAGCATAACCACTATCTCCGTTTCGCATCAACTGTGCACATGATGCCATCACAACGGAAAGTGGTTGTAACTCATGCTATTGAAATTAATTTGGCACATGAATCGAGATTAAGATTAAAGCAATCTTATGAGCTTCTTAGTAAGCAAGTTGGTGGATATGATAATGTTGGTTTTACCAAGCAAGATCATAAAAACTACTTACGCATTAAGCGACAGAGAGACATAGAGCATGGGGAAGCTGCTAGCTTGGGAAGATATTTCAGTCGTCAGCTTAAAGAAAATCCTTCATATTATTTTGCTACTTAATTGGACTATGAAGAGTTGATTACTAATATCTTTTGGGCCGATGCAAGAATGATCATTGACTATAGCCACTTCGGTGATGTAATAACGTTTGATACAACGTATAGTACAAATAGAGATGCAAGGCCACTTGGAGTATTTTTTGGTCTCAATCACCATAGAGAAACTATTGTATTTGGAGGTGCACTTTTATATGATCAAACAATTGAATCTTTTGTATGGTTATTCGAGACATTCTTAGAAGCAATGTCTGAAAAGAAGCCAATCACTATTTTCACAGATCAAGATGCAGCAATGTCAGCTACAATAAAAGTAGTCATGCCTAAGACATATCATGCATTGTGTAGTTGGCATATGTGGTAGAATGCTGAGAAACACTTGGGTCATTTACTCAAAAATGAGTCTCAATTTAACGATGATTTCTTAGCATGTATCTATAAGTATTATGGTAAAGATGAGTCTTACAGCTTGGAATGAAATGCTGGATAAGTACGATGTTCATGAAAATAAATGACCAATTGGTCTATTTAAATTGAAGGAAAAAGGGGCCCAAGCATATGTTAAGAGAACTTTCATTGCAGGAATGAAGACAACCTAGCTTAGTGAGAGTTTCAATGCTGACTTGAAGGATTGCTTGCGTATGGATCTCAATATAGTAGAGTTTTTCACTCATTTTGAAAGAGTTGTCAATCAAAAACGGGATAAGAAGTTAGAAGCAGAATACAACTCTAGACATTAATTTTCAAGATTGAAGCTCAAAAGCTCTCCTATGCTTAACCAAGTAGCAACAGTGTACACGCCTACATTGTTTGATTTATTTCAGACAGAAGTTGAAGAGGTAATGACACTTTCCATCCTAGAACACAATGTGAGTCAAACACATAGTTATGTGGTTGGAGCTTTCAATGAATATGGAAAATATGAAGTCATGTGGAATCCATTAGATGAGACTTTATGTTGTAGTTGCAGAAAGTTTGAGTCATTTGGTATTTTATGTAGGCATGGTTTGAAAGTTCTTGATGTATTGGATATCAAGTTGATTCCTAATAGATATATCATGAAGAGGTGGAGAAAAGATGCAAAAGATGGAAGCGGAAAAAATTGCACAACACATAACATTAAGCCGGATACTTGACTAGAATATGTAGATCGGTATCGAGATTTATGTCCAAAATATATTCAATTGGTGAATGAGGCATGTGAAATGAAAGAAGGCCATAATATTCTAAGCTTAGCAATTGCAGATTTGAAAAAAAAAAAACTTTGTGACCTTAGGAATTGCAAAGCTAATGTAGAAGAAGATATCATTTGGCTTTCCACTGATTTTGCAGACAAAAAAGATCAATTATATGCTTTGATTACGATTGTACCAAAAGGGATAAAGAAAAGGAATATTTATCGTCATAAAAAACGTAGGACAAAATCATAGATAGAAAAGTTGCCGAAACCAAAGGAAGGCACATCAAAGAAGCAAACAAAGAAAGAAAAGTGTAGGAGGTAATTTCTAAATTATCCTTATTTTCACCATTCTATTTTATTTTTACACATTAATATAGTATACTATTGTTGTTGTTAAACTAGTACAATTTTTACAGGAAATATATGCACATGACATCATGGCACAAAAGAAAACTAAGGATATCTCTTCTGGAAATATTACTAGTTTTACACAACTTTTAATGGTAAAGATATTTACAATTATATATTTTACTTTGATATTAATAATAGTTTAGATGCATGATTTGATAATTCTAATGCTAAGCTTGTGATATGTGTAATGTGTAATTGGTTTTTTTGTAGTCAGCTTCTACAAGTTTTGCATCACATCAAGGAGGCTCATCAACAAGTGCTGCATTATCATCACATTTAGAGAGTATATCAAGTGTTGTAGGCTCCAACGACAAAATTAATGGTGCAAGAGGTCTCCTGACTGAAGGAAGTGTTGCAAATGGAGGTCTATTGACTCAAGAAAGTGTTACAAGTGGATGGAATGAGATGGTTCATAAAGTCAATCCATTTTTCTAGTTTAGGATCATGTTTTATAATCTATGACACATGTTGAGATTAAGTGCTCTTGTTTTGTAATTTTCCTAGTTTAGGACTATAGTTTTGATGGTCCTAAACTTAGTTACATTTGGTCACATTCAAATATTCAAACTTAGTCACATTTGTGACCAAGTGTTCTAGTTTTGTAATTTTCTTACTTTAAGATTAAAGTTATGATGATCCATAAATTATTTTTGTTACCAACGGACAGTGATTTGCATGTCTGATGTATCTCTGCATGGTGTTAATTTCTGCATAATTATTTGTTGCTGCAAAATTTTTTATGTTTTTCAGCATAATTACTGTTTTTGCAGATTGTAATTTCTACATAATTACTGTTTCTGCATAATTATTTGTTTCTGCATAGTTGTTTTCTGCAGAAGGTTTCAGATGTATTAGGAGTGGATCAATTTCCCTCTTTGCTATAGATAGTGTTCAGTTTTTGTCTTGGCATGAGTTGTTTTTATATGTAAGTGTTGTTGTTTTTATATAAATAAGCCAAGCTTTTAGCGTATGTTTCTAAGGCAAGTACCCAATGCCATCAATGAATATAATGTATTTTGCAATAAAGCAATCTAGTTGTCATTGCACTATTTAAAATTTGAATTTGTGAATCAAATTTGAAATCCAAGCGATGTTGCTTCTATGGATTTAACATGTGCAAAGCAGTTTAAGGCCAAAATGCAAATCACTTGGTTTTTGGTTAAATGCAAATCACTTGGTTTTTGGTCAAATGCACATTCATGTGAACTCTATGTACTTGCATTGCAAATTGGTAAGGAAACTAGTTAATCACTTTCTTTTACATTGCTCAGCTAATCTATGTACTTGGGTTGCACCCCTATGAGTTACTTGGCATTGCAATCAAAATTCAATCCAACAGAGTAGACAATAAGAGAATTTAATAAAAAAAATGAACAAATTTTATTAAAATGTACACTTTGATCACATAACAAGAATTCCATTGAAATAAACACTTTCATTATAATAACATGAAACTTCTACAATTGGTGTGCTTATTGCTTGACTATACATTCCACCTCTTGCTTCTTGATTATACATTTCATCCAAAGTCTACAATTTTCAACCTTAGCCTGATCACTTCGACTTGCCTCATGTTAAACAACATGCCCCATCTCTTGGTATGAATGTATGATGCTTCTTTGTTATGTAAGTTCTTTTGGTATCAAAGCTTTGGGATGTATCATAACTCCAAAGGCCCTTCCAAATTACTGATAATTAGGATCAATGAAACCTACAAGCAATATTAACAAATCTCAATCCTTCAAAATTATAGAGAAACTGATAACAGTTCTATCCAAAAAATTATGCAGACTTTCCAAATGGATAACCAAAAGGCCAATACAAGAACCAATCTACAAAAAGAGAGGCACAAAAAACGGTCAGAAAATTCAATTATTCTTCCTATAAGAGCTTTAAAGTTCAAATACCAACCACAAAAGGGTTCTCAACAGTTCAGATTTTTGAAAATCGAAAATTCATTTGCCTCACCCTAAAAGCTAGTGTATATCAGCAGCTAGCAACCAGTAAACAAAAATCTAGCCATATGCTGAATCTTTTCTTTTACAGTTCATCATCAAAATACAATTATGTGCATTCTATTCCTACAAAGGACAATTTACACATGCATCAATACATATTAACTAAAAATTCAAAAAATCAATTAAAACCATAACTGCCAACAGAATCATTCAAATTAGAGATAAGTAGCCAAAACTGCATTCATTGAGAATAAAAAAAATTACACAACCTCAAACTAAGTCTACAAAAATTAAGTCTAAAATTGCACAATACAGATCCAATCTACATACAAGTTTAGAAAATTTAGGTTTACAAGCACAATTCAAATCAAAACGCTATCATTTGCCCAGAATTTCCCAAGCAAATGAAAAATGAACCTTCTCATTAACAAATTTTCAATTTCACAATAATGAATGTGAAATAACTAACTTCCCTGCTCTCACGCGTATGAGTTCGAATGTCCAAATTAGGCACTTGTGGAGACCTAAGGAGAAGCGGCATCGGAAGATGCAACGCTGCTGAGGAAGGAGAGGAATCTGGAACTCTAAATACACACAATCAGCGCCGAGATAAGGAGCAATACAGCGGCGAAAAAGGCAGCGTCGCAAAGGAAGGAGAGGAATCTGAAACTCTAAACGCACACGATCAACGTCGAGATAAAGAGTGATGCAGTGGCGGAAGAGGCAACGCCGCCGAGGATGGAGAGGAATCTAGAACCAAACACACACGATCAACGAGATAAGTAGCGATCAAGAGCCGATCTAGGTCTCGCAATCGGAGAACGACGAGAGATAAACGAGGTAAAGAGGAGAAAGAGAGGACTACGAATATGAAACTGAGAGTTTGAACTTTGAAATTTCAGATGGGCTAGTGAGAGAAAAGAATATGGTGGCACCGACGATGGTGAGGACCGTGGGATGGAGAGAGAAAATACTTAGAGATGAGAGTTTGAACTTTGAAATTTCAAATGGGCTGGCGAGAGAAAAGAATATGCTGAGTTAACCTTGGCTTATCCAGAGTTTGAATTTGTTGAGTTAAGTTTTTAACATTTTAATTGACGTGGCAGTATTTTGATCCTTGATAGTTTTCAAAAAAATCCTGTCCGTGAACTGGACACTCTCCATTTCAAAGGGAAATGGAGAGGATCCAGATCCGGATCCTGAAAATTGGTGCAAGAAAGATTTGTGTGCGTGCTTTACAATGTTAAGCAGCATGCACAATGACTTGATTGGTGAATTTTAGCAATATACAACTGCGCAGGACATGTGGAAAGCTCTAAAGCTAAGATATGGAGCGACATCAGCCACTAGACTACGTGGCTTAACAATGAAATTTGATTCATATAAGATGTGCTTTGAACATACGATGAAGTAGCATCTTAGGGCGATGACTTCCATGATTCGAGAGCTTAAATCAGCTGGAAACAATCTTACTGACAAACAACAAGTCCAAGTAGTGATTTGTTCACTACCAAGTTTCATGGGAGACGATGTGTCAAAACTTAACATGTAATGAGAACATCAAAACATTTGATAATGTGGCTCATCACTTGGAACTTGAAGCTAAGCGCCTTGAAGCAGCCAAGTCAATTAGTTCTATACACATGGCTGAGACTAGCTCGCGTAAGGCATCTAGGCCTAAAAGCAAGCAACCTGATTATGCTTTTAGACAAGAGAGACCTAATGGGCCACCACCTAAGAAGGCTAAGTTTGTCAAGCACAATACTAGAGGAAAGCGTGCAAAGAAGGACAAGTCTAAGTTGACTTGTTATAGTTGCAAAATGAAAGGACATTTTGCTACATCTCACCATGTTTTTGTAACTAGTCATGTCCTTGTCGCTAATTCTGCTCCTATGTGGACTGTAGACTCAGCAACAATAGAACATGTAGTGAGAGATAGAGTGGGATTTATGGAGTACCACCTGATTCCTGTTGGGAGTAGAGACATCAAGGTGGGAAATGGAGCTAGCGTGGACGTACTTGGAATTGGTATCTACAAGCTAGAGTTGCGAGGTGGTCGCACTTTGTTACTCCATGACATATTGTATGCTCCTGAAGTCTGGAGGAACTTACTTTCTGTAGTTACTCTGTTACTCCATGACATATTGCATTTGGGAACAATTTATTATGGCAATGGTTTTATTTCAAATGGGTTTTTAATTTTGGATATTGAATAATATAATAATGATAGTTCAGTTTTTTTGACTTCATCTGATAATGCTTCTAATACTTCAATTATATGGCATGCTAGGCTTGGCCATATAGGGCAAGTAAGGATGACAAGGTTAGCTAGAGAAGGTCTTATGGGCAATCTCGCTAAGGTCACTTTGTCCACATGTGAACATTTTCTAGTGGGAAAGTAAAAAAGAAAACCGTTTGGAAAAACCACAAGGGCATCTTTTCCATTGCAACTAATCTCCTCTAATATATGTGGTCCAATGAATGTAAGGGCAAGGCATGGAGGTTTCTACTTCAATACATTTATAGATGACTATACACGTTACGGTCATGTCTATTTGATTTCTCATAAGTCTGAGGCATTAGATTGCTTTAGATGATACATGAGATTGGTTGAGAATCAATTAGACAAGAGCATTAAGGCTCCCAGAACTGATCTTGGGCGTGAGTATCTATCTGAGCAATTTAAGGAGCTTTGTGATGAAAAGGGAATTGCAAGGCATTTAACAATGCCTAATACACCGCAACAAAATGGTGCAGCGGAAAGGAGAAATCGGACACTGCTAGAGATAGTTAGGTCAATGGTGGCGCAAGAAAACCTACCGATTTCGTATTGGGGGGATGCACTTTTGACTGTAGCCTATATATTTAACTGAGTGCCCTCTAAATCAGTATCTTCCACACCTTATGAACTATGGACCGACAAGAAACCTGATTTGAATAACTTGTGGCCATGTGGTTCAATAGGTTATGTTTATAACACTTCTCATAAATATGGGAAGTTAAGGCCTAGAGGAAAGAAATGTATCTTTATAAGATATTCTGAGCATTCCAAAGGCTATGTGTTGATAGGTGAACAACTAGATGGAAGTGTGACTGAATTGGAGTCACATGATGTTGATTTCATTGAAAGTGAATTCCCTAACAAATGTGATGTTGAAAAGAACTTGACTCTTTATGAAGTGATGGATCAAGAGGGAGGCGCCCCAAGTAGACTAGTAAAGGATAAGGAAGAAATTCCTGAAACTCCTACAGACAGTAGGAGCAACTCACAACTTAATGGGAGCACACCACTAGAAGTTGAGAACCTCAGCCACATAGAAGCAACCGTGGTAATGTTCCTCGTTGTCGTTTTGAGATTGAGGGGGAAGCTTTCATGATTGCTTCACAGAATGATGATGAGCCAAAAACTGTGAAGAGGCTCTTTCATCTTTTGTTAGTGATGAGTGGATGAAAGCAATGAATGATGAAATGGAGTCCATGAGGACTAATCAGGTTTGGGATCTAGTAAACCTACCATTAAGGCGAAAAGCAATTGGGAACAAACGGGTTCTTAAAATCAAACGTAAGGCGGATGGGTTAATAGAAATGTATAAAACTCGATTAGTGGCAAAATGATACACTTAAAAGGAGGGTGTTGACTACGAGGATACATTTTCTCCGGTTGTGAGGTTTGCCTCTGTTCGACTCATTCTGGCCATTGTTGCAAACTTGAATTTGGAATTATACCAAATGGGCGTTAAGACAACTTTTCTCAATGGAGAACTAGATGAAGAAATCTATATGGATCAAACTATTGGCTTTGTGACCAAAGGTCAAGAGCACAAAGTGTGCAAACTTAAGCGATCCATATATGGTTTAAAGTAATCATCTAGACAGTGGTATCTAAGATTTCATCGAGCCGTTCTATTGAATGAGTTAACGATGATTAAAGAAGATCATTATGTCTTCGTAAAACGATCCAAGGGTAGTTTCATTGTTTTGTCATTATATGTTGATGACATATTATTGGCCAGTAATGGCATGGAGATGATTATCGCCATAAAAGGGTGATTGTCCTCTAACTTTGAGATGAAGGACATGGGTGAGACAGATTATATTCTGGGGGTAAAAATCCTCAGGGATCGCTCAAAGAAACTTTTAGGCTTATCATAACAAACCTACATTAAGAAAGTTCTTGAGCATTTCCAAATGCATAATTGCAAACTCATAGATACTCCAGTTGCAAAAAATGATAGCTTAAGTCTGGATATATGTCCTAAGACTGAAGATGAAAAAGAAAAGATGGCTCATGTTCCTTATGCTAATGCACTTGGAAGCTTGATGTATGCAATGATGTGTACTCGGCCTGATATATTTTAAAGCTGCCAAGAGGATATTAAGGTATTTTAAAGGGACAACAGACTATGTCCTTTGTTATCAGGGTTCAAATTTACGTATGATTAACTATAGTGATGCTGATTGGGGTAGTGACCAAGATGAAATCAAATCTACATCTAGATATGCTTTCTTGCTAAATAATGGCGCCATCACTTGGAGTAGCAAGAAACAACCTTGTATAGCATTATCAACTATGGAAGCTATGTACGTAGCATGTTCAACAGTTGTTCAGGAAGCAGTTTAGTTGAGGAGCTTCTTTCAAAATCTTAAGGTTGTCAAGGATGCCTCAGATCCCATTACAGTACATTGTGATAACATGGCAGCACTTGCCTATGCTAAAGACTCTAAGTATCATAGTAAAACCAAACACATCGATATACGATATCACTACATTTGAGACATGGTTGCTCACAATGAAGTGGTTCTAAAACACATTTCTACAAGCCTTATGATTGCTTATCCTCTTACAAAGCCTATAGGAAGGGATGCCTTTCAAGCTCATGTTAGGAGTTTAGGGCTACGTAGAATATGATAATATGTTGTTTTTAGTTACCATTTATTGTATTCTTTTGGGATATTTTTTAATGCATATAATGTTATTCAATTAATAATATATATTTTTACATACACATATACCATATGATAAGTTCTATATGTCGGCAGGCTTAGGTCAGGTTACTCACACGAGCGATCGCCTCTGGCGCTTAAGTAGCTAGTAGAGATGAGACATTGTGTCATTTAATGCTTACGTAGCATATATAGATGGTTGGCACAAATAAATGTAGCCTTAGTTGGAACTAAGATGAGGTCTATAATATATTTATCTTAATTAGACCGTACATGGATAGCCCCTGATCCATGTAGCCTGTGATTAGTTAGATGCGAGACCTTAATTTGATGCCTGAGGTGGCAAGCGAATAAAGGGCTCGAGTTAGGTGCTTGAGTAGCGACTAGACTAAGATTTGTACCGTGTATTGAGTTAAGACATACACTCTTACTTAAGAGAACTCCGACGTAGCATGTATTTCATACTACATGTGCTTGCTTGACCAAAAGTGGAGGTGAAAGAATAAATCCCTGCTTCTTCACCGTGTGAGTCTCATGGATCTTTCATTAAGATCCTACTTATGCCCTTGTTATTTTTTACTATGTCATGAAGCTGAGGTTTTAATGTTTGCTACTTTGGCATGTTACCTATGGCCATGTTGGATTCGGTCTAAAGGGACATTGCTGGGAAAATGATTGGACCAAAGTTAAAGGACATTAGTGCAAAGGGAAAACTATTTTTGTAACAAATCCTTATATTTGTACTCACTGTTGACAGGTTATAGTGCTTATGGTAGTGAAATAATCATGAGTACATCTAGATAGTTATGATGAATCAAGCAGAAGTCTGAGTATTAAACTCAAGAGGGATTAGAAATGCTTGATTTGATGTGTTAATATATGTCTAGGGCATAACGAGACACTTTCGAGATGTTGCTATACTGGTCTTGATATAAGATTTAGTATAGTGCTCCCAAACATGTTTTTCAAGTGTGCTCGGCGGTCGCACAACCTATTTGCCAGTATGAACGCACTAAGAAACACATTGAGAGATGGATAATAAGGCTATACCCACAGTGGATGAGTGAGAGATGTTAGAAACTAAAAAGAATATGGAAGGACATCCAAAGTTGGCATGTCCCTCTGTATACCTTAGGATAACTGTAACATCCAGGAGTTACGGAGTAATGGTTTGAACCGTTACTCTATCCCACTAAGTCCACTATTCCACTCAATATTAATGGAGTGGTGTGTATATAAACACCAATAGTGGTACCCATTGGACGGCGAACAAATTCTGCATTTCTCATAGTGTTTATAGAGTGTAGTGAGGCTCTTAGGTTGTGGATTATGTTTGCATTACTCTAGTAGTGTGCAACACCATCGAGAAACGTTTTTGGTTCGTGGGTTATACAAACTGGAATTCAAAACATGTTTGAATAGCCAGTCTACAGAGAGGCTGGCTCTAGACAGCGTAGAACAATCTCAAAGCTCTTGTGTGATCATTGGTTTAGGCCAAGAGAGGTATGTCAAAAAACCGATTGTTTATATTCCGCTGCAAAGTCTCTATTTCTTACAATAGCTTATTTGATGTTTAATTTTTTTTTTTAGTTATTTTGTATTTAGGACGCATATTTGCTTGTTCTTGGAGAATAAAAGACAATATATATTTTGTGCACATAAAGTATTTATATAAAGTTTATCTAGTCCAAAGGGATAAATAAAGGACAATATATTCGTGGGATGTTTATAGGAGGACCCGAATGGCTAATAGGTAGTTCATCCATAAGGAATTAATGGCCTATAAAGTACTCATGTAAGGATTATATTACATTGTAATACATTGAGGGAAATACTCACTATAATTGAGGGGATTACTGCCATGATTCATGTATCGGATTCTTTATTTGAGTGGGAGCATTTCATAACTAGTGACATGGATAATATCGTGGCTATAGCATAGTGATAATCATTTATTGAGTTATTTAAATTTTATGTGGGCAAAGTGCAAGAATGTAGGATTATATCTCCCTAAAAAGAATTTTATGTGGCCCACATTTGAGTGAAGATGAAACTCATGTCGTAAGTTTCCTATTGTGTGAAAGTTACATGTTAGGTGTAACGTCCTTTAGTAACTCTTAATTGGTATAACTTCTTTGGTTAATAAAACACCATCAAGTTACAATTTTTAAGCTCTTTGATGGATGGAGAGTTATGAAAATCTTCATCTAAAAGGGTTCTTAGTCTAGCCTATAAATATAGCTTGTGTTTCCATCAAAAGTATATGTGTGAGGTAAATGTCATAGACTAGAAGACCTTTTTTTATACACTATCATCATATAGTGAGTCTTATTTTCTCCAAAGACTTAAATAACTACGACTGGAGGTATGTTTATTTTATTCCGCAACTCTAAATTTATTAGGAATGACAACGGGTCGGGTTCGGACTGGGTTTTTGCATACCTAGACCCAATCCGCGGGCTCGAACCCGGCCTGATTATTAATCGGATTTTTTTTGGGGCCCAGACCCGCCCCGTAGGGCCCCATGGGCCACGTTTATCTTCTTGGGCCCAAATTTGGCCCAACCAAATTTTTTTTAAAACCCATTAAGATTTTTTGTCTAGATTCAAGCCATATAATGTGGCCTAAATGCCAAAATTTGGCATTTAGGCCATGTTATATGGCAGTCAAATCAATCCTAATCATAGGTTAATCATAAATCAATAAATCACCTGTTAATTATACATCTATACATCAATAAATCATAACTAAGATTTTAAATCAATAAATCACCTAACTAAGATAACCATTTAATCATTAATCAACAAAATCAAAGCTAAAATCACCAGCTAAACATAAAAATAAAATAAATACAACAAGTCTAAGAAATTAAAAAGGCTAAGAAATTACAAAATGTTTTATCCACCACAAACCAACAAATTAAAAAGGCTAAGAAATTACAAAAGGCTAAAATGGCTTAGAATAATTACAGACCAACAAAATAATCCAACAAGTCTAAGAAATTAAAAATGCTACTAAATTATTACAAAATGTCTAATCCTCCACAACTATGACACAGTTGAAATGTACAAGCTCCAGACATAGTTGAAGAACCTACAACAATGAATTTAAAAATGGAATAAACTTCATCAAATTGTAACTAGCAAATATAAAAATACAATTTTGATTTTATAAATAGAAATTAGACAATTGCTAATCATTGATTTCACTCCATAACTAATTTTGAGCACACATCATTGCCTCTATAGTCTTGGGATGTAGCCTACTACGGTGTGGAATTAAAAGTCTCCTACACTAAAATATTTCTTGCAATCCTTTGTAAAGTAGGATACTTGAGACCATTACTTTTCCACCATCTCGAAATATCAAAATCTTCACTTCTCTTCAACACTCCCTCATCAATGAAATGATCAAATTCCATTCTAGCACTCCTATGTTTCTTTGAACTACTTGAACTATTGTTCACAAACAAATCAAAAGATGACATTGCCCTACTCAACCTAAACTTCATTTGTGCCGTAGGGCTTAAAGTAATTGCAGGAATATGAGAACTTCCTTCATTATCTACAGGGAACTCGTCTAGATCTCCATACTCATCAAGCAAATCATAACAAAGATTCTTAATTTTTTCAATCTCCAAATTAGAATTATCACCATAAATGTTAGGATAATAAAACTCCAATAACTTCATCTTATATCTTGGATCTAAGATAGCAACAATAGCCATAACAACACTAACATTAGCCCAATAAGAATTAAATTTAGCAAGCATGCTTTCTGCCATCGTACTTATCATCTCATTTGAAGACAAACTCATTCATTGAATGCGATTTTCAACTCACACACCAAAGTAAGATACATATTAGTTGTGGGGTACTAACGACTAGAGAAAAACTCACACTATGAAACAACTCCAACCTCTCACAAATATCTTTGGCTGACTCCCAATCATAATCATGTGGCAAAGGAGTATAAGATGCTCCACGTTTAGCCAAACGCGAGAAAACATCTTTATAAATCAATGCAGTAGAAAACATTAATTAAGTTGAATTCCAATGAGTTTTACAATCTAAGACTAACTCTTTGGTGCATTGAACACGCAATTGATGTGTATTTTCTTTAAATTTTTGCCTCATTTTTGGTGATCCAGTCTAATAAATTATACTATTGTGAATCCTTTCAATACCATCACCAATAAGAGACAACTCATCTTGAACAATCAAATTCAAAATATGTGCAGCACACCTTATATGCAACATAGACCCACCCAACATAATAGAACTAGTATAAAGCTTATTCAAGAGAAGTCTTATCATGGCATCATTAGTACTACAATTATCAACAGTTATTGTAGACAACTTCCTATCAATGTTCCATTCTAAAAAACAATCAACAAGGACTTCAGCAATGATATCTTTCGTGTGTGGAGAAGGAACATAAACAAACCTAGAAAAATAATAGGAATAATTATAACATAACTCAATAAACATTCAATTTAACATAAAGTCTAAGCATTCAATTTAACATAACTCAATAAACATTCTAAATGTAAAGTCTTTAACATTCAATTTATAAATAAAAAAATTACCTTAAAACTCTGCTTTGCAACGTCCAAGAATGATTAATAAAATGAGCGGTAATGACTATAAACCCTCACTTTTTGTTACTTGAAGTCCACATATCAGTTGTAATTGCCATCTTACGTCCATTCTTGTCTGTCATCTTCAAAGCTTTCTCCCTCTCATTATCATAGATTTTAAGAATGTTACTATTCAAAGTATTTCTTGAGACAAATTTAAACAAAGGTTGAAGAGAAGCCACAAATTCTCTAAACCCAATGTGGTCAACTATTGAAAGGAGGTATTCATGTAGGATGACCATAAGAGCAAGATTATTCCTCACTTTGACTTGATCAAATTGATAAGCATTTAAACTCATAGTTCCATCCACCTTATTTTGTTGTTTAATTAAGACTTGTTGTCGTATATCCCTTATATCTTTAAACTTCAACCGTGGATATCTTGCTAAATGATTACACAAATGGGTTGTACCTTGCCTAGAATCACCCAAGTAAAGCTTGCTACAATGATGGCATTGGATTTTAAATTTTCCATCAACTTTCTTCCTTGTAAAATGATCCCAAATATCTCAGGTAGTCTTTCTTTTTCTACTTATATCCAACTCCAAGTCCTCATTTGTAGGCTCTTGCTCTCCTTCTTCCTCTGTCCCTTCTTATTCCTCTACCTCTAAGTCTTTTCCCTCTAAGTCCACCATCGGGGATTTTAGACTCCTAATTGGTTCAGAAGTTTGGGAGTTAGAATCACAACAAATATTCACAAATTTATTATTACACATACTCATTAATTAATAGGCACAAATTCTTAATAACACAGATTCACAAATTCTATCAACCTAAACACAATTAAATATGATTAATTACAAATTCCAAACACTTACTCGTTGTTTAATGGGCATAAATGTGATGGTGATCCTGAGGGCGAGCTGCCAGGCAACAATGGCGAGGGTGATCGTGAAAATGGCAAAGGAGACCGTATAACAGGCAAGGGACAATGTCCGATTCTCAAGGGAGAACTGCTTGGCGAGGAAGAACCAGATTTGTTTCTTAAGGGAGAGCTGCTTGGTGAGGAAGAACTAGATTTGTTTGTGTCTTCCATCTCTGTTTTAGGCTCTGCATTCCCAACAAACATAAAAAACAATAAACAATTTCTTCCATTAGCACAAAATGGTTGAATTTTTAGTTTTTCAATTTAAAGAAAATACGAAATATCCTGGTTAAATCAATGCAACAATAATAAGGATCTAAGCACACACATGTCTCAATATAAATTGAAAATACATGTCTCAACATTATTATTGCAATTAACCTCCACACCCCTTTTTTAAAAAGAAAGACTCTACATATGGTTTCTCTCGTGAAACCATTATTTAACAAAACATAAAGATAAATTAATTTTTCTTACAGTTTTTTCATATAGGACTCTTTATATGCTTATATCATCTTAGCTAAAGTATTGGTATCTATTACTTGGCAATTTCTACCATAACATATTGTCAATGTTAATCATTCCATCTAAAAACTACGGTTAACCATAAACATTATACATACCGATTCTTTATTAATACTATGGCTCTCTCTTCCCATATGGTGATTAAAAAAAATTCTCAATCTCATATAGCTTTGATCTAATAAATTAATCTTACATTTTTTTTTTCAGAAGTTGTATGCATGGATCTTATGTTCAAAGGAATTTTATTATAAAAAAGTTACTTTTTATTTCAACCTTGGAATATAAATTTTTTTTTTTTAAAAGTTGATTTTTTTTGAGAGGAATGAGTACCTATGTATTGCATGATATTCTAATTCATAAAAGGGCAGATGAAAGATTTACTATTACTCATTTCTAATAAGTCTACAGCCATAATATAATTCACAATCACAACTATTGAAATGATAAGTCGTTAACGATAAATAATAAAGTAGTGTCAATAATAAACTTATACGAGAATAAATAATAACTCATCAACTCAGCCATTGTGAAATTTATGGTGAAAAATGTTGTTGCCGTAGAATTACCCCTCTCATCTTTTTTTGTTTTTTGAGAAACAATTACCCCTCTCATCTTGTAAAAAGTCACTCTAGCAAATTAAAATTTTTTTTTTTTTTTTTTTGGGTTTTAAATGAAGGTTCGTAGCTAGCTGGACGAAGAAGAGATTTTCTGAATGCTCAAAAATGAAATTAGCACGAAGCCTGGCTTGTTTATCTAGCAACAGCAACAAATCCCCAAATGGCCCAAACTCTCAATTATAGGCCGAAAAGTTATTCTGGACTTCTACGTTTAACGTTTTATCCAAAAACACGGCCCAACTGGAGTGGACATTTTGTCCTTATAAAAAAACAAAAACCAATTGGGCCATACTCTACTATGCCTATCCAAAGATCTAAAAAGGGCCCACATAATAAGACCGAGGAAAAAAATGACGTGGCAGTTCGTCGAGCTCAACCTCAAACTCAAACCCGTTTTGCGCAGCGGTGAATGAAAAAGTCAGCAAATCAAATCAAATCCAAACAAGACTCAAGACTGTTAGTTGCTGAAATTCTTCATCTTCTTCTTTCACTGTCGCTTTTGTTTGCTTTTGCTCTCTCCGTACACACTGCGATCCCTCCGATGGTCAATTCATCAGGTATTTCTCAAAATCGTACTTTGAAAATTCATTTCTCATTGCCGATTACGCGTGCGTGCGTGTAGATTTTGCTCAGGAATGAATTAGGGTTTAATTAGGGTTTTTGAATATTTTCATTTCGATATTCCATGAGATTCCACTTCAGATTTCTTTTGTTAATTCCCAAATCATCAAATTCTTGCTTATTACATTCTTTTCAAATCTTATTTGAGGGTTTTTAGTTTCCTAGTAAAAGAGTTTGTGAAAATTCTAGCATCGCAGAACTGAACCAATCACAATCATAGCCTTGGTTCATAACCCTATCATCCTTAAAAGCCTCCACATTATGTCTATGAGGACCATACCATTTGCTTTTCTGGAAAACCTTTGCTTGTAATACAAGCATGGGATCTAAGAAGCATGGACACGAACACAGACATTACATGTCTCCCACATGGGGAAACTATGATTCTTGAAAAATCAGGACCCGTTACGATGGGAATATGTCCAAATACACCATATCTAATAGTGAGGAACAGCCAACCAAATATGACCATTCTGATGATGGCGAAATTTCCCTTGTCAACAAGCCAGTAACTCAACTACAGTCTTCAGTATCACCCAACAAACTCCAAACAATCCGAACATCATAGATCATAAATCAGTAGCAGTAGGACAATGAAAGCAACTCTGGACGGGATCTTCGACTTCCATGTACCTCTCCAAGGGAATGACTGTACATTAGCATTAAGAAAGACCTGATAGTAGCCACTAACCTTGAAACCCTTTTTCTTAACTAGAATCCAACACATCTTATCCTCCCCACTTCCCATAGATGGAATCCATAAAATTTGATAAGGCCTCTAATTCTCAATCCTGCTCAGCTCTCATGAAATTCACATCCTAATGAAGAACCCCATTGGTGAATTTCATAAGGTCAGCCACACTAGCCTCCTTATCACAACTAATCCTGAATATCCCAGGGAAACACATAACCAGAGAGCTCCCTCCATGCCATAGATCCTGCCAAAATCTCTCTCTGGACCCATCCCCTACTTCAAACTGGATAAAACGCAGCAACATGGGCCAGCCCCTTCTAATTATCATCCACAATTAGCCCTCATTAATTTCAAGTGGCTATTGAATTATTGATACTTATGTAGCATAATCTACACATATGGTAGTCTCAAAGATATGATGGATCTGGGGGTGCAATCTTGCTTATGATTGTCGTGAAATAAGGGAAAATACCTTCTTACCAATAGAAAAGACACTTAGCATTAGAATTTTAATGCATGTATCCTCATAATTATCAGCTGGGTTATGAAATTTTCATGTTGCATTGTGCTAGTAATAACTGTGTTTATTTATTAAACATTTCTTTGATAGCACTCTGGACATGAAAGAAAGGAACTCCACTTCCACCCTCAAGCGCATTTTAGTGAATTGTTCAGCCCAGGTTTGTTGATTAGCTTTAAATCTTTATCCAGAAATATTTTTCTTTATTTGGTATAGATAATGTTCATGTCGGAAAAGAATGAAAACATGAAAAATGAATATCGCTAAAGTGTTTGTAAAGCTAACTTATAAAAGTGTACAGTATGTAATAAATGAACTAATTAGTGTCTGTGCTTATTTCTCTATTCTGAATTTTATAAAATTCAATTTACTAGGAGTTTCTCTATATAAGTGTTTCAAATCTTTTTGATTTACTATTGCAAGATATTTCTTTTTGATAGGCGAAAGAATATGGGGGTTGTGTTGCGGCCAAGGTTCCAGAAGTTGAGCGTGATATGTGTTTTAAAGAATTTCTTGCCCTAAAGACATGCATGCTGAAAACGGTATTGTATTCTATAACTGATGAAGAAATATGTTCTAGTGTGACAAGAGGAAAAAAGGCTTTTGGAAAGTATATTCAAGAAATTTTTTTACTTTAACCTTTTTCTTTTTGCTCCTTGAGTAGCTGCGAGGAAAGGTTTAACTTTGTAGTCTGCGGGTTTAATACTGTGTTGAGGCATATGTTGAATACTGCAAGCATCAAGTGTGAAGTTTGGAGGCAGTGGTTGAAAACAGCAGAAAAGAGGTTTTTAATTTATATATTGCAAAATAGATTGCATTATTGTTTTATTTTTCTAGGGTTTTAATGCTCCTTCAGATCTCATATTCGCCGTTCCACTGATGTGATATTTTCTACTTTTTGCAGTGTACTTTGAGTGTGTAAGCTTTCTTTTAGGATTGTTCGCAGCAGTATTTGCCATACATTGCCTTCTCAAAGTTAAAAGGTGACTAGGGGAGATGTCTGGGAAAGCATCAAGTTCACAGTCTAGTATTGGTTTGAGCAGATCTAGTGCCTTGTCACATGTTTATATTCAGTATCCACCCTTACGATGCAACGTTCCTGGATCAAGGGGTTTATTCTATGATGATGGAAATAAGTTAATACTCTCCCCAACATCTGATCAGGTAATAAGAAAAAATTTGAATGAAGTAATCGTGTACTTGCATTTTTAATTTTTTTTTATTACATTAAATATTTAAATTAAGTATAGTAGATTTCAATCTTTTTTTCATAGAAAAAAAATCTATGTGAACTAAATGGTGTCATATTTTATTTTTCTCTTCCTTTCTCTTTTGCTTAGGTCTTCTCATGGAAAACTGTACCCTTTTCTCCTCTTGTTGCTCCTACCTCTGATTCAATAAGTGAGGGGCCCATCTTATCTATTCGGTGTTCTTTAGATGAAAAGTTTATAGCGATCCAACGATCTAATCATGAGGTGCAGTTTAGGCATAGAGAAACTGGGGAGACTTTTAGTCAGAGGTGCAGGCCAGAGTCAGAGAGTATTCTGGGGTTCTTTTGGACAGATTGTCCATTATGTGATATTGTATTTGTAAAGACCAGGTAAGGGAACTTTCCCGTACGCTTTATATGAAAATCAATGGATAAATTTCATTTCTTTGAATTGTTTAGCTATGATTGTTATTTTTAGTGTGAGGGGTTTTGAGCTAAACCATGCAGGGATGTCAATTAATGTAAAATTCAATTTTTTTTAAGTGAATTTAAAAAAAATGAATTTGACATTAATTGACATCCCTGCATGGTTTAGCTCCCCACCCCCTGCACTTGCCTGTTGGCTGGCCCCTGTTTATATACTGGATTTTTGTTTCTGTTCTTTGTTCCTATTTTTTTTTTTGGGTGGGGGCAGGGGATAGATTTTGTTTCAACAGATATGGGATCTTTTGTGTTCTCTTCTTTCTTCCATTTTACTAAATGGAGTGATATCACAGTGGGCTGGACTTATTTGTGTACAATTCTGAGTTGAAATCACTCCAATTGGTAGAGACAAGGAAATTGATTGTCAGTTGGTATGTTTACACACATGAAAGCCGCTTGGTTCTTCTTGCTTCTGGAATGCAGTGCAAGACCTTCAATGGATTTCAGGTATGATACCATTGCTGCTTTTGTTTTACTTGTCATTTATCCCTTGCTAGAGTAGGCTGTGTTTGTTATGCCGGACTTGGTATTTTGGGGACAAAAAATGGATTGGGGAATTGGTTCTAAGAAACTACTATTGCTCTAATGTAGGTTGTGTAGAAATTGGTTGCGTAGCCAACTTATGGTTATGTGCTTGGAAGCAGAATTTTCTTTTGGGACAGAATCTTTCTTCAAACCTGTTTGGTGTAAAGTTCCTTCGACCTACTAAGTGGAGACTCAAATAAATTTAAGAGTCATGCGACTTGTTATTACTTAATGAGTCATGATTAAAATAATTTTGATGGTCATCTGAACCACCACATAATTGGTTGGAAGAGAGTTCTTCGAACCAGTTTTGAGAAAATTTTCTATCTCTTTTTTATTTTTATAAATTAGTAACTACACTACACGTCTGGATTTTTTTTTTCAAAATAACATCTGTTCTCAAACAATTTTGTTAGTTAGCAAAGTTTTCAGACTGTTTAAAAAACTAGCATCTCGAGTTTAATAAAATCAATTTTACGGTAGCAAATCGATTCTCTAATACTCGATTTTGGAATAAAATCTTTGTGGAACTCGACTTTTTTAGACTCTAGTTCTAGCCGTTCCCATTCTTCCCTCTTTTTTCGTTCTCCAGACCAAATTAGTATACCCAAATTCAAAGGCTTGGCCATGGAAGTTCAGAGAACAGAGTTTGAGATCGGACCACCGCCATTGTTGGAGCCTTCGCCACCGCTGCCTGGGGCCTTCATCGCAGTCCGAACCGAGGGATTGGATTAGGGAGATCTGGGTTAGTGGGGTTGCAGATCTAGGTTTGTTGTTGCTTCATTGTTTCTGGGTTGGTTGTTGGTTTGTTGTTTTTCTTGCATCGCCGTTTTTGTTTTTCTGGGTAGCTGTCTTTTGTGTTTGCTACGAAGCTTTCTGGGTTGCTGTCTTTTGTGTTTGCTTCTTGCTTCGTAGCTTCACTCTGGTGTCGTGTTTGCTTTGTTCTGGTTTGCTTTAAGGAAATCAAGTTTGTTAGGCTCGATTTCTAAGAGCAAAATTGAGTTTCTTAAACTCGAGATGTTAGTTTCCTAAATAGTTTGAAAATATTGCTAACTAACGAAATTGTTTAGAAATTGGTGTTAATTTGCAATTTTTTCCCTACACGTCCACCCGGGTAGGTCTCTTAACTTCTCCCTTTACTTTGCTTTTATAGGGGGAGGGGGTGCCTTTTGAGCTAGAGCTCATTGGCATAAATTTCCTTTTTTATCAAGCAGCAAGTTAAAGAAAAACATAAGTATTTTTATAGGTAAGAAATATATTAAAATGGTGTAAACGGGTGCAACCTTACACGGGAAGTAAAACATGAGATACACCAAACCCAAAAAATTAATAAAAGAAAAATAAGAAAACATATAAAAGATACATAATTTCAGGTAAATTAGAAAAAGTAAAAGACCTTGTAGTTGTCATCTAATCATATAGGGTCTTCAACTCCACCATCTTCAACTCCAAAACCGAGTTCTAACAACCATTGAAGCTTTGAGTAATTTCTTTCTCTCCAAACACCACATAATTCATGAGGGGATTGCCTCCCAAAGGCCTCTATTTCTGTGTCAACCAAACTGTCCTTTCCAACGTGCTACATGATACCATATCCCACATTTCTCTAGCCACCTTGTAGAAGAGTAGTAAATGATAAATGGTCTCCCCTCTCTTCTAACACATATCCACCACTGTGAGTCGATGTTTTCTCAAGTCATCCATAGTTAGGATTTTACCTAAGATGGCTTTCCATACAAAGAAAGTTACCCTTTTTGGGGCCTTCATCTTCCAAACACTCTTCCAAGGGATAGGAGAATCTGCCCTAGAGCTCAAAACCTTGTAGAAAGTTTTGGCTTAAAAACCATGACCTGTGTAAGGGACCCTATATAATTTGTCTTCACCACTCTACCTAGTTTTGGCAGAATAAATAGTATGAAAGAAAGAAATAATGTTTGGTTTAACTACAGGTCTAGAACAGAAAGTTCCTTTCCTCCTTGAGACATATATCAATGCAGCTTTTGTGGTGTTCCTTGATGCAAATAAGACTAAGAGCTGCGTGGAAATTTTGAGCATCTCCCATGGTCTGACATAGATACTATTTCTTCTTCTTAGCTTTCATCTGCAGGGGTTATTCGCTTGCCAAGGTTTGACATGGCAATGGCTAAATCTGAGGCTAACAGTAAGCCTGTCCTCGCTGCCGAAGATATCAATATTGTCACTGTGTAGGTTCTTTTGAACACACTGTGTAGGTTCTTATTGTTTAATTTCTCCTGCTAATATATTCAAATTGTTATCTAAAGTCAAATATTTAATAATTGTCACTGTTCACAGCTATGGTAGAATATACTGCTTGCAAGTTGATAGAGTTGCAATGCTCCTCCACTCATATAGGTTTTACCGTGATGCTGTCATACAACAGGTAAGTTCTTGCCCAGTTATTTTCCAGTCCTTTGATTCACTCAAGTTGGATTTTCAATCCATTAGTGGCAGACTAGCTGGATTTGTTTAAATAATTATCATGTCTTTAGAGCACATTTGAAAACCAATTTAGGATGTTGGTTATGGAGTATACAAACAGGCTTTATTACAGTTTCGAAATGATAGAGTTGAACATGCATGAGTGTATTTTGTGATTTGTTCATCACTTTCGTAAATTTATATGACATTGTTCAACTAATGTACGGTTTTATTTTTTTTTTAACGAATCATATCCTTCAAATGCTACTAGTCACATCATCAGAAAAAGCTCAACTTATGTATCTATTACATGCCGCATTTTTTGTCTAAATATACAAAACTCATTGCAAAGAAGAGTAGAATACCCAAAATTTTGTTGCTAGACTCTGTATGGTTTGATGCTATATAAACCTAGACAAGAAGTGCTTGGTAGAGTGTCTATATCATGATAAACTATCACTAGCCCCAAAAGCTTGAACTAATAAGAAATGGTGAATTTAATTAATCTCTTAGCCATTTTTTTAACATCCCCCTCACATGTGAGCCCATAATCCGCCTCAATAAGTGCAGCTAACACGTGGAATGTTTAACTTTTAAATGGGTGGTTGGGTGGAGATAGAGTTCAAACTTAAGACGCCTATACTCTGATGCCATGATAAATGACAGGTTGTTCCAAAAACTTAAGCTGATATGAAAGGACGAACATAAGAAGATTCAATCAAAATTTATTAGGGAAATGGTTGTGGGTATACGGGACCAAGAGGGAGCATCTTTTGAGGAGAGTTATTAAGGCTAAGTATGGGAACAAATTTTTGGGGGGGGGGGGGGGGAGTTCTCTTTTTGTGGAGGATCCCTATGGCGTAAGCCTTTGGAAATTTATACGATGGGGATGGTCGACCTTTTCCTGGTTTCTTCAATTTGATGTGGGGAATGGGCCTAGAGTAAAGTTCTGGCATGATGTGTGGTGTGGTGATTGCCCACTTAGGGCGGGTTTCCCAAAGTTATTTAATATTAGTCCATAAAGAAGCTGCAAGAAATGATGTTTTACGTCATTCTAATGAGGAGTCCCATTGGGACGTTCACTTTTCTAGGTAGTCCAAGATTGGGAGCTGGAGCCTTTGTTTGCTTTTTTGGATCTTATTTATTCTAAGCCTGTTAGGGGGGGAAGGGGGGAATGGATAGACCCTGTTGGAGACTTGACAAGTGCAGGGGTTTTGTGGCTTGTAGTTATTATCACTCCTTATCTGCTTCTAACAGCATGTTTTTCCCTTGGAAATTGGTCTGGCGATCGAAAGTCCCGCCTAGGGTGGCCTCCTTTTCTTGGGCTGCTTCTCTAGGGAAGATTTTATCCTTTGAAAATCTCAGGAAGAGGGATTATTGTATTGGATTGGTGTTGCATGTTAGGGGTGTGCAAAAAACGGAGGAACCGAACAAACCGATTGAACCCGACCGAACCGTTGCCAAAATTTTGGTTCGGTTTCGGTGCGGTTCGGTTTCGGTTTCAGTGCTGGATTTTTTCACCCCGAAACCAACCGAACCGAGCCGATATATATATATATATATATATATATATATATTTACGTAACTTTAAAACATAACTCATCAGTGGCTTAGTGGTATGCTCCTTATGTTTTGGCTAGCATATCCAGAGCTCGAGCCTTCGCATGGGGCGTGAGTGATTTTTTTGCTATTTAATTTTTTAAAACCCTAGTACTATAGCATGATATAAATATCCCTAATTTCTTCTTCTCTTTCCTTTCTTTCTAGCCACCCCTATCCCTAATTTCTTTTTCTCTTTTCTTTTTTTCCAGCCGCCCCTATCCTCCCTAATTTCTTCTTCTCTTTTCTTTTTTTCCAACCGCGCCCTTCCCCAATTTTTTCTCTGTCTCACTATTTTCTTCTTCTCTTTTCTTTTCTTCAGCCCTTCTCACGTCTCTGCCGTTCTCGCTTCAGTTCAGCCGCTCCTTCCCCATCTACCTCAGCCGCCCCATTCTTTTCTTTTCTTTTTGTTCTCTATGAATCCCATGGACCATGGCCATGCCTTTCTCTTCTCTCTGAGTCACATATCTCTGTACAGAGAACGAAAAATCACTGGTAGGCTCAAGCATGGTGGTAGGCTCCTGCTATGGTGTGGTAAAGTTCAATTTTTTGTTCGAATTTGTGTGTAAATTGTTGAACAAATATTGTTGGAAGTTTTTCTTTTTCTGTCATTCTGATTTGTTCAATAGCTCCCTCTCTGTTGCTCTATTACTTTGTTTTATATATGTGATTAAAGTTAGGGTTTTGAAAACCTCAATAACCCTCTCTTTGAAAAACTGAAAACCGACCGAAACCGAAATACACCGAACCGTTCGGTTTCCAGCCATTTTGGTTGGCCATACCCATAAAAACCAACCGAAACCGAACTGAAACACCCCTATTGCATGTAAAAGGTGTGGGGAGTTTATGGATCACCTTCTTCATCATTGTCCAATAGCTTACGAGCTATGGAGAATGGTGTTTTGGTTATTTGGGCCTTAATGGGTTATGCCAAAGAAGTTTATTGATTTGTTCGCAGCTTGGCAGGGATCTTTTTGAAGGCATAGAGATATTGCTATTGGAAGGCTGTGCCATATTGGATCATGTGGTGCCTTTGGCGAGAATGGAATGCTAGAAGTTTTGAGGGTTGTAAACTATCTATCCTTGATGGTAAAGCCTTCTTCCTTCATACCTTGTTAGATTGAAAAAGGAAGGAGACAATGTTTGGCCAAAAATAAAGCTACTAATGGGATGCTTAGTAACACAGGAACATAAAACTAGAAAAGGAAGGAGATGTTGTTTGGCAAGAAATAAAGCTATTAATGGGATGCTTTGTAACATAGGAACATATACCTGTCTAGAGAGAAATGGGAAGTGAGTTTGGAGTGCATGGGGGATCAGTTGACTAGGGGCAATAGAGTTGTTGACTGTAGACATCTAGTATATACTTACAATGGAGTTGGGAGCCTTTGGAAGCAATGACTCAGGGTAAGGTACATGAATGGGTGAGGAAGGTAGTAAATTCAGAGTTGGAAAAAGGACACACATCTCAAACCGATATTCCCTTGGAGAACTAGGTACAAAGCAATATGATTGGAACTCAAATTAAGTAATATCAGAAATGGTAAAGTAGTGTTGTAATACTAGAGAATAGCATCGATATATGTTTTGAGTTCGTGAATAGCTAAGAGAGACACTTGATGGAGCAAGGATCAAGTTTGTCAAACGGGGTCCAAGATTATGAACATAACACCCAAAACCTTGAGGAGACAAATGGAAGGCTGGAGAAGAAGGGGATAAGATGGAGTGAAGAGATGCTCCATCAAGAATAGTGGAAGGCATCCAATTAATGAGGTACATCCATTTGAAACAAAAGAGCTTGAGCAACATCAAGGAGGTGTCTTTTGTCCCTCTTTTTTTTTTTTTGTTGATAGGTAAGAAAAAAATATTATTGAAAATGGAATGGCAGGAAAAATACACAGGGTTTACGGTAGTGAACAAAGAGTAAAAAGAAGCAAAAAGTAAAAAACAACCACGACAAAAGAAAATCCATTAATGTAGAACAATCCTAGAGACCCCAATATTGAGACCAATCAAAGAGGGTCTGTTGGCATAAATCTAACAATTGAGCCAAAGATTTCCTAGTATCCTCAATGGAATGCCAATTTCGTTCAGTCTAAATAGTCCACATTAAACAGCTTAGAACCAAATTCCAAATATCAAAATTATGCTTCCTAAGCCAATGATACCAACAAAATAATAAGTCTGCAACTGAATTTGGCATGACCGAATCGATCTCAAACAATTGAAGCATAAACATCCACAAAGAATGAGCTACCAGACAAAAAATCAGCAGGTGATCCACAAATTCTTCATTACAACATCACATACAACAACAATTCGCCAAAGGGCGACCACAAAACATAAGATTATCCAAAGTTAGAATCTGACCATGAGCTGCTGTCCACATAAAGAATGCCACCCTTTTAGGAACCTTTACTTTTCAAGTGCCCTTCCAAGGGAAAGCAGAAAGAGTTGCATTTCAAATTTTATGATAAAAAGACCGAATGTCAAACTTCTCACTTCCATTAAAACGCCAACAACGACTGTCACAACCTCCACCCCTAGGAACCCGAGGTTGGATGAAATGAAAAAGGGAGTAGGAAGCTGCCAACTTTCAATCATTGAATTCCTATAAAATCTTAAACTCCGCACTTTATCATTATCACCAACTGGAGGACATAACACTTTAGAAATACAAGCTTCCTTATTGGTTGAACACACAAATAATTGAGGATAAAGAGTTTTAAGAGAATTATCCCCAGTCCACTTATCATGCCAAAAAAGTATACGAGAACCATCCCCTACCACAAAAGACAAATACTTAGAAAAATTTCCCACCCTTCACTAATACTTTGCCATAAACCACAATCATGCGCCCTTCTACAAACTCTAGTGCTCCAACCCCTTTTCCCCTCCCCATATTTCACGTCTATGACCCTCCGCCATAGATGAGTAATTTCGTGGCCATACCTCCAAAGCCATTTCCCTAATAAAGCCTAATTAAAAGACACAAAATTCTGAATTCCCAAACCACCCAACTCACGCGGTAAGCAAACCTTTTCCCAAGTCACCAGGGGGTATTTGAAGCACTCAACTGAGGAACCCCACAAAAAATTCTTTTGACTACGTTCTAATCTAATTGCCACAGCTTTAGGAACAGTGAAAAGGAAAAGATAATAAGTTGGAAGGCTTGAAAGGGTACTTTTCAACAAAGTGAGTTGGCCACCCTTTGACAAATAAAACCGCTTCTAGCTCGAAAACTTCTTCTCCATCCGCTCTAGAATTGGATTCCAGATAGAGGTTGTCTTATACAAAGTTCCCAAAGGCATTCCCAAATAAATCATAGGAAAACTGCCCACCCTACACTGAAGAATATTAGCCAAAGTTTGAATGTTGGTTACCTCCCCAATAGGGACAATTTCACTTTTTCCCACATTAACCTTCAAACCAGTAAAAGCTTGAAAACAAGTCAAAGCCAGCCTAATGGAAAGCAACCGCTCCCTAGAAGCATTGCAGAAAATAATGGTGTTATTAGCAAATAATAGATGAGAAATATGAATACCAGTAGAATTAATAGGTCCCACATGAAAACCCTAAATGAGACCACCTTCCATAATTTTCTTCAGAATCCTACTTAAAACCTCCATGATCAAAAGAAAGAGAAGGGGAGACAACGAATCACTTTGTCTTAGACCTCTAGAGCTACCAAAGAAATCAATAGAAGATCCATTAACCAAAATTGAGAAGTGGACAGTAGCGACACAAGTCTTTAACCATCTCTTCCATTGACCCCCAAAGCCCATCCTCTCCAACAAAAAGAACAAAGTGTCTTAATTCACATGATCATAGGCTTTTTCGATGTCTAACTTACACACCACTTCCGGATTACAACACTTCAGTCTACTATCTAGACATTCATTAGCTATAAGAACTGAATCTAAAATCTGTCTACCACCAACAAAAGAATTTTGTGACTCCGAAATGAGTTTATCCAACACTGTCCTCAATCTGTTAGTCAACACCTTATAGTAGCTTATACACATTGCCCACTAAGCTGATAGGTCGAAAATCTTTGATATTTAGTGCATTATTTTTCTTGGGAATCAAAGATAGAATATAGAAAAGAAGCATTCAGATACCATTCAAACTCTGATCTCCTATGAAAATGATCAAAGAAGACCATAACATCCTTTTCTACTACACTCCAGCATTTATGAAAAAAGGCCATAGTGAAGCCGTCGGGACCTAGGGCTTTATAACCCTCCATCTCTTGAAGGACTTGTACCACCTCCTCCTTAGAAAAATCCCTCTCAAGAGCAAGCTGCTCATCCTCCTCTATTCTAGCAAACTCCAAATTGTCCATAGAAGGATGCCAAGTATTTGACTCCGTGTACAAACCCTGATAAAAATGAATCACGTCAGACCGCACCTCTTCCTCTTCCTCATCCTCATAAGGGACACCATCCACCTCTATACCTCGAATATGATTAGTTCTTCTATGGGAGTTTGCTACCTGGTGAAAAAGTGAGTATTATTGTGACTCTCCTTCACAAACAATATCTGAGACTTTTGTCTCCAAGAAATCTCCTTCAAATAGGCTAAATGTGCAATATCACCTTTAATCTGAATACGATGAGTTTGTTCCTCCTGTGAAAGACCCAACAAATCCTCCCTAGCATCCAAACCCAACAATTCAGATAAAAAGCATTTCTTCCTAAAGGCCAAATCCCCAAATTCCTCCTTATTCCACTTTTTCAAGTCATCTTTAAGAGCTTTAAATTTATGAGCCAGAAGCTCAGAGAACCCAGAAAGCAATACCCATTGCACCATTGCCGAACTCTCTCTACAAAACCCTCTTCTTTCAACTACATATTCTCAAACTTGAAGGTATTTTGACCTTTATTGACACGACCAGCTACCATCAAAAGTGGGCAGTGATCGAAAACTGCTCAAGGGAGTACCCTTTGAGACACATTCCCAAAATGATCTACCCAATCCACCGGTGCCAAGGTCCTATCAATTCTTGACATACAATCTGTCCCCGAATCTCTAAGCCAGGTGAACAAAGCCCCTTCAAGAGGTAAGTCCACAAAATAGTTAGCCTCAATGGAATCCGAAAAAACAAACATAGCCAGAATGAAAGCCTCACAACCAAATCTCTCACTCGGATATCGAGTGATATTAAAATCCCCAAACACGCACCATTCTGTATTCCATCTAGAGTGCATCCTTGTGAGCTCCTCCCACAAAGCATCCCGTTGGCTATCATCATTAGGACCATACACTCCTGAACATGCCCATACAAAATCATCCGCAACCCCCTTCAATAAAACATTAATAGAAAACTGACCTATAGCATTGTCAATTCTTTCATAAACTCTCTTGTCCCAAACTGATAACACCCCCCCTGCAGTGTTGACTGCATCTAGAGCAACCCAGTCGAGGAACGGACTACCCTAAACGCTTCGAACAACAGAAGAGTTTAAAGAAGACAACTTGGTTTCTTGAAAGCAAACGATATCATACTTCCACTCCTTGAGAAGATTTACATACCTCTCGCTTTTAAGGATTGTTTAGCCAGTAACATTCCAAGATAAAAGTTGTAAACTCATTTAAAACTAGTAATCACCTCATACCTTTTGAAGAACCTTTGTTCCTCCCTTTAGAAGATACCCCATCATAATTAATTGAAGAAATCAAACCTTTAAGTTCCCTGAGCCCTTTCTGCCTTGAGTTTACTATTCCTTTAGAAGTACCAACGTTAACCACATCAATGTAGTCTTGTTCTAGAAGACGAAACAAAGCCAGACATTGATCTTTATGTTTTACAATAGGTTAACCCACAATTTTATAGAAACTTTTCATCAAGCTCACCATTCAATTCGAATTTTTTACCTCTGACCCTAGAGCCTCTCCCTCATCAACTTCCTGAGTCACCTCCAACTCTTTTGTTCATTAGGATCCCACTTAGATAGAGGTGAACACTCCAATAAGCCATTCTTTTCCTCCCCGTGAAAAAAAAACCACTAGGATTAACTCCACTGATCTTCCACCATAGTAGAAAAGGCTTAGAACCACCTTGTAACAACTCAACCCCATCCAAGTAGCTTGACGACACTAACTCAGCATGAGGATTGCACCATTGTTCTCCATTATCACTGGATACTTCGTGAAATTATCTCTCTCCCCAAAACAGAAGCCCATCTCATTACCTAGATTCGACAGAGGAGAAAATTGATTCTGGTTAACCCACTAAGTCTGATGGTGAGAAGAATCGTCAGTCCCAGGCCCCATCGACCTCACCGTTGCCCCTGAACTCAAGTCACCAGACATTAAAATCGAGATATCAGCCCTTATACCAAGATTGGTCACCGTCTCGCCGATGGACCCAGTCTTGCAAGCCTCTGTCGCCCTTGTCACATCTTCGGGATGATCTCCCTCTATCCTGGCAGAAGGTGAGACTGCCAGGGTGATAGGAAGAGGGTTTGCGACGAGGGTAGAGACACATCGTTCCGGTTTCGGCACTACTGCTATCACTGGCGTCTCGGAAACTCCACTCGATCGAAGTTCACTTCCTCTTGAGCTGTTGCCCATTACTGTGTACAGCAGCAGAACTCAAGTGTATCGGGTTGGGCTTGACCAAATTACCCTTACCTTTTGGAGTCACTTGTGCCAGGGGTTGAATTTAACAAGCCCACCTGTTTGTTTTATAACCTCTGGCCCACCACTTAACTCCTTGGGCCAACTAAAATCCCTAACACCCATACAAGTCACCACGTGTCGCCCACCCTTAGGCTTGCACACTTTTAAAGCCAAATTAGCAGATATCAACTTAAAATTAAATACCCGCGTGGGTTTGCCATTTATAACTGAAACATTTACTACAAGATCTCCATGAATCATGTTATGCCCTAAATTGGTTCCAATATTTTCAAAATTCGTGAACTTCTGCTGATTACCATAAACAGATAGATTTTTCCCATTCCGGTCACTTCTGGCAGATTGACCACCCCTACCACTATTATTGGAGGATACTCCGGCCATAGATACAAGTTTTGCATTGGATATAAAATTCCCTAGCTCTTTCTGGAACAAAGACCAACTAGCACGATTAGAGCTTGCTGGTATCATAACACAACCTCTACTAGCCCCTCCAAAATATACCGCTATAACCATAAAAAGACCAGCTTTATTGATCTACCACAAACTCTATCAACTTCCCATTGTCCCTGAGTCTCTTACAAAGTACATCTTGACTGGGCTCCTAGTCTTGTATATCGGTAAGATAGGTAAGGATCCACCCCATGCCCCTACATCCAACCCAAATAGAGCTCTTAACATCCTGGCGTGTCTCATGTATGGCATATGAATCAGACTGCCCCCCATCAAAAGAGAAAAAAAAAGAGTTTTGCATCAATACTTAGAGACCTCTTACTGCCCCCATGGTTAGAGGATCGAGATGTAGGAGGGATATTTTGTGAGGTTTCTATGGTGGGAATATTTGGTATGGCTAGAGGTGCAGGTATAAGGTTAGATGGTTTAGTCAAAGCATGGTTAGGCCCCTGAAGAGGTGGGGATGGGGTAGGCAATGATGGAGGGGGGGGGGGGGGGATAAGGATATGGGAAAAACCCAAACTGTGGAGGAAAGCACAAAGGAAGAGGAGAGGGAGGAGGAATATGTGAAGGTGGTAAGAAAGGGAAAAAATGGTGGCGGTTGAGGGAGAGGGTGAGGGTGTGGTGGAGGGGGGTTGGGGAGGAGGAGGAGGCATCAGAGGGATTAAGGTAACACACAATTATACATCCAGCCCAGATGTGTGATGACAAGTGATCTGGTGTACAATGCCTTTGTCATATAGATAAGCAGCAAAGGATGTCTCTGAGACATTCTTTGGCATTGTCAGATTGCAGTATTTGAATGTTTTTGGCCAAACTCGGTTTTGATATCTTTTCTAAAAAGATGAAATTTAACATTAACTCAGATGGATTTCTCATTAAAAATAGTTAAGTCATTTGGGGGTAGTCATCAACAAAAGTAACAAAATGATGTAGGATCTTTAGGAACTCGGAACTATTAGATGTGTTGTTGAGATCATAAATGGTTTTTGAGTAAGGTTAATGTTTAAGGTTTTGGGTAATGAAAATATTGGATCTTGAATATGTTTGATGCCTGTTTGGTGTTAAAACAAAGAATAGAGGGTGAAATAACATTAGGCAATCACACCAGGTTTTCCTAAGCTATCACTCTTAGGTGGGAGAAGGAAATCACACCCATACCACCACAAAGAAACTCCCTGTACATATCTCTAATCTTTTAGCTACATTGACCAGCATAGTCAAGTCTCAAGCAACATAAAATTAATAGGCAAGTTTCACAAAGTACTTCTAAGAAGAGTGATTCTACACCCTTTTGAGAGGTTTTTTTTTTTGGTCTTGCCAATCGCCTCTCCAATCTCTCTATAATGCTATTCCACACAATGGTAGCCTTAAAGGAACATCAAGGTTCAGCCCAAATAAGTCATACCTTGGTAGCCTTCTCTTTTATACTACTTGTGTTGGCATCATATGTGATGTAGAACAGACCACCATGGCCTTTCTGGACTCCAAAGTGCGCCTAAAATCGCGCAAGGCAAAAGGCACTAGCAGAAATCATTTGGGCAATGGAGTTATAATCGCATGAAATTTGGCAGGCTGAAGCGAAACAGCATTTTGAGCAATAGTTGTTGCTTCGCCATGCGGTACCCTTGAAAATGGTGAATTCCTCCATTTAGGCTTTGAAGACTGCGATTTTGCCATATATAGTAATTTTTGTTTCCTTAATAACTTTTTACTCAAAAGTTTGAATAAGGTCTTGCTTGTTTTGGGACGACCCTTAAGATCAATAGTTTATAATTATGCATTTAACTCAATTTTGCCATTTTTGGTAAATTTCTGTATTTTGTCACTTAATTGCGTAATTAGTGTGAATTAGGGTTTTAGATGTTTTTATCAATATTTATATGTTTTGTAGCCATTAGAGGCAAATTAGACTATTATCAATATAATACGGACTTTTTGTCAAAAATTTTTTTTGGGTGGATTCCAATTTTAACACCTTTTTGGATTCAAGGTTTACTACCTAGAAACTAACAGTTTAGCTATTGTCCATCAAAGAGAGCATCTTGTGTGCTTTGTCCTAGCTTCTGCGACATCAATATGTAATAATTTTTCTTATAAAAAAAATCTCAGCACATAAAACAGTTAATCTGGTGATTTTGAGTCTCTTGATTGTTGCATTTTTATTTTTTTATCTCGTTGTTGTGAGATCAAGTGTGGGTGGTGGGAGAAATTACTTTGGTGCTTGTATTTCAAATTTCACAATCATGTGTTTTCTGGACCACAAATGATTGCAGTAATTTGACATTACTCTTATTGTTGACTTCATTTTCAAATTGATGTTGATTATGTGCAGGGTTCTTTGCCGATTTATTCGAGCAGGATAGCTGTGAGTGTGGTTGATAATGTAGTGCTTGTTCACCAAAATGATGCGAAGGTTGTTATCCTGTATGACATATATGCAGATTCTCGGGCACCCATATCTGCCCCACTCCCCCTGCTGTTGAGGGGTTTCCCCAGATTTAATACCTCTGTTTCTCAATCTAGTAGGGAAGATAGTGGAAGTTCAGGGGCTAATGTTGTACCCGACAATGAAGCAGTCATATATGGAGATGACTGGACTTTTCTTGTTCCCGAATTCATATGCGATGTTGCCAACAAGTTGCTGTGGAAGATTCATTTAGATTTGGAGGCAAGTTATCTTCTTTCCTTTTTTTTTTTTGGTGTCTGTAATTAAATTAAGATATTATTCTGTCAATAAATGTTTATCCTTTTTTCTGGCAGGCAATTTCTGCGAGTAGCTCAGAAGTGCCATCAGTACTAGAGTTTTTGCAGCGCCGGAAGTTGGAAGCCAATAAGGTAGTACTCTTTATGTAGTTTAGGTTTGCTCAGTATTTACCTGATTGTTTATGGGGCATACATAAACCACACCACATTGCAAATAAGGGCCTATTCGGTAGGTGGATTTTTGTTTGTGTTCAAAAAATTGAATTTGAAAATTTTGCATTATACTTGTTTGGCTACGTACACCACATTGCAAATAAGAGTCTGTTTGGTAGGTGGATTTTTGTTTTTGTTTTTGTTTTCAAAATTATGAATTTGAAACCACTTTTTAGAGAAATTTTTTGCATTATAACTGTTTGGCTCCCACTTTTAAGAACAATTTTTAAAATATTGAAAAAAAAAGAGAGTTTGCAAGAACATTTTATATTTTTGAGAAAAAATTTATTTTTGTGACAAAAATTAGCTGGTAACATATAAAAACACCAATGTTTAAAAAAAAAAACCAATGGATTACATACAAAATGTCAAAAACTCCAATGGTAAAAGCTAAAGGGAAGAAAAAAGACACCAATAGTACATCACACCTATTCGTTCCCTTTCTCTTTCATCCCGTGCAAATTTGTTGTTTTCAATTTTTTGTGATAATGATAAGCTCCTAAATTGTAGAGAGAAAACAACTTGTGCAAAATCTATGGGGTCTATGGTTTTCAATTTATTTATAACTATACCATTAAAAACATTTTCTCTAGGAAGCATGGACATGGATATGGGTACGGGTACAACAAGGTGACTCAAGCAATTTGTAAAAAATTATAACTTACAACCCAAGTGAAGTATCAATGCTTTTTAGCCGGTGTTTTCAAAATCCTGTTTTCAACAATGAAATTTGGAAATAATTTTCTATAAACTGTATTTAGAAAAACACCAACAAAACAATGGATTCAAATGTGGCACCCACCATTTTTGGTTTTGAAAACAAAAAAAATTGTATTTAAATATAGCTACCAAATAGGCCATTATTAATTCCTTCTACCAATCCTATAAACACATCTATCATCACAAAATAAAGCTAATTGCCCAACTAAGATTTAGAGACAATTATGAAATACCAAAAGATGACCTTATGTTGTCTGGAATTATTAAAAATATTGTAATGGTTTTCAAAATCACTTGGAATGGTCTTGTTTCCTTGCCCTTCTCTAATTTAAATTATGTGACGAATAATGAATTTTAATTCTAGTTCTCTGTTGTTTCAGGCTAAACAATTGTGCTTGGCAATAGCACGCACTGTTATTCTAGAACGCAGTCCTGTGCCCATGGTTGCCAGAGCAATGGATGTTTTAGTTACCTCTTACTCCCACTCTGTCAAAACAGGCAGCTATCTTAAGGGAATAAAATCTGAGAAGACATCCCCTTCTAGTGTGCCGCATGTTAGTAGTCCTAGATCTGGAGCTGATGTATCTGCCAGTAGAGTAGATGCACTTGAAAAGTCTGTTAAACATGCATCCGCTGCTGGAGTGGACAATGAGTATGCTTCAGACTCCGAGGAGAATCCCAGCTCTGAACCACCAAAGACCAATTTGAGTGATCTTCAAATTTTTGATGGTAAAGTGGACAATGAAAAGTTAATGGGTGCTGAAACTTCTAGTACTGAAGTTCAGCCAACATCCTTACAACATCATCTTCTTGAACCAGGTAACAACCCATTGAATGCTAATGGTTCTGAGCAGCAGGAGGCTCAACTTACTTCGCCAGCAGTTTCACCTGAAGAGATGTACAGCTTTGTGTTTGCTCCTGTTGAGGAGGAGATAGTGGGAGACCCTTCGTACTTGGTTGCCATCATTGTTGAGTTCCTTCACAGGTATGCTGTATTCAATGAACTTAAAAGTGATTCGGGGTACTAAAAGCAAAATGGTCTAGTAAAAAGAAAAATTGCAGTTTGAGTTCTCCATCAGTACTTGAAATTATTATTATTACGTTTCTCTTCCCATTAATGTGGTCATTATAAGTTTGAGGAACTCAGCTTTTACCTGGGGATAGTTGATCCTTGCTACGTAAGGACTGATGCTGTGTTAAGATGGCCCATCCATGCTCACATTGTTCAAATGTGTATAATAAGTTTTACAAGTATTCTCATGATTAATTACTTAGAGCATTCGCATCCTGAATCTTTAAATATTCTATTTTACCATCTCAAAACCTATTTTATCATTTATACAATATCATTTTACAATACACCCAGCATCCCAACTTTTATTTTTCTATTCTATCCATAAAAATAATATATTTACACAATAAAATATATTTTTTCCTTTTTTGTTTTTTCCCAATTTTCTCCTCCACATGCGTATGTACCTTCCCTCAACCTCTAGCACCGCACCTCCACTGCCCAGTCACCACCACTGCCCACTAATCCCACTGGAACAAAAACCCATATTAAAAAAAAAAAACCCAGTGTCACAATAGAAAAGAAAAAAAAAAAAAAAAACCGCAGAACCCATAACCCAGAAAAAGCAAAACCAGAACCCAGAACCCAGAACCCAAAAAATGCAGAACGCTGAACGCAGAACCCAAATACCAATTCTCCATTCTTCAAAAGATTTAGAATTTCTCTACTTTTTTTTTTTTGATAGGTAGAATTTCTCTACTTTTCTCAATTTCACATTCAAATTATCAAAATTCTTAAATGTGCAAAACAAAAATGGCAACACAAGCCACCGATCCCACTCCCAAATCAAACACTTGATCTTCTCGTACCCCACGAACCCCAAGAACTCAAACCCAATCTCCTCGAACCCAAGGTATGATCTCACCATGCCGTGACTTTGTAGAAAAAAACACCACCACTGTGACCTTGCCACGCCGAGATCCCCCACAAACAGGCCACCACTGCTCACCGAGAGAAACAGGGAGTGGGAGACAGAGAGACAGAGTGGGAGTGAGAGAGAGGACTGAAGGAGGAGAGAGGACTGAAAAACACAGAATAAAGAGAGAAAAAGGCAGATGGAATAAAAAACTATTATTTTGTTTTAGAATTGAGCTACAGTGCGATTCTACATTTAGAATTGCACTATAGCACAATCCCAAATTTTTTTGGGATAGTAGCTTTTTACAAGTCCGGATGCAGAGGTTGTTTTAGGCTTTTCTGCTAAATTCAACCAACATATGGCATATACCATTCTCAATGTGAATGCTCTTAGTTTGCTAATTTCATTGGAATAACTGATAACAATCTAATTTTATGAAAATATTAAAAAAGTACAATATTTATTTCAAAAGGCAGTGATTCTTTTCTGGACAAGGTTGAAAATGAAATCAAGCTATTATTTGGCTTTGTTGCAACCTGATGGGCTAGGAAATGTAGTCCTAGAACTGGATTCAGATTGGTCTCTGAATTAATAGGCCACTTTGGCTGGGTGAGCACTTAAATGATAAAATGAAGATATCACGAAATATTTTTCTTTTTTAAAATGCGTGTTTATTTGTGTGTGTGTGTGTGTGTATCCCATAAACAATACCTATTCTTTTTCTGTTTTTGTCCCAACTTATCTGTTTTTACTTTTGCAGTGCTAATTCTGAAAAGGTTAAAGTACATCCAAATCTCTATGTTTTGACCATACAATTGCTAGTGCGCAATGAGCGATATGCAGAACTTGGACTGTTTGTCATAAACAAGGTTTCTAATTGTCTTTTATGAGTTTTTCTGATTAGAAAGTAATGAAAGGCTGTCTCTGGTTCTAGGCTTTGTTTATGTGTGATTTGATGTTAACAGAGGAATTCTGTTTTTATCACAGATTGTTGAACCCTCCAAAGAAGTTGCATTGCAACTCCTGGAATCTGGCCGTCAGAATTTCCAAACAAGGAAGCTGGGTCTGGATATGCTAAGGCAGCTTTCTTTACATCATGACTATGTATTGTTTTTAGTGCAAGACGGTTATTATCTTGAAGCTTTACGTTATGCACGGAAGTACAAGGTAATTCCTACTTAGCTAATTTCATTAAAAAGTGAAACAAAAGAGAGCTATACAAAGAGTACTATTTCATGTTTTAAAATTCGTATAAAATTTAGTAGTTTTTCCTAGTTTGGGGCACTGAAAAAGCTGAAGAGTGAATTTCTGTCTTTATTGTCTAATCCCTTCTCCAACTGTGTTTTGGTGGGTAGAAATTGCATCTTGCTGTGGCCTCCCACAATCCTTGGGATGTGCACTCTATATAGTTTATGGTTTTGGTTTTCTATTTGACTTTTAAAGACCAATGAGATACCTCGTCCAAGGAGGATGATTTACAATTTTGGCCAAATGCTTTTCCATTTATTTTGTGTAAAAAAGGAGTTCATTTTACTTTACGAAAATGCTTGATATTTTCTTTTTGTTATAGTCTGTGTTAATAATTAGTGTTTTGGGTTACTCAGAAAAAAATAAAATAAAATGGTGATTTGGGTTCATGAAGTTGTGGACTTACTAAAGGGCTAAAATTTTCAGGTCAATAATGTCCGGCCTTCATTATTTCTTGAAGCGGCATTTGCTTCCAACGACTCGCAACATCTTGCTGCAATTCTGAGGTTCTTTTCAGATTTTATTCCTGGCTTCCAAAACACTTCTGATCACAATACATATTACCACATTCTCAATGAGATGAACTCATCCATTGCTGCTTGAAGTTTCTGAGTAGTGGTTTATTGTTGGAATTGCTGCTCGTGGTTACCGAAAATGCATATTTGCTGGTTAAAAAAAACTCCCTCAGCAAGAACATGTCAGATATGCAAACTTTAAAACTGCAAAAAGTGTGAAAAGTTACAATTGACAAGTATGGTTTTGCTCTCCATCAACCTGAAAGAGAAACATGGAGTATGTCCTAGGTTGTTTGTCATAAGCCACTGTACTGTTGGGAAGGACTTTCTGTTAGAACAAGTTTTCTACTAGAATAAGTGGAATGATCTCAAATTTACGAGCTATCTCCCTTTTATCTTGGATCTCAATTCCAATTAGCCATGTCCAAATTGATAGACTTAACCCATCGTAACCTCAATGACACTCTTGCTTAGTTCATTTTGTACATGACATTCGGTATAAATGACATCCTGCTCACATTGAATTTAACTTATTACTCTCACATAGTATAATTTTGGGGTGATCTTGAGAGCTTGCTGATAATTCCATAGTTAAAGACTAATGTTGATTATAAGCACCACATGCATCACAAAGATGAGGCATGCATAAATATAGTTGTCAAAATCGCGATCTGAATCGTAAGATTGCATGATTTTATGATCCCACCTCACCAAAACGTGTAGGATCGCACTAGGATCGTAAAAATAGTAGGATCGTAGGATCGTATGAGATTCTACCGATCCTACTAAAAACTTAAATTTTTGGTTTTGTTTTATGGGATAAATTTTTTGTTTTGATGAAGTTTTAAGGATTTTTATTTTTTCATCTTGTGATGATGTGACTTTTTATTTTATAAAATTATGTTAACCTAAACAAATGTTTTCTAGTTTCTAATTCATTTGTAATCAAAATGAAGGAATGTCTCATCATTTCTAAATGAAGAATTTGATGTTGGCTTTGCTGCCTTTTAAGTTTTAATGTTGTTAAATTGGTTTGTCAATATATTAATTTGTGTTCTAATATTACTAGAATATATATATATATATATATAATTTTATCAGTTATGTTTGTATTTGTATATTGATTGATTGATTTTTTTGAGCATGCTCTTTAATTATTGCTGAGTGTTATAACTTGAATAGTTGAGTGTGAAATTATATCTTGATGTTTTTTTTAACTCTAATATACAAATATATAATGTCTACATAGATGATAAAATATATGGTGATGATTAGGAATTTAAGATGGTGGTTATAAGAACCTTAAAATGAGAATAATTAAATGTTCACTTCACCCTTATATTCATCTTGCTTTTGGATTTCATATTGTAGTTAGTTTCCATTTGCTAATTTATTTTGGATTTCAAATTTGGAACTTAGAACTTGGAAAATATTTCCATATGTTTTGATAAATATTTTGGTTTTTGATTGCTAATTAAACATTTATTGAACTTTTTAGATATATGGGTCAAAACTTAAATATATTTGTTTCGTTAGTATAGACTTAGTGATGTATGACATGCAAATTATATCATTAGATGCAAATCTAAGTATTTTTATGGATGAATTTATAATGTACTTGATTATTCAACATACAAAACTATTATCAATGTGTTTTTTACTTTAAATCTGAAAATATGTAGGATTTTATGATTCACAATCCGATCTTACTATCTATGATCTCACTTACTTTCAACGATCTTACGTAGGATTCTGATTTTGACAACCTTATGCATAAAAAATGGCTTGGCCAATAGATGCACCCTCTCTCAATAAAGGAAGGTTGAGCAGTCATTAATCTAAAGACATTAGAGATCACTTCACCTCTTGGATGACATAGTTGAAAAATGTATGATTCTTTCGGTAGGCTTTTGGTTAAAAAATTCTACTTAAATAAGAAATCCTAAAAAGTACCCACAATTTTCAAATTATTTTAGTGTTCCATTTTACACTCCAACAACTACAGCTGACATGTGTCTAGTTTGTTTCTATATTAAACTTTGATGATAAAAAAAATTTGTGATTGACGGAGTAGAAAATAAAACACTTAGAAATTAAAATAGAATATAAGAATTTTATCCCTAAATTTGAGCCCACGTTGTCATCACAAATTATTTCATTCACACTGAGTTCGGATATGGTCCAAACTTTATATTCAGGCAATATTAAGCTTGAGCCAGCTTCTATAGGTTCAGGCTTAAATTCAATGGTGGGTCCAATTTCTTAATTAAATTGTCCGACTTGGTGACAGGCCCATTGCATGCCTAGAATTGGGCCTTTTTGAAGGGATAAAAAAAACATGTGAGATTCTCGGAACTTGTTTGACATGCATTGGTTAGAATGTCTGTTTATGACATACATGTATGTCATTCGGTTCTATTTATAAAAGAAAAAAAAAATGATTTCGTAGAGATTTAGGGACCTACTTTGTCTGCCATTGCCAACGAAAAAAAAAAAAAAAAACCCTAAACTCAACAGAATCCTTAGCAATTCAGGCCAATAACTCAAAATTTAACAATTGGATTCCTCTCACAATCTTCAGCAATTAAAAAAAAAAAAAAAAAAAAAAAACCTTTTGTCAATTTAGGACCACATGTATGACTTTGATATTACTTGACCGCTAAATTTGGTGGTCCTGATGATCGATGAAGGACGAAGATACCAATTCAATGAAATTCATTTGTTTGAAAAGATTAAAAAAAGAGAGGCAAGAATGAAAGAAAACAATGGAACATCAACCAGCGCAAATAAACACATGCATCATGCATGATGCAACTATGTAAGAATCATTATAGTTTTGCATCTTATTTTTCATTTTTTTTTTCCAACTCTGTCTCATGATTTTTCTCTAAATTGGGTCTCACTAGCTGACTTGGATAGAGGCCCGCCAAAAGGGAAGCTTGTAGGAGCAGTAAATGGCCTCCTAAATTGAGGCCTATCAAAAAGAGAGCTTGAGGTGGTCTCAACCCAAACTTTTGTTCTTTGGAAGCGTGCACATCCACAAAGAATGGCAAGAAATATTTTATTAGTAGAGAATATGATTTCCTCATTTTCTGTTGGAAATGATAGATTAATTTGAACACCTTTTATTTCTTCTTTATCCTTGAGATAATGTGTCATATATTTATAATTTCTTAATTTGAGTGAACTCTTGGCCTGTTTTATAATTATTATTGTCCAAGATAGTCTTCTCCTATCCCTAAAACTAGGGGTGTTAATTCATGTTAGTATGTTATGTTCGTGTTGTGTCAAGGTAGTGGTATTTCAATTAATAGCTCAACCCGAACACGACCTATTTAATAATTGTGTCATGACCCTTCAACCTTAACATGACTTGTTAATGAAGTAGGTTAACATGATACGACTTACTTGATATACTTAATAAGCGGGTCATGTGTTGACATGACTCATTTCAATCCAATTAATATTAAATAGGTTGGGTTGACATAAATACAACCCATTAACCTGCTGCCTATAGAATGTAACCATTTTCAACACATTTGATATGATTAATATTGTTTTGAATTTAATAAACATAAAATTTAATACAAACTCATAACATCAATATACCTATTAAGCATACAATTTGAATGTTAATTATAACATAAAAATACTTAAAGCATATTTTCCAGAAGTTCATAGTGAAGGGTTATGGTTTCAATTATATCCCTTTATAATTTTGAATTCATACCCATCCAAACCCCTTAAAAAAAAATACCAAACCTTTACTATTAGGGTGAAGTCAGGTTGTTAACCTCAAGTTTAGGAAATAAAATAAGGTCGAAAACCTCTAATCATCCCCCCCCCCCCCCCCTCCCCCAATAAAAGAGGGTGAACACTTCATCCCAGTTAGTTGACTGCACAAAAATTTGTTATAATATTTTTTAATAGAAATATAATAAGATTTAAAATTTATGGTGTTGGTTCCATATAATAATTATCTTTTTACCATGGAACTAAGACCAAATCTGTTCATTGCTGTTTACAGTCACTCGCATCTTAATAACTTGATTGGAACTATAAATCCGTGACCTAGCTAACAGGCCAATGATTTACGATTTTTAAAAAAATTCACTGGATTTTCTATCTGAAGATGACAAAATTGGTCACTGTAAGATTATCTGTTATCTAACCAATCATACTTAGCAAAACAAATGATCGTTCACCATTTTTGTTAAAACATCCAAAGCAATCCAGCGCAA
Organism: Castanea sativa; assembly: GCF_040712315.1. Classification (NCBI taxonomy): domain Eukaryota; kingdom Viridiplantae; phylum Streptophyta; class Magnoliopsida; order Fagales; family Fagaceae; genus Castanea; species Castanea sativa. The sequence goes on along the minus strand of NC_134021.1, from coordinate 24,267,965 downwards.
TAATTGAGTTATGCACATCGTACTTTGCTTTTTTTTTTTTTTTTTCCTTCATCAATTATTTAACCAGAACTAGTTGAATTCCAGCTGTGAAAGCTTGCAAGAATTGAGTCTTAGTACTAGTTTGCCTCTTCACCTCAAAATGGAAATTATTTCCAAAATTAATTTCTAGTAAATATATGTATTTTTTCCTTGGGACCCATTACGGATATTCGTTGTGCGATTGTGAAAGAAAGAAAATCATTATTCATGTAGCGGTTAGAATTTCCAATCAAGAAAGGGCTTGATATAGGTTATCTTACAAATCTTGGAGATGTTTATAAAAGCTAATAATGATGGAATTGGCCAACTAAATCGTATCAATATCAAGGACCCCATTAGCTAGCCTCCTTGGACTACTTCTTGTTGGGATTGAAGTGGTTTCTTTGGTAATGATCAGAATGGCATGACATGATGGACAGTTGAGGTTATGCAACTTGACACCTAAAACCACAAATGTACCTACCTTTTTGAAGACAACAAGGATATCTATGAAACTGTTTCTGAAACATGAAACTGCTATTATGAGAAACAATATAATTATGATAGGTTTCTATAGCTAGCTAGTTATGATACTGTACAAGATTAGGTTCACAAAAATGATTATATATGTATTTTGGGGTTTTGCAAAGCTTTTTCTCATCCCCACAAAGTGGCCCTACAGTACAGAACTACTAAACATTGTAGGAAAAGTCAAGAAAGTTTTTATGTGTGGAGGCTAGGAACCAGTACGAAAGATGATAAAAACACAAGACATAAGAAAAAGAGTACTTGTTTAGGACCACTTGAGGATGCCAGAGCATTGGTTATCAATTTTAAGCCCAAGTACTATGGCCTACCAAGTGCATAGATCTAAGCTCTCTGTCTCTGTCTCTTTCTCCATCTCTCATCTACATGTGCGGTTGTTCGACAAGTACCATAGAACAGCTGCAAACATAAAAGAAATGACTAGCTGCCGATGTTGCATTACCCAGCAAAGAAGAAAATAAATTCTGTACCTGATGAAATGCTTCTTCATACAAGGTAAAATGGCTCAGTATAGGGGGGGAAAAGTCTTGCTGGTTGTACTTTAATAAAGGGAGATGATATCCGCAAGCTTCATCTTTAGTCAATCAAGTTCAACAATAAATATATATATATATTTTTTTTTTGTTTTTTTGTTTTGGGGCACATAGAAAAGAATCTTATACGGCTTTTATTAATGAGAGTCATCCTGTTGTTGAGGAGAAATTTATTAGGTTTCATTGTATTGAAAAGTAACAAAAATGATTATACAGATATTTCCTTAAAAAATTGGTCTATTATAATAAAAAATTTAACCTTAACCGCTATCTCAGACATTAGATCATCATACGCTTAAAATATTTTGATTAAATGATGCTACCCAGCTTTCAAGAGTATAAGTGTATAACCCAAATTCTGACCCCACACCCCACTAGAAAACAAATAAAAATAAAAATTTTAGTCACTTTTGATGCTCATATAAATGTTTATAGGGTTTATAATTATAAGATTTTGCTAATATGTGTCATAACGGCACACAATAATTATTTATTTTTGAAATTTTCTTTTCGAGAATTAAAAAAGTATTAATAATTTTTTTAATTTTCAAAATTTTTTTACTATAAATGAATAACTTAATATGTGCCCTTAGGGCACACATTAACCGAATTCATTATTATATAATAAAAAGATGTCCAAATAATTTCCTTTCATATGGGTGACATTTGTACACGCAAATATATGCTTGGATAACCTTTTAGCTAGCATAATTTTCAAAAGCTCTTATTCATAGCATTTCAACTAGAAGCCACTCTTCAATTACTTTATTCTTGTAAATACTTAATTAAGTTGATGTGTAAATCCATAAGAGATAATTCGAAATGGTCCTCTCATGTCAACGTCTGATTTAAAGATGTGGACCTATTACCAGTGATCGGAGTAAATGGAGGGAACATTATTCATGTGAACGTCGTCAACTTACAACTACCAAATTCAGATACCATCGTCGTGGGCCCATGGCACTTTAATGTCAAACTCAAAGAACAAAGAAATGTGCATAACTTCTCTCTCTCTCATTATTATTTGTCATAGCGACAACCAAACACATGGGTCAATAATATTGTACGAAAGTTGAATTGAAATATTCTGAGAACTTAATTTAAGTAACTTGTCAAATTAAATGATTAAGTTCGACCCCTTTTTTTTATTAGCTTAACTTTTTGGGATCGAGATAAGTGGTAATTTATTAATGTTATCTTTCAACTATCATATATTAACAAAATTTAAGGCTTGTAACATTTGTGAATTTACTAACACAGTCCTTTTGAATTTACTCATGATCTAGGCCACTTCAATTTTAAACCAGTTTTTAACTTCTGCAACAAATCTATTGCAAATGGTGAAAGCATTTGCATGTATTTTTTTGCCACTAATACTATTAGCTAGAGATGGTCGCTCATATTATGTTCTAGAAGTAACATCGGTCTTTAATTAGAGGTCTCATGGGTGGAGTGCAATGAATGTAGTAATTTTTATTGGGTTAGGGTTTCTTTAGAGAGACTAAATTCATTGTAAACCCTGTATTTTCTCATAGAGAAGATTTTTGTTACTCGTTCTCATAGGCATAGACATACTTTCGAATTACATAAATCTTTGTGTTGATTTTCTCTTCTTACTCTTTAGTTTCACAAATATTGCTAGCAACCAAAATTCATTCTTCTGCAATGTTTCATAACTAGCATGATCGCTTTTGATTTGATAATGCACTTAAAATCTTCTTAATACATAATTTTCTTTCGTAATCTCATATTTTTCACGATTAATAGGTTTAGGAAGAATGATATATATGGACAACTTATTATGCTAGTTTTGTTTTCTGGTATGTTATTATGCTAGTTCATATTATCTCTCACATATTTTTCCATGATATATATAGACAATATTGACATGTGATTCGTACATAAAAGACAGGAAAGAAAAGAGAAAAATGAAAAAAAGGCAACCCTTCATCATTCAATCATTGAAAATCCATCTTTCTTGAATAATAGCGCCAGTTGTTCATAAAAAAAAAAAAAAAAAAAAAAAAAAAAAAAAAAAAAAAAAAAAAAATCATTGAAAATCCATCTAAGATATGAGGAAAGCGATAGACACGTGCAAATGTATTGATATCTTTCATCATTTGAAATGAAAATTCTTAGATATGTTACAAGCTAGGAGTGGGAAATCTTGGTTCACAAGTTTTTTAATGGCCCTTACAGCAATCCCAAAATTTTCAATCTGTATATTATATTTTTGTCAATAATCAATTTAAGCAAGATTATAAAGAGAAAAATCAATATAGAAATTTTACGTGGTTCAATAGTGTCCTTACGTTCACAGGAGCTAATGGCTATTAATCACTATATGATAAATTATAGTTACGACAATGTTTATATATAGCATAACTCTATATGTAGTAACAATTTTTAAATTATCCTTTATTTTAAGGCCTTGGATTAGTTGAACCAGAACCAGATATGAGCCAATTTCAACAGATATTCGTAATAAATACTCATTCAATCTCCAACATATCAATTACTACATTTTCTACCATTAATATATGGTCTAACTAGTTATTCCTCATTCTCTTTTTGATATATTATCACTTGTTTCAAAAGTTTCCTTGAACTACATGAGAATTAAAATTTTTTAATAGTTACTTTAAGACTCTTTGATTGAGAGTCAACATGTGTTACTGAAGTTAAATGAGAAATAGAGATGGACCAGATTTTGAACGAATAATCTCATGATCAATTATCACTCAATTTCAAAAAATTTTATTATTAAACATTGAGAAACTTTATAATTTAAATATTATAAAATTCTTGGAAATTTATTTTTATTATATTTTATTTAAAAAAAATATTATTCCCATCTTGCTACTCAACCACAAAAATGTAAATATTAATTTTTTCCATCATAGTAGGGAAGCAATAACATATAAGTGGTTGGTTTTGATTCAAAAGGACAAATTCTTGGGCGCTCAATGTCCAACATATGATAAATATAAGTTTGGAAGACTTACTTACCCCCCCCCCCCCCCCCAAAAAAAAGGTTTGGAGATTTTCTAGTTGATTTTTGAATCCCACACTGACTAGAAGAATAACAAGGAGATAAGTTAATTCCTATTATGAGTGTTAATTCTACATTAACAAAAAAATAAGTAAGGAAGTGCAATTGTCCCTATAAATAGAGTTGTGTTGTAACCTTTGTGGTGTGTGAGAGTTAGAAGACAAAGTATTGTCTAGAGAGAGGATTTGAAGACTAAATTTTGTCTTATGTGTTAGTGTGACTACACATTGAGTGTATTGAAGATTTGGGTTAGCTTATGTTGGGTTAAGATAGCTTGACCACGGTTAATTATTCAATTACCCAAGTTGATTAATTATGTTCAATTTGCATGTAAAATATGAAGGATCCAACAAATCACCAAAAAAGTGGAGCGGGAAATAAATTTGACACGGTAATTTGTTAACAAATGGGAAAAATCTCACAAGGTAAAAAGCCTACCAGGTGATTTTAAGATCACTACTTCCAAAATTCACTAAGTAACAATCAAGCGGTTATAAGTATAAAGAATTTTACCAACTACCCTTGGATACCAACCTACAGTTGAACCTTTATTTCAATACTCAATTGGACTTGATCTTGTAGTAGTCTTCTTTCCTTTGATGTACAAACCTCCAATTTGTGACTAACTCTTTGTATGGATTCTAGTACGTAACTAACTCATTTACACAAATCCCAGCATGTGACTAACTCCACAGCAACCCTTTGATTGTTGTAGTTGATTTGCAACAGCTTTACATAGAAACACTAATAAGATCTTCAAAGTTTGTACTAGAGAATTTGCTTGGTTACAAAACTCAAAAGTGTACAAGAAACGCAGCAAGAACTCTTTCTTTTGTAAGAAGAGGCTAGGGTTTCAAAAAGAAAATCTTATGAAGCTTTCTAGGGTTGAGGATTTTTTTTTCTCTCTCTACCTCCTTATTTAAATAGGAGCTTAATGGGCCTTTTAAATAGGCTCTCATATTCCAATTAAGTTTACACAAATTTTGGGCTTTCCTAATCCTATAAAGGTTATACAAACCCATAAACAAATAACCTTTTTGAATTAAAAACGTTGTAGGCTACATTAGAGATCCCGTAAACTCGATAGATTGAGACAGGTATCGAGCTTTAGTAAACCTCGATGGATCGACAGGTATTGAGATCTGCAGATTCAAATTTTCTTAAGCAGTTCTTGAGTAATCTTCATGTCTTCAATGTAACCACTTGTAATGATCATCTTAAACTTACTTGAATTTATCTAAATATAAGTAAAGTGCGTTTTGTCATAGGATATGTCAATTTTATAAAAATATGAATCTAACAGCTTATATTTGTGAAGTTTGAGAGTATTTGTAAGTGTGGTTGTAATTTTTATCATTTATACTGGATTTTTGTTGTTGGTGTCACCCATGAATATAGGCACAAAATTTGTTGAACTATATAAAATTTTGTATCTTACCTTGCTCGTTTTTTATTTATTTATTATTTTACATGTTTTTCATAACAAATTGGTATTAGAGCTATTGGTTTGGGATATGAATATGCCTAGCTCATAGGTGGAGTCCTTAGATGAGAAAAATAAAATTATTTTTTTAGAGAAGTAATGTCAAGGGCATTTGGGTGCAATAAGAAATGATAAAAGTGTTGCATGAGAAGTCAAAGAATGTTAGGATCAAATCCTAGAGTGCTGAGCGACAGTCATTTAGCCTGAAACGACACTTAGGTTTTGACTAATTAAAGCGCCAATGAACCCATGGTGTTCAATTAAATTCCAAGCTCGATAGACATTTGATCTATCGATTTATGCTTTAACAAACTCTCGGTAGATTCTCAATAGATTGAGAATTGGGAAGTCAATTTTTTTCTTGACACGTTTATTTTTAAGTTGGTTGATGAGGTGGGTTATTTTAACTCTAATTAATTAAAGAGAATATATAAATGCCCATTATGCACGACTTTTACAAGAGTTATAGAGACATAAAAGCTAGTGTTATTCAGGGAGAAAACCCTAGCCTTTACCTATCAAACCCAAGAGTTTAGGAGTAAACAGAGAAGATATTTTTTTGGTTTTGATGCTACCACAGCAGTGGCAGAGCCAGGAATTTAGGTCAAGGGGGGCAAGATTAAAAGACAAGGTTGGAAGTAAAAAATTAATCTAAGAAAATTAATCAATATTAATAACAAAATAAGTAAACAACTATATGGTAATGTAATTGTCATACAGAATCTAACATAAAATGTAAACTTTAATTTATTTTTTCACACCTAGCTTATTTACTAAATTGCCCTAAAAGATTTTTCATATTTTGAAACCGCTGTATAATTTCTTCACAATCAATAGTCTTGAATATATCTTTCTCAATATATGTGACTAAGTAATCATTCATCTACTGATGTCCTATTCGATTGCGTAATCAATTTTTAATTATGTTCATTGTTGAAAAAGCTCTTTCAACAGTAGTTGTTGCAAGTAGTAAGATCAATGTCAAAGTCACTAATGAGTAAACCAATGGATATGAAACATTCTTTTTCATTTCTACCATCTTTTCAGCAAACTGTCCAATTCCTTTAAGTGCTAAAAACGCTTTAGTGGACCGTATGTCTTGAATGTATGTCTCAAGTTGGTTATTCAAGAAACTTGAAGAGTTGAAAAATCACTTGGATAAAATTGAGCAAGCCGAATAAATTTCATTGAATAGTACACTTCTACAAGCGGCTTGGTATAAAGCATAAAAAAATTCTACAGGTGGCTTTGTACAAAGTCCATCAAGTTTACTAAGTGAGACCCATTGATTTTATATATAGAATTGTACTACTACTAGGAGTAGAAGTCTACTGCTACTAGGAAAGCTGAAAAGATAACGTGAATTCACTTAATTGTGATTTTTTTTTTTGTCTTTTGTGCAGGGGAAAATATGGTATTTCAGGTCATTAATTGTCAAAAGATTTGAAAGTTCGGGGGGGCACTTGCCCCCCTCCCTCCGCCCCTGTACCACAGTGTAGATCAAGGCTAAAGCCATAGAACCATCCTAGGGTTTGCTGTGGAGATCAAATCTTAACTAGGTTTTTGAAGTTTTGATTGTGGTTTGTGCGGGAGATTCCAGATTACATGAGTCCAATAGTGCTTGGAGCAGTCTGGGCCATACCTGTATATTACTATTGAAGATTACAATTAAGAACATGGGTATGTTTCAATTATTAAAACTTCAATTCTAATAGTTGAATTTTCATTGGGATTGGTGGTTAATCCCCATAGTAGTTTTTTGTGTGAATACGTTTATAGGCTTTTTACTTTATAACCAATAGGGGTGTGCATGGGTCAAGACTTTTTTGGTTTGTTTTAGAATCATACATTGGCTAAAAGAAGTAAGAAGGTATAATAGTTCCTATAAATAGAGTGGTGGTGTAGCTTTTGTGATGTGTGAGATTTAATTAGAAGACACAACTTACTGTAGTGAAGAGTTAAAAGACTAAATTTTGTCTTGTGTGTTAGTGTAGGAGCACCTTTGGATGTGTTGGAGATTTGGATGTGATTGTAACATTTATAGAGTCATGTTAACGGGTACCTTGAGAGTGTAACAAATAATTTTAAAAAAGTTTTTGCATCACTTTTATGAAAATCGAAAAAGTTATCAAAATATCAATTGTTTTTATTTTTTATGCTTTTCACAGTACATTGATATAAGAGTTATTGGTTTGGGACACCAAATGTATTTTTTTTGGATGAACAAAAGGGTGTGCCGGGGGGGGGGGGAGGGGGCGACCATTGTGACTCACCTCCTGGGCGTGACCATAGGGGCACCTTGCTCGTTAGAGAATGCTAGACTGAACCATAGTTACTGTAGTCGGGGTGACTATAGACCTTACCCTAGTCCCACGAGAGAGTTAGAAGCTTGGGCTAGTTGCAGGCAAAATCCCACAATTCGCCCATTGGGACTCGAACATGGGACTTGGTGCTCCCATGTTCACACCAAGACCGCTAGACCACCTCTCTCAAGACACCAAATGTATTGGGGAAAGAAATTAGTTTATATTTATAAGAGCTTGTAATTGTGGTTATATAGGATCTTTTTTTGGGTTGGTGTTATCCATAGATCTAGGTATAGAATTCATTGAACCCTGTTAGATCTATTATTTTATTTTGGGATTTCATAACATTTAATATGTTTTCAAATCATGTCAAGAGCTTTGTAGTTTAATTGACATTTCATGATGTTTTCTACCAAGACATTTAGAATTTTTAAATCTCTCATCTTCTGTTATAACTACAGAAATTATTATATTCATAGATATTAAAAAAAAAAAAGTTTACCTAATAATGGCTGATCGATACATTGAGAGATGTCTATTTATAACATAAAAAGGCAAAGGACGAAGGAAATCAAATAGTTAAAGCTAACCTCACAGCCTTAATGCAACATTCGAAAAGATGCCCTTTTGTGGTCCACAGGTCTCCAATTTGAGACAACAATGATATCATACGCGTCAGACTTTTAATTAAAAGGAGTTCAAAGAACTATCCTTACATTTGACAGTTCAGATCTTACATGTAGAAAAAAAGCCCACCATCCATCATGGTCACAAACATTAGCCCATGCATAATATATTGTTGTGTGTGATTGATAGTGCTAGACTGCTTTTTTATCCTTCAAACAAATGGTGGGCTCTCATGTTCTCATTGCCACTTGCATTCATCGTCTTCTTGCATCCACATTTTTCCATTCTGTTTGTTTCTGCACAAATATCTATTCCAAACATTAAGTTTTTGCTTTGTAGCTTCGAATGTGATACTACATGTGATGAAAGGGCCGAAAAAGAAGGTCTGAAAACCCTTTTTCCATTGCTACTTCAACATCTCTCTGCAGGTCAAATCATCTTGGAGTACAACTGCAGGAGGATTCTAGATACTGGATAGAATTACATATGGGTATGGGATACATCATACATCTGGGGAAACAAGTAGAATGTGAAAGTTACTAATCTCCAACAGCATTTGACATGTTCTAAACTATGCGTGATATTTATTAGAATTACCAAAGGATGTTTCTCATAATCTATTCACAAAATTTGGAGTAATTTTAATTTTTGGAGCTTCAAATTTTAAAAAGGCTCATGTTCGATTTTAGTCACTTAAATATGTGGTTGCCTCGATTTGATCCCTAAAAAATGGGGTACCTTAGTCTATGTCAGTCACCTAAGTAGAAAAATAGAAGGGGACCAAATTGTTCAATATTTTTTTAATAAAGTTTTTGGAACCAAAATCGAATGTTTCAGAATTAGGAGACTAAAATCAAACAGACCCTTTTTGAGAGACAAAAGATGAAATTAGCCTAAAATAAAACATGAACATTCATTTCTAACAGCATTTGTTGAATTTGTAAGTTGGAAAGTGGTTTTCAATTTTATAAAGTTTGAAGTGTATTTTTTTGATGGAATCAAATAAATAAATATTAGTCACTAAAAAGGAAAAAAAAAAACTTATTTGCAAACTGGTATTGAAAATTGGCAACCCTTTTGTCCAAAGTTTTAAATTTATTTGATTTTAGTGTCCTTTTAAACCAATGAATATTTTAACTGCGTTATACCTATAAATATTAGTCTAATAATAACATACCTACCTTCAGGAATTTTCCATTGGCAGCAAAGATTTATAAAACTGCACCTAAGTTCTGTTCGTCTTAAATGAACTTCAATTCAACATGGGCACCTAGTTTTAAATTGATTTTTGGCTGACAAGAACTTGAATTTTAAAATCTGAATAAATGAATACAGCTGACACACACTGAAAAAAAATATTATTAAATGGAAGCACCAAAATTTTAAAAAAGTGATGTTAGAGATATTGCAAAATGTTTACAAACTAATGTATTATCAATCACAAAAAATTAGTTTAGACATTCATGCAAAGGGTAGTCAAAATTCATCAATCACATTCATTATCATATCTGTAAAGGTTATGAAATAAAATTTATTATATTTTTAGCATTTCCCATATTTATATATAAAAAAAAAAGCAGTGAGAAAAAGATGAATGTCTGCATCTAAACAAGCTTTGGTTAGAGGGACATGATCACTCTATTTCTATCCATTTGGTCCACACATGAGTATCCATATGTTGTAGGGAGAGGAAGGATGGTGTTTGTATGAAAGGGCAAAGTGGGAGGCCCAAGACAGGAGTTCTCTCAGAGGCAATGTCGCATTCAAGCCACCTAATGGGAAAGAGAGATGAGGAACAAGGAGATAGTGACCCTTCGTTTCTGCCACAACAGACAATTAACCAACGCTGCTAGAGAGAGAGAAAGAGAGAAAGAGAGAGAGAGAGAGAGATTAGAAGGAAATAAGACACCATGATGAGCCATGCCACATTATACCAATTGCTTCTTGGAAGAGAATTAGGGTTTTTTTCAAGATAGTGACATTTTTGTTGGTGGGCGAGAATTAGACTTGGACTATTATGCATAAGCCAAAAGTGGCCATTAGATGCAGCCAACGACATTTACAAGTGCATCTCACCTTAACTCAGAAAGCTATGACAGGTTTTAGTCTACACATATTATATCAATCTATCACTCACCCATTCATGTCACGATTATCAGATGTGAGACTTACTGTTTAAATAATTACATCACTTCACTCATATTTGAAACTTCCATATCTCAGGTTTTAAATAACATCATGCTCACAGGACATGAAGACAAGAATCATGATCCAACATTTAATCCGTCTCCCTTGCATATTCTTTTGAATTCAATGGGCTGTGGAGTTTGTGGATTAATATCTTTAGAAAATTAACATGATACATAGGTCAAGGAAAAAAAAACCCTCAAAAATGTATTTAATTTTACATCATTTAAATAACGAAAAAATCATATACAGTGAATAAGATCTCTTTATATATTTTACTTAAAATGGAGAGAATAATAGACAAAGGTGAAACTTAAGGTCTTTTTCCCTTCAGTTTTTGTATTTGACGGATTAAAATGTATATACTTAAAGCATAGTCACTATTCTTGATTGAGCAAAACTTTGCTTATGTACGGTTCCTTAAATATTGTACATTAGGTTTCTCAATTAAATTTGAACACATAGTTGCATTAAATTTAATTTTTAAAAAAAGAATTTAGCATATCATGTATATCACATTTAGCACAAGTTGACTCGTGATTGACTAAAATCAAGGAACATTGATTGTCATTAATTTTAGTCCCATCAAGGGATTCTCCTAGATCAACTTTTAGTTTCTTTATAGACTCTACTTAGGGAGAAATTATAAGGTCCACATGGAGGACAAGTGACGTGGTCCACCATTCCACTAAAAGATTCTCACTTGTTTAAATTGCTGAGTTAAATTTTTTTTTTTTAAACAGAAACTAATTATTGACTCAAGAATTTTAAACAAGTGGGAATTTTTTAGTGGAATGGTAGACAAGTGACGTGGTTCACCAGAGGACTGTATAATTTCTCCTAATTAGAGTTCATTGTTAAACTAACTTTGAATAGTAAAAATAATAGAATATAGAACTACGGGCATTTCAATATGGATGCAAGTCATCAAGCCTAATCATGTAACTCTTCTTACTTCTATTCTCTCCTGATATTTTCTTTTAACATTGTATCAGAGTCAATTTTATGTAGCATTCACTTGATTTCAAGCAACCAATTGCCAATAATCATTTGGGCTAAGTCATTGATTTATTTTTGTTAGGGTCATATTTTCTATGTATGGACTTATCATTTGACAAAATACACTTTATTTGTAATTTGGTAAATCTAAGTGGGGTTTAACGTATAAACAAGTATGTGAAATTTACTTTACAAGTGGTATCATTAAACACTTAAAGATTAAACCAAGAAACAAGTGAAGAAAAGTTGATTTAGTGAAGCTTGACACTAGTCTCAACACTAGCATCTATTGAGACTTAATGAAGGCTTCTCGATACAAGCTTGATACCTCTTGATCTATTGAGATCTGCAATTTCAAAATTCTCAGATCTGAATTTTGACCCATGATGACTTGGATTGCTAGACTTTTGTTCACTAAACCTATAGACCATATAAAAGCTTTATTTTAAAGTTATCAAACACACAAAGACTCAATTAGAGAACTTATACATTCTGTGAGAAGCTACTGTATTTTTGTGCGCCTTAGGGTTTTGTAACAAAGTGCTTTAAGATCTTTAACGTGCTATAAAGTGAAGAACTTTGAATCCAACAACAATTAATCGGTTGCTAGGAGTTAGTTGCATACTGAGATCCATGCAAAGGAAGAAATCTCTACAAGATCAAGTCCAATTGAGGATTGGAGTAAAGGTTCAACTGTAAGTTAGTTTTTTGGGATAGTCCAGCGTAGTGGTAAGATTCATTATTCTTGTAACCGCTTATTCTTGATTAATGGATTTTTGAGAGTGTTGGCCTAAAAATCACTTAGTGAGATTTTTGTCTTACAAGAGGTTTTTCCTATTCGTCAACAAATCACCGTGTCATTTAAGTTTTATTGTACTCATTTAGTTTATTTGGTGATTTGTTGGTGCCTCCACGATTTTCATGTAATTTGACCTAGTTAATCAACTGGGTAATTGAATTAATTAATTGGGGTCAATCTATAACCCAACAATTTTGATCATCGTCGACCGCTGTTTTCCATCCATTGTTTTACTCTGAGCATGCCCTCTCTGTTTTATGCATAGATTTCAATTTTGGGGATTTATTTCACATTTGAGGCTCTTAAGTCACATAATCTATGTGAAATTTACCAACTCACTAAAGTGCTCCATCATGATGTAAAACCTTTGCCAATATTCCTCATGCCATTTATGTGGTTGTCGGTCGGCCATATCAACCATTTTTTATTACACTGGTGTAGTTGTTCTGAGGCCTTTATAGCTGTCTTCCGACATTCATATGTGGCTGTTTACTACATTTGTCAATATTTTGCATGATCTATTCCACGTTATGCATGTCATTATACATCTCATTCATATGTAATTCTCTCTCCATAAGGGAATGGAGTAATCCTATTCCAGCGCTTTTGAAAGCGCTGAAATAGGTGGACCATATTCCTATGCTTCCAAAAGCGTCGGGATAGGTCTTTCTCATAAGAGAAATCAGTAACCCTATTCCAGCGTTTTTAGAGTGCTGGGATAAGACAACCATATTCTAGCGCTTTTCAAGTGCCGGGACAGGATAGTTTCAAAAATTAAATTAGATAAAAAAAAAACAATAAACCTAACCTATAGCGGCGGTTATAAAATGCTGCAATAGGGCTTCCTATATCAGCATTTTTGGAAACCGCCGCTATAGGCCTCTTATTGCAATGATTTATAAAGCGCCGGTTTTGAGCTGCCATAATAGGGTTTCCTATACTAGCGGTTTCAAAAATCACTAGTACAAGCTTCTCTATTACGGCAATTTTTAAAAGCGCCTGGAAAAAAACGCTATAATAGGATGATTTTTTTGTAGTGCTAATGGTCATCTTCAAGGTATCTTCACAAGTTTACATTTTAAACTAAAGGTATCATCAGGCTTCCACCTTGGATTTGAGGGGGGATGTTAGTGTATTTGTGCAAATCACATTTATCACACGTTGATATCCTTTACTGACTAAATTTAAGGAACAATAATTGTCACTGATTTTACACCAATCAAAGGATTTTCTTGGTTCAAATTTAGTTCCCATATTTGGAATTAGGGTCACTTCAAAACAACATTTCTGAATGGTAAAAATGTAGTCACTAAGGGTTTCTAATGTGGATGTAGATCATTAGGTCAAATTACATTATTTTAATTTCTTTCACTCTCTCCTTCTCTCTATACATCTTTTATTTTTTTTCCTTTTTATTTTAAAACAAAGATAACAGTATTTGTGTTTACATTGATTAATGCAGTTATGTGTTTGAACTTAATTGGAGAACTTTAGATACAAACCTAAGAAAGTGTAACTAGTTTTTGCACTTCTTCATTTATATCTCATTCTTCAAACATTTTCATAGGTAATTAAACTATACATAACCATATATATTACATAAATTATTAATTCCGTTTATATAATTTTATGATATGTAGCTAAATACGTGACATTTGAACCACATAAATGTGACACCACAAAAGATAATATTATCATTGAGCTATTGCTTGAACCCCTATCTATTGCATATCTAATCAAAAGGCATTGAAGCTTTAAGAGATATTATTCCATAAACTTGGTGTAGCACCTTTCCTTCCCACATAATTGTAGATCTTACATATATGATCCACATGTATGGTCCATCTTTATGTGAGAAAAATATGTAGTATAACAGATACATAGAATTATTTCACTAATTTTTTTGTTTGTTTTGACACACACTAAATTTTAAGTTATAAAACAAGAGCTTTGTAGCTCAATTGTCACCTCTTATTTACTATTTTCAACAAAAACTTCTAAGATTCAAATTCTCTTAAATGTCAAATTATTAAAAAATTAACCCCCCCCCCAAAACATTTTTTTTTGAAGAAAAATAAAACTTAATAGGTGTTGGTGCAAACACAATGATAATGGAAATAACACGAAGAGAAACTCAATAATACTTATAAATTTTTATTAGTTTAAAGAAAGAGATTACACAACACTATTTGGACTGAGGTGCGACACTCGCTCTCTTTAAAGAGATTCAAGCTCTTGATTGGCTAAACTTTGTAACCGGTGCAGACCGTCTCTGACTTGTCTCTCCCAGGATACAACAGCCTAACAAGTGTCGTATGGCTAGAACAACCTCTGCATAAAGTGTTCAAGCCCAAAACTCCATCAGAAAGAATACCCTTTCTTGCCAAGAATCTCTCTATTTTTTTTAGTGTATATTGCAGCCAAGGTGCTGATTCATTTTCAAAATTGACACCTCCACACTTCACTTCCCCCTTGCGCACGTATCTGACCCAATATTTGAGACAATTCATGTTAGCCCATTAATCACCACAATTAAAAAGAACAAAATAGTCTCTCTCTTTTTCAATGTGGAATTAAACATTTTCACTAACTCCTCATCTTCCATATTCACTCCCACATCTTTACATTTATATTATAAAATTTATTCATTTTAATTATTTAATATTAAAATGCTCCAACAATAGGTCTTGCATGTGAAGACCAATTTTTTGAGCCATTAAGGTACCGACACACCTTAATTAATAATAAGAATTTTCAAGTCCAATCAGGCAACTTAATGCAACCTGATTGAAATTAAGTCTAAGCCGCTTTCATGACTTTCCACTGGCAAGTTTTGTCTGCATTTGCATTGAGGTTTATTAAACAGTTTTCCATTAACTTCGTCTCATTATCCAATTACACCACTAGAAAAGCAACTGCAAGAATTAAACAACTCATAATTAATGAAGAAAGGCATGTGTAGGTTGGTGACAAATAAAAAATTGGTATAATTAAATTAAGAGATCTTTTAAACCTCCAAATGTGGAATATAAGAATATATATATATATATATATATATAGAGAGAGAGAGAGAGAGAGAGAGAGAGAGAGAGAGAGAGCATTATTGTAAACGCAAGTGAAATACACAAGACATGAAGTTGGCTCTGAATTTCTTAGCCATGTGTCGTGTATATTTGACTTGCAGAAACTTGAGTTGCATCCCAAGGAAATCGAAAGAGATAATGATTATCTTTGAGAAACATAGGCTATAATTACGGTGAATTAATGCTTGTGTGTGAACACAACTTTTTGGGATTTTTCTTATCAGTCACAGAAAATGTAATTTGGATTAAACTCAATGAGCTGCTCATGTACATATATATGTTATATATACACCAACTGAAGCATGATCAAAATAAAGGTTGGGGGGGCAGGGGTGCTATACCTATCTTTAGAATCATGATACGTCGCATATGATGTTGCCACATGATGAGGCAAAGCAAAGGGTAAGTGCTTGAGTTCACATCAGATAATTTTCTACTTTATGAAAGGGCACATATATAAGTGGTGCAGTTGCATTGAACCCAATACGGTCCCCTCCCAATGTAAGTCACAACACAACACAACCCTCTCTGCGACTGAGACTTTAATGGCAAATGACAAAGAAAGGGTGTTTTAGTTTTGCAATTGCATAGAATGGAAGGAAGGGTGTGGGGTGGTGGTTGTTATTGTTGTTGTTGTCGTTAGGGTTAAGGAGATGTGGGTTTTTAATAGGGCATGTTGGTTTTAATGGGGCCCACTTTGAGATGGGTGCATCTATCATAAATGATAAACTCTATATACACCAATTTTTTTTTTTTCATAAATATTGATGTAGTCTATTGTTAATAATAAGTAAAAAAAATAATGTTAGTGTACGCGCATATAAAGGCCTGCAAAAACTTCCTAATTCAATTTTTATAAAAAAAATGTTATTAAAGTTTGTGTGTATATAGCCTTGTTTGTTACGAAAGGGTCTATTGCTTTTATTCCATTTTATTTTATATATACATATCAGAAAACTAAATCTTTATATGAAGAAAAAGAAAATGTGGAAATGGGTCTCTGCTGAAGTGGTCTAAGAAAAGCTCATAATCTTAATGACAAAGTCCAATAAATTATGTGAGAGAGAGAGAGAGAGAGAGGTCTGATAGTGACTTGTCTGGGATGGCAAAGAAAGGTAGAATTATGAACAAGTGAGAGGCAGTTGGGGCTGATCGAGAATAATTGCAAAACGAGTGAAGCATGCACGAATAAAGCAGACTGTTTTGGTGCAGACACCAAAAATATCATTAAATTACTATTTTAGATAATAATCACGCAATACAAAATTCACAGGCACTCAAATACCCCCCCATGGAAAACATTAACAACAAAGAAAAAGTACCTCAAATGGGTAGAATAAAACTTTTTATGCCAACAAACAGTAGCAAAAAAGTTGGCCCGTGTAATTCTTGAAAGAAGTGAAATAAGGAAAGACTAGGATGTTACACAATACACATAAATCTCCCCCCCACCCTTTTGTACATGACAAAAGTACATGTATTTGTTTTCAAAAAATAGATAACTGAGCTTTGCAAGTTTTTTACTTTAAAAAAAAAAAAAAATCTACAATTCGATAAGAATAAGAAGCTCTTGGTGGTGGGTCTTACATTACACATGCATTAAAAAAAAGAAAAGGTAAATTCTAAGCATTCACCGTGCATGGATTGAGTTTTTGTCTGTGCCGTAAAAGTCACTATTGGAAATTTTAAACTACATGGAAAATGTAATGTAATTACAATGAAACAAACAAAGCAGAGGGATGAAAGAGAAAAAGAGTTGTATATAGTACTTTGTTACTCAGAGGACTAAAGGGGGGGGGGGGGGGGGAAGATGATTACCATCTCTTTCCCATTTGTGTTATCCTATTCCCGTTTAACATTTTTTGAGGACCACATTGCAGAATCCCTGCAACTGATATAAAACAGCCAACAAAGCTATAAAGAACCAACACCAACTATTAGTACTCTGGTCCCCGAGAGAGAGAGAGAGAGAGAGAGAGTTACCACCGAGGTTGGGGTCTTTTTTTTCTTTTTTTTTTTTTTTTTTTTTTTTTTTTTTTTTTTTTTTTTTTTTTTTTTTCAGTTTGTAGAACTTACAAACCTAGTGGTGACTGATGCATACACGTACATGCTATTAGAGATTCACAGTAAGAGACAGATGTGTAGAGGAAAAAAGAGTGATGAAACTATACTATCCTTAGCACTTTCGACCGAATAATGATCCTACTATAAGGGGTCTTCAATTTTGGGACAATGTTATTTGTATTATTAATTTTGAAATAGCGGATTTTAATTCAAGCCAATTGTGAATAAATCTTCTAATCTAGAATTAGACCAAAGAAAGAACTTTAATTTAATTAGTTTATTTAATTTATCTTTATAAAGATCTTTTCTTTTATTTAAAGCTTGATCACAATCGTAATTTTTAAACCTATTTATATTGCAAAATACTATATTTCTATGTATACCGTTTTCATTCCTCGAATTGAAACAAATTATAATTCTCAATTATCTACGACGTCTTGCGATAAACAATTTTTAGGAAAAAGAAAATCATAATGATTTTTGTTTCTATTTATAGTCATTTTTTTATGTAGTGCAATGGATTCATCTCCTTACTCCCATGGATCTATTTCAAATCCATGATTCATTCCAGGAATTTTTCTACTTGATTTGATTATAGTTTATACTCACTAGCTCAATTAGTAATTTTTTTATAGTCTAATAAGAAATATGAGGTTCAAATTGGTGTCCTAACTTAATAACAAAGAGCAATCATCAAGAAGCGGATATTAAAGTTAAAATTCTATCAAATCAATAAAAAAATAATTTTGATATAAATTTAAATGTGACATTAATTTTTAATGATATAGATAAGACTTAAGAGGCACGGATAGATATATAAGAGATTTCATAAACACTACACAACATAATATCATTTTCTTCTCAAAAAATAAGAAATTATTTATACTGTAATTAAACACACAAGCTTATCTTTAAATGTTTTAAGAACAATAATATGAATGACAAGACAACAAATTTTTCGATTTTTTTTTTCATAACAATAAGTGGCTCTTAAGGCCTCATGAGATCCTATGTTCGAAACCTATTGTTAGTATCTTTGGACCACCTTATGAGATTTTTCCCTGTAATAACTTGGTGTGTATGGAATGAGAAAACAGCATACACCCAAGAAAATAGTTAAATACTCGAAGAGGCCTGAATACCCTTGTTTGTTAAAAAAAAGTTTGGATTAATGTATAACAAAAGTCATGTTAGTTGTTAGCACTATGTAGTAAAAATGATGTTATAAGCAACAATTATAATTTGCCACATCAACAAATTGTGAAATTTTTTTATGTTTGTAACATGGCCGGAATGGAATGGAATTCAAAAACTTTATGGTGTGCCTGTGGTACTGAGTGATATATATTCTTAGTTTTTCTCCACGGAATTTATTACTTCTTTAATTTTCTCTTGGGTCGGGGAAAATTATTACATTATGGTCCAGTCACTATATCTTCTCAGCATGCTTTTGAATCCATACATGATGAATCATTACATACCTTTAGATGATGATTTGTGCAAAAAAATTCTTGATTGTACATTAACAAAACTTGCTACGATCCTAAGAACGTGAACATAGAGGTGATATAACATTAGTTAGTTTTTTTTTTTTTTTTTTAATGAACATATAACCTTTGTTGATATGCACTCAAATGAACTAATGAAGCCAATTTCATGGCCTTAAAAATCAGAAAAGGGATGAGAAGAGACGGGGCCCATACAACTTGTGAAAGAACTTTCAATTATGATCATCGTATTGACTTGATCATAATTGATGACTGCCTTCTACCTTGTGTCTTTCAAACTCCAGTAAGCTGTCACTTCTTGCAGTAATAACATTGTAACGTACGTTGGCATCATACTGATAACTAGAGGATGCATGTGTTATGCACCATTGAAAAGAAGTAAAATCTGCATTGATAATTTGAAAATGCTAGGAAAGCAAAATATTTAATATGAACCTATTTCTTAGCATACTAAAACTTTGGCATTTAAATTTTTTTTTTTTTTGAAATAGAAACCTTGGCATCAATTAATTAATAAAAATTCAAATAAATTTTGTAACAATCAAAGTCGCTCCCTATAGTTTCTACCAATACCTATAAAGACTTCGCAACTCTTAAAATAGAAAAAAAAAATACTAGTACTAGGCTACAGAACTGAAATTTTGTTCACTTCTAATCAATTAGACATTTATATATTAAGTATATTGCACTAACAAGTAATTAAAATGCACGTTCTCTTCTCTTTTTATTTTAGTTTTTCATGGTACGTAATTATCATGTTCGTAATGGAGGCCCACTAGAATAGCAGAGCAATTGATGTAGGCCTGCCACTGGCTTAGCATGTTCTTATTTGGTGTACTAAAACAACCATAGTAAATGTTGTAAATATTAAAGTACATCGCCAATTAACTTATGGAATTATCAGTAAAATGTTGTAATACATCAACGATGATGCCGTTTATTGATATGTGTTTTTTTTTTTTTTGGAGGAGGTTCGAAGCTTAGTAAATTTAGGATTTGTAACACAAGAAATATTCATCTACAAATGTCGCGCTATTAACTCATCCTCTTTTGAACCATAATAAGTGGATTTAATAGTTCCTAAGGTCTTATGAGATGTATAAAGTATTGGTTTGAAATTTTTAACCACTAACTTAGAGACGCCACGTCTAATGAATTCTTTACTATAATTACCTGGTGCGCGAAGAGAAGCTTCCCAAAAAAAAAAACTCTCTTTTTTTAGTGACATGGGGGAGATACAAATTATCAAAACTTAGAGGGTGTAGTTGTGTAAAGAACTTTCCATATCAAAGGAAAACTGAGTGAAAGGAGGCAAAGGTGGTACTTTGAGTTTGAGAGGAGCCGAAGCCACTCTCAAAAAATAACTTGAGGGCTTTGTCAGGCTTCACTCTCAGATGGGTCAGCCCCAATTGTCTAAAAATCAGACCTCTCCGCCCTCCTCCCCTTTATAGGTCCCACCACACACAATACAATCTCTCAATACCAAACCTCTCTCAGCCGAGGTAGTAGTACTAATTGATTCACCCATTTTTCTATACCTATATCTCTATTTCTCTCTTTCTCTCTCTCTCTTTCTCTCTGAATCTCTGTGTTCATCTTCTTCTTCTCCACATGGACAAGACGAGTGATAGAGAAACCCATGACTTCATGAACGTTGAATCATTCTCTCAGCTCCCTTTCATTCGACCAGCACCAGTT
The DNA here is from genome assembly GCF_040712315.1 of Castanea sativa. Taxonomy (NCBI): domain Eukaryota; kingdom Viridiplantae; phylum Streptophyta; class Magnoliopsida; order Fagales; family Fagaceae; genus Castanea; species Castanea sativa. The sequence goes on along the minus strand of NC_134021.1, from coordinate 24,247,062 downwards.
AAAGAAAAAAGCATTAGGCTTTTTGGCATAGAGTTTGGCAGTGACAACAACATCCCAGCTTCCACCACAGATGAATCCGAGTCAGCTGAGCTCAACGCATGCGATGATATTACAAAAGACAACAACAATAGCACCAACAACAACAGTGAAAACGGTGAGAGCAACCGGAGATTCGAGTGCCATTACTGTTGTCGAAACTTCCCTACCTCTCAAGCCTTAGGGGGTCATCAAAACGCACATAAAAGGGAACGTCAACACGCAAAAAGAGCACACCTTCAGTCAGCTATGGTGCATAGTAGTCTCTCTGATGCACACGTCTATGGCCTCATGAATTACCACCGGCTTGGCTCTTCTCCAATGCCACCTATGACTTACCCTTCATGGAACACTAATAATTCTAACACAGCCAGGTATTATGGAAGCCACACTAGCTCGTATTCTCAGCCTGCACCTATAAATGGGAGTCCTTTACCTTTGTGGAGAATCCCAACTGTCCAAAGTAGTAACCCTACTACTCGGAACTCGATGCACCCTTTGCCACTGTTTGCTGGTGATGAGTTAAAGCCTTCACACTCGCAGGTTGGTGGCTCTACTTCACAAAGCAGGTATGTTTATGAATCCAAAACGAGCGTGACAGACCATGTCAGTTTGGATCTTCATCTTTAGTGATATATTTCATCAATTACATCGTGAAGAAGAATTTGAGATTTAGAGCTGCTGGCAATCTTTTGATAGGCAAACGAGGAAATTCTAAGGAACCCCCATAACTGTTTTTTTTTTTTTCTACTTTTTTAATTTGACATCGTAATTTTAGTACGAGTTAATATGTATATGAAATGAAAAAAAAAAAAAAAAAATTGTTTTGTTAATTTTTATGTCTTTGAATATGGGACAGCATGTTGTTCGGGTTAATTAAGAAAGCATCATTAGGTTAACATTTGGAAACACTTTTCTTGGTTTGAGAAGCAGAAACTACACACTAGTTTATGCTCTTAAGTGCCAGATAAGTGATTTGGAGTGCTAACGGTACAGTTTACCAATTGGTTAATTTCTTTGTTAAATTCCATTGAATTTTGTAAGAAAAAGATAAGAAAATACTTCTCTAGTGCAATCTATATCTCTTCCTTCAGTGTTTCACACGTGTGTGGAATATAAGGTATCATTTGGGTGAGCATGAAGTCTGCTTGTACACACGTGTGCATATATCTATTTATGTTGCTAGACAGGTGGGGTGGGAAGGGAGGTGGGATTCGTTTCAGTGCAACAGAGAGATAAGAAAGATCAGGTGATAAGGTTTGATGTCTCTTCTGCTTATGATGCAGAAAGATAATGATATTTCCATGGCATTTGGGGGTGGCATAGTTCCCAATCTTTAATGCATATTCTACCTTTGCTTCACACACTTACTGTGAGCAAAACATTGAGTGTGTAAGAGTGAGAGAGATCTGTATGTATGTGTTCCTACTAAAGTTCAATTTTTGTCTTGCCTCTACTTAAAAGAGTGCTGTTGATCTTCCTGCCATGAGGCCTAGGGCTGAGGAAACAAAGTCAGTAATTGTAAGACCACTGCTCTTTTTCTTTTTTCTTTTTTCAAATAAAAAATATGATTGTACTTGGTGTCATATAGTTTGTTCTTATGACCCAAGTTTGTGAAAAAAGGGAAGATTTATATTGTAGTAGGTTAATGGTAGACTAAAATTTCGTGACTTTAATATTAAAGGACCCACTATAGATATTCATTGGGGCATCTCTTAACATATAGTCCATCATGACTAATTTGTTGTTAGTCCATAGTCGATCTGATAATATTTGAGACTAAAGCTTGGTTGTTGTCGACATATTAAAAAAAAAATATGTATGATGGAATTCGTAATTAGATATCCAAAAACCTACACCATCTGATATTGATCATTTGGGGTTTAGAGTTGTGGGACCTTGGTTGTTATACAACATGTTGAAATTAACTGGTTGCGATGTAAGACACAACATGTTGGAGTAGCGGAATGAAAACAAGATTATTCAAAAATAAAGTGACATGTGTGATTACTAAGTTGATGAGGGTCTACAACTAGGAAGGCATGGGCCACGTCTCTGTGGCTGTTTCTAAACACAAATTTTCAACATTCAGAGGCAGCAGTACCAAAGCTTTCATGGCTTTAAAATGGCAAAACCGACCCTCGGAAAAGGATGTGTCTTCCTTTTCCCTCTTAAGGAATCGAACATATGAACATGGTAGTTAGACTGCCACCTTTATTTTTACATCTTTTGTACCTCTGCTTTTATGTGTTTGTTTGTGTGTGTGTGTGTGTGTGAGAGAGAGAGAGAGAGAGAGAGAGAGAGAGAGGTGTTAGGTCGCTTAGATTTAGGTGAGTAGAGCAGTGGAGTTTAGAGATTCTTCTCTAGGGAAGAAGAGGGCATTTTTCTCTCGGCAATAATTCAGTGATAGTTAGTACTTATGGATCTATCTACTTCTTTAATTTAACTGTTATTTTGGCAGCAGAACTTGGTCAGAGTTTTAGATAATAATTGATACGGCTCAATGAATCCCTTACAAAATACGGATAAAGCAGTCAATTATAAAGAGTAAAACTTTTTCATTGACATTGATTTTGGGATATGTGTTCTGTCTCAACCATCTTTCAAGAAAAATGTGTTCTATAGTGTTTGAATACAGTGATCTTTTTATTGCTATAGATCTTTTTCTCGTTGAAGTTGCTTGATTGAAGAGGAGAAAGCCCTAAACTTGGCATGTTCTGCACCTTTCTTAGGGAATGACATCAAGAATTTCATGTTTCCCAACATGAATTTCAACACATTAAAATAATAAAAAGAAGAATGATTTCCTGTTGAACTGGTAGAGCAAGTGTAAATTGCATGAATAAAAAAGTTAACAACAATGTTAAGTCAGAAACCATAATGTTGTTCCAGTTCAAAGTACCTTCATGAATCTACGAGCACAAAGAGAGTCTGTGCCAGCTACTTGAAGCGTAATGAATCTACTTTTGCATTACAGTGTGTTCTTAGATTTTTTTTTTTTTGGAATTCTAATATCTGTGATATGCTTTCCTATAGTCGAGTCGCTATCATTGATATAAAAGGTCCTTCACCAGAATATATAAATAACTAAATAACATGCCATTTCAATATAACTTGAAGGGATTTCGTTGTTAACATAAAAGCAATTCCTAAATGCTGTATTACCACTTCAAAGTCGACCATTAATTTCATATGATACATCAGTTGCAGCAGAACAAAGCCCATGTTATCACGTAATAACAAGTCCAGCAGCCTCAATTATTTATTTATTTTATTGTTATATATATTGGGTATAAGAAATCTAAGAACACAAATTAATTCAAAACTTCTTGCCAGAATTGTGACGTGGTAGAGTATGAACAGTAGAAAAAAAAAGTTTGTTCATGTTTAAATGATAAACAATTACAAGTCATTTACTATATCAAATATGTGACAAAAAAGTTGTAAAATAATTTGTAGTAAAGAAATTTATTTTAAATTAACCATTGATACTATGTTTCCAGCTTCCTTACAATTTACTACTAACCATTACATGCAATGACAGAGCCACGTTAGTCAATGGGGGCATCCCCACCACTCCCCCCCCCCCACCCCCCCAGTTTTGAATTTCTTTTACCATTAATTGCGTTCTTTTGAAGATTTTTAGTTTTTACAATTTGGGTATTCAAAAACTGACTTGGGCCCCCTAAAATTTTTTAGTTTATTCAAAAGAGAAACATTTGCGAGTCGGAACAATACCTTTCGGGAAATGAAAAAAAAAAAAACCAACTGTATTCTAGATAGGTAGCCCCCTAAAATAAAAGAAAGCTTTTTAACACCCCACCCATTTTAACCTATGGCGTCCGCTCCAGATAATAATTCTTTATTATCAGACCAAAACACTAATCAGTTTTTGGTGTAGGCAGGAATTGAATTCCAGATATCTTATTCAACCATTAGAGACTTTACCAATTGAGCTAACTAGAACCCACACATTTTTATAATTAGTTATTCATTTGTCATAGATATTATTTTCTTTATATATATAGACAAATATTATATATAATGCTTTGATTTATCAAAAATAAAGAATCATTATTATTATTATTATGGATATTTTTGTATATGTTCAAAGAAAACTAGATAACTTTTGTATATTCCTTATAATTTAGAAAGATAATAAGTTCTCTTTAATACATACATACATACATATATATATATATATATATATATATATATATATATATATATATATATATCATTTGATAAATTTATATACAATATGTCAATGAGTTATAACTTATTTTGCAATTAAAAAATTTTAATTTGTATTTTTCAAACACACATTGTAAATTTGTATACATTTGTGTTTTTCATACACACATATTATAAATTTGTATGCATGTCTTTTGAGTATATTTTAATTGATTTACTAAAATCATAACTTGGCTCCACCACTGATTATTCGGGGAAAAGTACTAAAACTATCTGAGTTAATCCAAAAACAAAATAGTTTTGTTTAAAAAACAAAACAAAATTGTTTGCACCACAGTAGGAAGATCCTGAAACTCCTCATAAGCCGGCACCAATTGATGCCAGATTAGCCTCAATAGTTGCAACATTGGGAAGAAAACTAGTCACGTAAAGAAGTCATAGAAATTCTCTCATTGTCATTATTGTACCTAACATAGTTTAAGGCATTTTGGAATACGTCCATCATTAGAAAACATCATACTTAACCCTGGCAATACGAAAAGTTTAAATAAGGGTATGCGTTTTACAGAACTAATTACACAAAATGTATTATTTCCTCTTTAAAGAAAGACTTCCATTGTGGACAGAACGACTTTTAGTAACCGAGAAGAAATAGATCTTAAGAAATGAACAAAAAGTGTATCGTGAAGAAGACTTCATCAAGAAACCCCACAACCATCTTTAGTAGCACCTAGCAGTTATTAAAGTAATGTGATTTAACAGATACTAAAGGATCAAAAAATTTAGCGGGTCCCTGCAGAGATGATAATCAAGCAATGGGCAATTTCGTTTCTAATTCATGAACTTGCAAATAGTTAGGTGGAAAATTTGTTTCTAAACCAAATTCAGAATGTGTCTATCAACAGAGGCTTTAAACTTTTATCTAAATAATCCCCCAAATTGAAAAATGTTAAAAGTACTACAAATCACTTACAACATTGATATGATGATAAATATGATTGATGCTATTTTAACAACATAATAATTAAATATTGAATTATTTTTTGTGATTAATTAGTGATTTGTGATACCTGAATTGATATAGAAAAATATGCTGTAATTTGCGGGTTACTCCTCAATATATATTACTTTGGTGGCTATAAAATGAGCCAAGACGGCAAGTTGAGCATTTAGATGTTCAAAGCTTGATTCTGTACTTTTTTTTCCCTAGAGCTAACAACAGGCTCAATTTTTATATTCAAGTTTTGTTCATTAGTTTCTCAATAACTTAATGAGGTTGAGCTTGCTCATGAGTTCTACTAAGTTGGTTAAGTTTATTAACTTAGTGCAATTTTTACTTAAGAAACCTATGTTTATACATTTCTCAGTGCATTAGCTACCAAACTTTATACTAAAATTGTTTATAAAAAAAAAAAACTAGAATTTACTAGTTCATTATGTACACTTCATTAATTATAGTTTTTATAAAACAGGAAGCCAAATGTGTGCATTTTTGGATAAGTGCTTCTTTAATGTTTCAAATTATAGAAAGTACTATATATTATAGTTAATGTTCACGAACATATATAGCAAGCGACGCTTGGCTTTGTTCAAGCTTGGTTCATTGCTAATTGAGCTTTACAATTGGGACTTGGTTTAGGTTTAGTGCATCTAGTACTGCACTGGAACTTGTCAGATGGTGACATTTGTCCAAAAGTGAACACATGTCATCATCTCAATAGGTCTAGTACTACTAGATACTAGAATTAAGCCTAACCCTTACACGTGAAATCAAATATTATTTGTATAGTTGAGAATATTAGGGGCAATTTGGAAACTCTATAAAGAATTCATTTCACTGATTCCATAAACTAAAAGGACAAAGATTAGCTCTAATTTAGTTTGGAGAAAATTTTCACAATCAACTACGTGGCGAATTATAAGATTATTTATGTATATCATTTGAATAAGTTACATAATTCATTGAAACCGTCATGTGACTAAAATTGTACAAAGATATGTCTCTTCAATTGCAACATAATGGGTTGAAGGAAGATAACTCCAAATCGAACTGGAGCTAAAATTTTTTCAAAATAAAATGCATTTTATATTTCATTTAGGTTGTGTTTGGTTAATTAGATTTGAATTTGGATTTTGAGTTTGAATTTTTAAGTGATGGATTTGAAATGCTTTCATTCCAAATCCATAAATATTAAAATCTATGAGTTTATGATTTATTTCAAACTCAAGAATTTTAAGTAGGGGTATCAATGTTTGATACGACCCTTAAACACGACACTAGTTTTTGTGAGTTATGGTTGGGACTTAGCCGGTTTGGGTTATAAACGGGTCGACTCGAAAGTGACGCAATAAGAAATTAATGTGTCATAAGCGAGTCAGCCCGCATGATCTGCAATAGACATATTTGACATGCCAATTTATTTGTGTTAACCTGAAATGACACATTTAACACACTTCGTTTAATTCGTATAACAAATAAATATTCATTTTATTTTAAATTTGTCAAATACCTTTTATATCCAACCTATATTTCAAACCTTAAAAAAAGTGAGTAATTACCAAAACTTATAAGTGATAAAATTGTAAATTGAAACTTTACAAAACCCTGGATCTCTAAACCCTACAAACTTTAAATCTCTAAACATTCTTATAATTTGTTGAACTGACTTGAAGTGTATGTATATACTACTTTTCGGATGTAAATAACTTATTTCTATATGGATGTTAATTTAATATTAAACAGGTTGAAATGAGTTGTATCATATTCGTGTCAACCCAACATGACCTATCTATTAAGCATGTCAAGTGAATTGGATTATGTCAACTCACTTCATTAACAGACCGGGTTAGGCTTGAATGATCATGACACAATTATTAAATAGGTTGAATTTGGGTTAAGACATTTAGTCAAATATTCTACCTCGACATAATACAAATATGACACGCTAACCCATATTGATACTTCTAATTTTAAGATTTAAAATCTTTGATATATTTGTCAAAATCCAAACCTTTAATAATTTTTAAACTGTCTAAATAAAATATTTGAATTTTAATCACCCAAAATCTTGTACTCAAATTCTTCCATCCAAACATACCATTGTGTGTTTGGTAAGTTGTTTTCAAATTCACAAGTCTCTAATTTTGCATTCTAGTTATTAATTTTGCTAAAGTGTATGGGGCCCACTTAATGTACACAGTACACCACACGGCCCCTCGACTCTTTTGAACCTGTTTCTTTCCCCTTTCCTTCCTCTCCTCTTCGGTTTCTCATCTCTCTGTACATCTTTTACTTCCTCAATCCAAAGTATATACAAACCATTTAAATGATGCAATAACAACTTCGTTGCCGATGAGGAGCCACCAACAATGGTGGCTTGGAGGCTAGGCAAATTCATTGATGGGCTCACGGTGAGTTGGTAGTGGTGTGAGCCTCAATTGAGGTTTTGTGGGTTTGGGGTAAGAATGGTGACCTATGATGGCATTCATGGCAATAAAGGTGAGGGGTTTCTGTCTTTTGGAGGAGTTTTCCGGCCGAGTGAGGCTGATAATTTAGCAGTGGTTTAGATCCTGGATGATGACTCAACGACTTTGGGGTTGAACTCTAATTGGTGGTTCTGATAATGGCGCTTTAAAAAAAAAAAAAATTAAGTGAGGATGAAATGGGTTTAGGAGAAAGGCTAATGGGAAATTTGGGAGCTGTGGGTGGGAATCCAATTGTTCGTGGAAGAATTGAATATATTTGATGAATAAGGTGTATGGGTAATCAAATCAATTGAATTATTTTAAAGAAATTGTTAAATAAAAAATGGTTAAAGGTTTTAAAAAAACAATTTGATAAACTAACAATTTATTTAGGCTAAAACAATTTAAACAATAATTATATTGTAGGATGGTCACTAATAAATTTAAAGTATACAAAATCTAATAAAGAGATAATTAAATATATTAATGTAAAAAAAAATACATATACACAAAGTATTGCAATTTATTTCTACTAACAAAGAGAAAAAGAAAAAGAAAAAGAAAAAAAAAAGGGATTGATAATAGATAAAGTAAAAAATGAGGGAGAGATAAAGTTACTTGCTTCCTTTGTTGAGCATTGCCGAACAGATGAAGGCTAGATTTGAACATCCAATGCTTGGTTGTTGAGGTTTTTAGGTTTCTAGATATGCACAAATTTGTTTAAGAATATCTAGAAATATGTGAATGGAAAGTTTTGATGTCCCAAGAGGTTACAACTTTGATGTTTGATAGGGTTAGTATGACTTATCTTTGGAAAATGCTAAAATCATAAATTATTTTATAAATTACTGATGTAACGAGTGGTTATTGAAAAACAAAAAAATAATGTCAGTGATGGGTTTAAATAAGAACTAACTAGTAAGAATTTGTCATATTAATTGTTTGTAAAAATGTTACAATAAAGATTGTTACAGACTTACGAGACCTATAAATATGTTTCGCAGTGGCCCCCTTGGGAGCCATATGTCATACCAAAAATTAATTGCATTTTCGTTTCCTCTTTGTTAGGTAAGCCCTTGCTTAGTGTATGTTTGACTCCAGCTTAGAAGTTCAGCTTATTTTACTATTTAACTTATTTTTGCTACTATTTATGGGTTTTACTGCACTTTTTGATATTATTCATGAGTTTCATTGTACTATTTTAACTAACTTTTACCTTTATCTACAATACTTTTAGTAAAATGTTTTCAATTTTAGCAAAATAAACAGATTCTAAACAAGCCTAATGTGGCTAATACCTCTCATTATAGCTTTCCAGATAAAGGAATCCGTTGTTCTAGTAGAAGCTAGTAAACATGAGGTTTTGAAAAAGTATTTGACTTTTAGTAACTGGGGCAATCGGCAATTTACATTAGTTTATTTTTAATAAATAATTTTGCATTAAAAAAGAAAGGACAATATACTTGCTAACAATTTCCTCATTTTCTCCAATGACATAGTCATACACAATTCCATTCATAATTACTTTTTAGTAATAGTTTCAGCGTATTACCAAATGCAAATAATTTAGAAAAATGCAATCTACCATAATGCATTTTTGCATTTTAATAAAATGCATTTTCCTGGAATACATTCATAAATATAAAAATAAAAAAAGTTACCAAATGTTACTTTAATGAGCGGACACAATTAATCTATTCATTTTACAATCCTATTTGATTTTTCTCCTTCCTTCACTAATATTTTTTTAAAAGAAAGCTAAGTAAAAGAGCACAAATATATACTGTAGAAGGGCAAGACTCTAAGAACAAGGGCAAATGAGAGAAGGCCAATGTCAGAAGAACAGACCTCAGAAAGCATTGGCAGTGAGTTCTCGGGGAAAATGTAAACAACTCACCACAAGTACAAGGAGACTACCATACCTGAGGACACCGAGGATATTGAACTGTCCTTGAAAGGGCTGAGGACTAGTTCTGAAGACTATCGAGCATAAACCGAGGAAGATAAAGACGATTTGTCGTCAAGTGAGAAAGGGAAGAATGTAGATAATGCATCCACCACCTCCGCATTCAATACTCTGAACCCACTTAGCTGACCGCATTAATGAAGAAATGACCTTTGAACAGTGTCATCACATCTCATTACCTGGTGTAGAAACTTTCTAGTGAGGCCCTGATGGGACACGTATTAGGGGAAATGAACCCTAACCCTCCAAGTGGAAGGCCAAGATACAACCTAGGGCAAACTATATAAGGCAGAGGCCTTTGTAAAGGGGGGCATGAAAACATCTGAAAGAAAGGGAGAAAATAGAGGATCATCATTGTAATCTTTAATCAAGTGTCATGTATATCTCGGGCCAATTTTGAGGAGCATAATATAAGCAATCCGAGACTATTGTTAATCAATTCCCATGTCTCATACTTATACTTAGCATTTATCCTTTCATTTTTAAGCTTAATTCACTTAAACAAGGGTAACAAAGGTTGATTAGCATTCCATTTCTATAAATTAGTTGTGTGAGGGTAAAGCCACATATTCCATACTTTTTTTTTTTTTTGACTGAAAATATATATCATACTTAATCATGTAATAGGCATATAACAAAAATACCTTTTGTTTGAGTAAGGGATTATTATTAAATGCTATTGGTCCCCCATTAATATAAAATCTAAACTAGCTGCCTAGCCAATATAATATACATGATGACTATGCGTTTGGTATGTTGGCAGTTTGGTTGTTTGCCTTTTTTAGACTTAAAATTAAAAGTTTGGGACTTTGCAATTGTTGTAATGATTTCTAACTCTACCTAAATCATTATTTAGACGTGGTTTTTGTCATTAGTAATTAATATGGCTTATAATTGAGCATTATATCGATTACATATTTTCTATGCTGCAGTAAATTCTCAACCACAATAATTAAATTATTGATTTAGTGAGTATGTTGTGAAATTTTTTATTCTTTAGCTCAATTCTGAGCCAGAGAGAGACACATGAATATTTTAACATTGATTATATTTGATTGTTGTAAGTGCACAATTGCACCTGGACCCAAAGACAACTACAGGCTCAGGCCCAACGAGCCTTAGACAATAAAATTTGTAGAGCGTGGGCTTGAAACCTAGATTAGAAGTGTTGAGAATTTGATAACGGGCTAAGAGTTACAAACACATGTAGATAACAAAAGATGACTGAAAATAGGCCTCCTCGGACGTAAGCCGAAGGCAACTTCTGTATTATTGCTATTTCTTCCTTAAAAGTTACAATTCTTAGTTTCTTTCTTTGTTGCTGATCCCCCCATCTCTTTGGCCTTCACCCCCTTTAAATACTTCCTTTCTTGATGCCTTTTGGCTAGTGACTAGAAGTTTCAGCCCTACTGTTCAGGGGTCACTTCCCCATTAATGCGGCCAGGAAGGTAGATGCAAAGTCTTTAATGCGAAAGTGGCAGCCTTTGCTCTAGATATTTTCCTTAACACTGGTGCATCGAAAAGGTTCAGGTTTTCCCCCTTTAACCATTGGACTTTCGAGAGTTGTGCTTTGACCTTCATAATGAAGTTTTGAGTTCTCTTGGATTTGTCTGAGGAGAAGCTCGTTCTCGGCTGTACCCTCGGATCCTCGGCGTATGGGCCAATTCGTAGAGTCTAATTCTGGAGTAGGTCGGTCCTCCATGCTACAGTCCAAAGGCCATATGCCCATTTGGGTCCTTTTATCCCCCACAATTGTCATGAGTATAAAAGTTTTATCAACAAGATTTTACAAATCATGAAAAAATAATATTGAAAGTCGAAATTCACCATTATGAGCATAATGTAGTTTTGCTCAACATCTAGAAAAAATTTGTTAAATACATATATGAATTTTGCCAACGATTTGTGAGGACTACAAAATCAACAACTTATCAATTTGTTTATATTGTTAAAATTAATTTTCAAAACAAAAAGGAAGATGATATTTTAATAGAAGCTTTAATTATATATATATATATATATATATATGAATTTAACGTATTTCTAATTCTTTAATAGTCAAAATGTTTATGTTTATGTTTTGACCCCCTAAAACCTAATAGCAACCCTAATTATGTATTCACTTCTTTGCATCAAAAGGGCAATAATAAGAATAAAGCAGTAATGGTGTCTTTTTGGAAAAAACATTGATGAAAGGATGCTTTCCTAGGTCCTACCAATGCTGGGTTGTACACAACAGCTACATGTGTTTAAAGGACGTTCTCAACTCTCAACTATACAGTGCATTGATAGATACCTGCAGTATTATATATGTCTTCTTCCACCGCAGTGATTGAGGGCCATTAGTGTAGGATTTTGAGCAATAATTTTCAGTTTTTAAACAACATTATATGTATTTTTACATATTTTTTCACTCATATGTATTTTCACAAAATACAAACAACATTATCAAACGAGCCTTGAGTTACCCCCTTCTTGAAAGACATTTCTACCTTTTCATTGTGTTAGGAATAGGATAATCGTATAAGACTATCCTTAAGTTCACGTCATGTAGGCATTTCTTAGAAACTGCAATGGAGCTTAACCAAATGGCAGGTTGGTCCACAAAATTTTTAAAGTTGAGTTAAATGTGTCAGGTCAAATAAATGTCATTGTAGTTTACTGTTGTTTTCCTTTAAATTTGGGGTGGAATGTCATTCTCCTAAACCTCAAAAGTAAAAAATGTAATTATACTTAATAATAATAATAATAATAATAATAATAATAAACAGTAAAAATCTTGGGTACACGTTCTATTTCTCTCTTTTTCTTATTATTTTTAATATAAAATTAAAAATATTGTTCTACTTTCCTAGGTAATATAAGAAAGATAAATAGTTATGTACACCTCCCATGATTCTTAGAATAGTTTTCTTATTAGCGGGGAGCAAATGATTAGGTTTCTATGGTTATTTTGACATTTATGCTCCATTTGTTTTTAAGTAAAATATTTTTCTATTTTTTGATATTTTTTTTTAATGTAAAACATGGTCAAACTTGTAAAATATTTTTCATTGATGGTAAAAAAACTTGTAAAATGTTTTATACTTAAAAACTTGATAAAACATTTTATAAAAGCACATAGTGACCCTTCCCCTCATCTGGTGGTAAGGTCACTAGAATCGTTGCTCCATCACCGACAGCCAAATGGTGATCGAGTCACCTGACCTTCGACACCACTACTCCAATAGCTAAACCACCAATTTTTGTGGTTTATACTCAAAAAAGGATACAAATTACATCAAACACTTAAAATTATTTTGTTTGAAAATAAACGAAAAGTTAATAACCAATTTGAGCATTACCTTAAAAAAAATGGGGGCATCATTATTTATTTAATTAATTAATTTTTTATTTATTTTTAAATTGTGACAGTGTTAACATCAACCCAACTATCGGCGGGGTCCACAAGTAAATGCAAGTATACAACATCTAATGGGGGAGCATGTGAAGAGCAAAGATGATAACAGGCACAATAAAGACAGGGTGAAGAGTTCATACATTATGATTAGGACCACTTTTTTTTTTTTTCCTACTCAATTTGAGAGTGAGAGAGAAGAACAGAGAGCAGTGGAATTTAAGAAACAAAGGCCCACACCTCTATAAAAGTCGCAAACGAAGTTGACAGTTTATACAGTAGTAGCCAGCCCCCTCGTGCTAACCTGCGCTAGAGTTGCGTGCATATCTCTTTTGCTATTATTATTTTTTATTTAAAAAAAAATTTGAAATAAGACTTTCAAAGTCTTTCTTGAATAGGTACATAGCAATAGACCAATAGTACCAGTAGTAGGAGTAGGTTAGTATTTGCAATAAATTCCCAAACAAACTCATAATCTCGTGGTCGGATCCATGTACGGTTCTGTATACTTATACAGTTATACGTATATGTTGTGTGCAAACTTCATATAAAAATAATTGAATACAGCTTTTATACATGATTTTAAACATTAAAAAGGTCAAAGTAAGTTAAAACTTAAAAGTGCAAAAAGTAGTTTGCATAAATGTCATTACTTCCTCAATTTCACCACCTTTATTATTATGTTATCCATAAAATAAAAAAAATTATGCCATTGTTTTGAGATAATAATAATCAGGCTAGCCAAAGAGGCATCTCAGAATTATATGTGCTAGTATCCTGGGCCTGCAGTTACAGGTGAAGCATCTTTTCGTTTATTTTTCCATTGTAAGTGTTAGCACTGATGCTGATCTCTGCTTTGTTTTTGCTCAAGTATCCAAAAGAAGTTCTATTGGTCTTTAATTTCGAATAAGAATCACATGGTTGAATGATCAATTTTATGATATGATATCATTATCAGCCAGGCATTTAGTATGTACAAATGATGCTACATGATCACCTTCCACAACCCATCAAGTGATTATATTTATCCAGTGGCAACTCAAAGAATTTTATTCAGGGTGTTCCTATTCCACTCTGAAAAAAATTTGGGTCATTTTGGTCTATTTTGGGTGTTTCGGGACGTTTCGGTAAATACCGGCCGAAATTCAAAATTTGGCAAGCGTGAAGTTTGTACTTAAAAAAAAAATTCTTAAAACTAAAACAAATTTGCATTCTGTTCACCGAAAAACCTCAAAAGGAAAAAAGAAAAAAAGAAAAAAAAAAGAAATGAAATGAACAAAGGTACCTATACAATAAACCAATGTTATGAATACCATTTCAGATTGTTTATTGGAACGGAATATTTTGGTACCGGTCAATATCGGTAAATATGTTGTACTATTTCGAAAGTACAGTCATAATATATATATTTACCATTTTGATATATATATATATATAGATATATTTGGTCAAACCTATAAAAATTATCATGAATCATAAAGTTTTTTTTTTTTTTTTAGGGGATCATGAATCTTAAAGTTAAAAGCCCATATTTAATATTAATAATAATTATTATTATAATAACTAACAAGTTTTAAAAAATGTAATAACAATAATATTAACTAGACCAAAAAAAAAAAAATCACAGAGAATGGAAAAGACACAAAGCCTGCAATCTATTAACTCTCCTTTTGAATTGTATTATTATAATGCTAGTCATGTGGAGTGGCTCACAAAACTAAAAAATTGGGACAGAAATGCCAAAATACAAAGCTCAATGAAAAAAAGTGGAGGGTAACTGAGAGGACGAAGTGCAGAAGAAAACAGAGAGGACGATGTACAAAGAAAAGAAGAAAACGGAGATGATGAAGTGCAGAAGAAAAGAACTGAAGAAGGCCAAGTTGCTGAGGCTACTGACGAATTGAGATGAACTGCGATGGTCTGTTGGGTATTTGTTTAGGATTGATGTTGGGTTTGTTCTGTTACCAATTTTTATTTTTATTTTTTAGATTCTTTGTTACAATTTTTTTTTAAAAAAATTTTAGTTCAAAATTTGTTTGGCATAAAAATTTTGAAGGTGTTTCTGATATTGCTTGAGGGTGTTTTTTTTTTTTTTTTTTTTTTTTTTTTTTTTTTTTTTTTTTTTTTTTTTTTTTTTTTTTAAGGTTAACAAATAAAAAAAATTAAATTATTATATATAAAAAAAATTCTAGTCAGGATGTTTGTAGGAGCATTCTATACTCTGAGTGGCGTCCCCAATTTATCAATAAAGGGCACAACCTATTTCATGGGCTGTGGTGTCCTCACTGTCTCAACGATGTCACTCACTAGCACCGTCTCTATTTATTGGGTCATTCTATCGTACCTTTTTTTTTTTTTTTTCATGAGCCTATCTAATCTTGACCATTCATCCATCACTATCAACTATAGTAGATAAGACAATAGCCTACGCTAATGGTTAAGATCAAATAGGTATGGTACATAAACTTTTTAAAAATAATAATAATATAGTGCACAATAGAATTCTCATTAATTTATTTATGAAAAAATTAATATAAACTTCTTGTTATAACAAAACTAATGTAATAACAAGAAACTAATGTAAACTTGTTGCCGACATAAAGTTACGGTTAAGACAAGAAAATCAGCTAACACTTTTCTTGCCACGTCAGGCAGATAAGTATGTTAACTTGCCCAGACGAGGTTTCGTTAGCCCAGCCCGATTGATTTTGCTATGTAGACCTATTATTCAAGCCCATTGCCACCTTGGTCAATGCATCAGAATGATCATAGGTCACAAAGACGAAGTATACAAAAAATTTGACTACTGCTAACAGGTTGTTAGTGGTAAGTGTGAGTTCCAGTTAGCTCAATTGGTAAAGTCTCTAATGGTTGAATAAGATATTTAAGTTTTAATATCCGCTTATACAAAAAACTAATTGTTGTATTGGTCTAATAATGATGAGTTATTATTAGGAGTGGACACAATAGGTTGAAACTATCTTAAAAAAAAAAAAGTTGTTAATGATAAGTAAAAAAATTATTTCAGTGATGAGCCTATATGAGAACCAGTAAAAACTTGCCAAATAAATGATTGTGAATTTTTTTTTTTTATTATTATTTTTTTTATGTCTGTCGGATTGGTCGGACACGAATGACGAATGGGCAAGATGTGGACCTTGAAAGATTTGTGGGAAAAACATGGTTTTCAAACCCAAACCGTTTAACGAACTAAAAAAGGGAGAGGTTCAAAATTTTTAAGGTCGGACTGAGATTCAACCGAGGTCGAACTGTGATAATGTCATAATTAATTTAATAATAATAAAATACAAATAAAGGTATTAAAATTGAAAACATTAACAAATTTTTACTAAAAGTATGTCTAAAAAAATTAAACTTTCAAAAGAATTTTCACCATTTTTATAAGGTTAATCGAAAATAATAAAGCATAAACAAGTGTCAAAAATTTGTGTTTAGTAATCTATCAAATAAAAAAATTATCTAAAATAAAATCATTTTCAGCATAAATTAATAAATTGTATATTCACATGTAAAAAGTGTAGTTCTTGAACCTCTAATAAAATTATCAAATAATAATAGATTGAGAGGGGTAATATAATAAATTGGAAAACTATAATCTAAATTGTAAATAAATAAAATATTAAATCCAAGAATGACACAACAAAGGATCATAGCCTATTGGTTATTGCATCTCGCCTATACCTATTTGAGATTTTTTATATTTAAAATGATTGAACCGTAAATTCCACTTAAAAAACTGGATTTCTTCCAGATTCAAGGTTACCCGGGTTGGATTGGCCGGTCCAGTCCGAGTCTGAAAACCTTAGGGAAAAGTAAGGGTGCAAAATCTGACACGACCTGCTAACCAGACACGACTAACCTGTTTATAAACAGGTCATAGGTTGAGACTAAACAAGTTCGGGTCATTCGTGTTGACACGGCTATCCTGTTTAATAAATGGGTCGGGTTTGTGTTCAGCATATGAATCTGTCTTACCTATTTAGCTTATAAAGTTATTGGTTATTTTGATATTATTACTTAATTTATGGTTGTTTTTATATGTTTATTACTAAATTTATAGTTGTAACTGTATTTAAATTTTATATACATGAGAATTGATAAAGATTATATTGGTTAAGTATGACCTATTAATTAGATAGATTATAAAACAGGTCATTTGTATTGACTTTTATATAACTTGTTAATTACATGAGTTAAACGTGTCGGGTCGGGTTGACCTGTTTAATAAACAGCTTGTGTTCAGGTTGAGGATTCCTGACACATTTAGTATACAGATCAAGTCTGAGTCAATCTATATAATCGAATGCTTATGACTTGACACGACACGACACAAACTCAACTCGCGAACACAAACTGTCACCCAAAAGGAAAAGTTCCAAGTCCAATTTGCCAACTTACTAGTAAAAGTAAAAATCAACCCAGATCAAGGCGTGTAGGAAAAAGAATTCTTACAACTAAGAGCATTCGTATCAACTCATGCAAATTTTTTATTATCTATTTTAACATAAGAACCTATTTTTTATTTATTTTGCATATTTACTCTTTAAAACACCTCATATCATATTTATCTATTTTACACAACATTTCATTAAAATATCAAATTTTCTTGATTTTTAATTTTTTTTACTTTTTTCATACGTAACAATCACTATTGAGTATTTTCCTTCATCCTTGAGATACGTAAAAAGACGATTAAAAAATTAAATGCAAAATGAATAAAACTAGTGTAAATTTATATGATTATTGTAGCAATTATGTATTTTTACATATCTTTGCATAACCTAATATACGTGAATTTTGAGCCTGATTGCTAAAATGTAGTGTTTTTTATTTATTTATTATTTTTTATTATACAAGCATGCCATTACTCTAAGTGAAGAAATTTGGATGACAATGAATCTCTCCACGTGGTTCCAATCACAAGACATGCATAACCTAGAGGGTTGCAACTTACAAGGAACACAACAGGTGAGCTTACGCACACTAAGGCAAGAGCCCGATGGGAGTCCAAACTCCAACGTAATACATAGCAGTCTTTCAGTAAAAACCAGATTCACCTGGCCGAAACTTTAAAAGGAAAACTGAAGAATGCATTGAATCCCCTAGCTGACACACTGCCACACCTGATGTACTGTAAAGTAAGTCATATCTCTTTCTTTTTTTCCCCTTATTGATTTCCCCCTCCCCCCTCCCCCCTCCCCTCTTTAAACAAGTAACTCTCTACTGCTCGATGCTGTTACTGCACAGCTCGAGGTTGAAACTCTGTTAGATGCGACAATTTATGACAAGCACTTTGCCAATCCTCTATACACTTTCAAGCTATATATATATATGCATCGAACCAATACAAAAACTTGTCTCTTTTTGGATGGAAAAGGACCAATAAAAAACATTACTTCTGCACACATTAGCATTGACCATGCAGCTTCAATTTACAAGAGATAAAAAGGCCAGTCCATGATTGTCAAATTTTGACAGGAGTCCGTGATTGAGAGCCAGTTACCTACTGGCCTAGTAATTGGGTAAAAAACTCGGGCAAAAGGAATACCGCATTCAGCAACTGATATAAATACCCCCCGTTTACCCTTACACAAGGTTAACTGGTTAGATATATTAAATGCCAATTTGCAACATTAGAGTTTGCTCCAAATTAGCATCTAAATTTTTGTAAATTTAGACAAATTAGCATCCAAATGCATATTAACTTCAATCACTTTTGCATTTATATAAATTTAGATGTATATTTAGACAAGTACTTCATATAAACACCAGAACAAAAAGAGCAAGGAATGAACACAGTTCCTTAGAAATCTAGATAGCTATAGCCAAATCATAGTGCATTTCCTCATAGTTCACTTTATCAAGAGCAATAAAACACAATCGATTTTTTTTTTTTTTTTAACAAAATCACAAGACATCTCCATAAAATTTGACTAAGTATTAGTTTCTGTTTGGGACAAGCTAAAAATTTCAGCTTATTCGCAATTTCAGCCTTATTTTTATTACTATTCATAAGTTTCATTGCACTTTTTAGTACTATTCATGAGTCTCACTGTACTATTTAGCTAACTTTTACCTTTATCTACAGTACTTTAAGTAAAAAGTTTTAATTTCAGCTAAATAAGTTGTTCCCAAACGAACATTTAGTTGAACATTTGAGTTAGTTCCCTCCTGCATTAGCCATACCATATATTAGCATAAGCTCTAGCCATACTATATATTAGCATATGCTCAGTATTATAACCATCCATTTGTATGTTAAGAACAAAAATAATACTCTTGTTTTTCTTTTTGCTTGTTTCTTAACACATTTCCCTTGAACATCCCATGCCATTTTTTTTATAAGCCCCTTGAATATATCATATTGTCCCACTAAAGCTTCAGTATAGTTCCTTAGGTAAAGTGCCTTAGGTTAACATTGTTTTTGTTGTATTGGTCAATAAAATCCTATGGCTGAATTCAGTTGAAGAACCTATGACACTGCATCAAAGGAACTGTACATAGGTTTTGCCCATTCTTTTATAAGGTATTAATAGGTGTGAATTATTATTTTTTCTCTATAATCGATACATAAGGCATATATTAGAGCAGTTCATCAAGACGACATGTTATGCAATGTAATGAGAAGCGGTCATAATCAACTACGTTGCCCATCTCAACGCAACAAGTCAAACTATTCAAAAAGTTAGAACATATAAAGTCATCTTTATAAATTATAATCATTATTATTATAACATGAATTTCCACCAAGTGAAGCAAATATTTTATTATAAACATATAAATAAAGAGGCAGAAAAGTGGTTCTCCACTAACGATCTAAAAGTTCATGCATCTACAACCACAAAATACTTTTGCTTACAAAATTGGGAAATGAACGGTAGACTTGTAAGTATGTGGACCTGCAAGAAATCATCCAAGCCTTTCTTGCCTAGTCTGGGTAGTGTGGGCC
Organism: Castanea sativa; assembly: GCF_040712315.1. Taxonomy (NCBI): domain Eukaryota; kingdom Viridiplantae; phylum Streptophyta; class Magnoliopsida; order Fagales; family Fagaceae; genus Castanea; species Castanea sativa. The sequence goes on along the minus strand of NC_134021.1, from coordinate 24,227,034 downwards.
TCTTCAATATGTCGGGTAAGAAGGGAGATTCCATAATGGGAGGCACTTGAGGCAGCATAATAGGATGTCACTGTGAGTTGAGTGAACTTTGGTAGTGCATAACCTACAACAGATTAGCAGCCAATTTGATATATATATCCAAAATGAAAGTTTCTAAATGAATGTCTACCAAGATACCCAGTGCCTGAGACTCATTTGACAAACCAAGTCTTTACACTCATATATATGAGTAAAACCGAAAAGATTTAAGTGACATTAATCCTTTGAAGTTTTAAAACCTAACCACAAGTCAAATGGAGGATTCACAAGTCAAGTACCAAAATGAACTCCAGCAGCTTCCCAAGCAACATTGATAATTGAATTCTATACCTCAACAAAGCCTTAAATAGTGGTCCCATGATACGAAATCTAGGGAATCTTAGTAACGATGAAGCCTAATACCAAAACTTTGGTGTCCATCCACATCAAGGAAGACATTCTGGTATATTATTAGTACTCAATACTCATTCAGGTCATTAAGTTTTGGGAAATTTTCACTTTAAAGTTTAAAACCTATAGTTTAGGGGTAATCCACTGATCCAAATTAAACCCAGTAGTTTCAAAAGTACCAAATTAAACCCTATTCTTTTGAAAGGTAACAAATTAAAACCCTAGTGTCAAAATTGGAGCAACACCGTCAGCAAACATTAAAATCAAAAGTGAGAGAAAATCAGAAAAACCCTCTCTCTCAAAAGGCCTGCTGATGGACTTCATGCTTGCTGGACCACAGCCACTATTGGAGTGCAGGAAGCAAGAACATGGACTGGCGGATTTAAGAGCCTCTTACATAATATGCTTATGCAATTGCTATTGAAACCTTTTTAAGTCCACCCCTACTATAGAAATAAGTAGGTTTGGTCTTTGCTCTTTGGTCCCTCCACCTCCAGGACATTACAAACTGTGTTGGGCTATAAGTCCAACTGAGGAAGGTATAAGTTGATAGGTGTAGGGGCTATTGTGCGGGACTATCAAAGATCTTTCATGGCAGCATTGGCAAACTTATATCAAAATCAAATAAGCAAATTTTTTAAAGGGACTTTTGATGCTAATGTTAACGGTGTTAATCTTTTTTATTTTTTGAGAAACGTCAGCAGTGTTAAACTAATTTTGACTCCAGGGTGGTTTAATTTGTTACCTTTCAAAAGTTCAGGGTTTGTTTTGGACTATCTTTAAACTATAGGGTTTAAGGTGAAATTTGCCCTCAAGTTTCTTTATTCATTGAAATAACAGAGGTATAAGGCTAGCAGTGGGTCTATGTTTATGCCACTGTGCTGCCATTCGACTTGTATGGGTATGTTGGACTTTTTGGATCTGTGAATAAGGGTTTAAATTTATTGCTAAGATTTAATTGATAAAACGAATAGGACTTATTATCATTTAGGAAATTTTTTTTACAGGTATTACTGCATCTTAGGCCCACTTTTTGAGGAAAGTGGAATCTTCATGCTCAAATGGAAATTTTAAATCATGAGTTGTAGCCTTTATTTCTCTTTGAATGGAAAATTGGGATTGTTGAAGGCTACCAATGATTATAGAAGTAATCACAGCCAAGAAGAAAGCCAAACAGATGTTAAATTTTGTTAAGATATGCCTTAAAAACTAGGGGTTTTGAGTATTTTACTAGGATTTTGATTTTTTATTAGGGACTGTATAGTAATCTGATTATTCATGGAATTTAATAGCAATTAAAAATTGCAGAGAGAAACAGTTGGAAGGTTGCAATGTTCGGGCTTCAGTGCTACAAGAAATCAAGAACCAGTAACGTATTCTTTTGGAGTGTGATGTAGTACAAAGGAAGTAAAGTCCTTTTTGATTTGGAAATATGTGGTTAAAGGTTGATGGGTTCATTGACATGGTAAAAGGTTGGCGGAATTCTTATCAGTTTCATGGTATGCCAAGTTTCATTTTGTCTAATAACTCAAGGCAACTAGGCTTAAAGAAAAGGAATGAAACAGATTTTGGCAATATAGTTCGACAAAAGCTTCTCTTCTACTATTGATGGCTTACTAGGAACCGGAATCCTAGAGGCCTACTATTAATGGCTTAGGATTTGATTGTCTAGATGAGACTGAGAGGCTCTCACTAGAGAGGGATTTTGAGAAGGAGGAGATTCTTGAGGCATTAAACGAGGCAGAGGGAGATAAGGCCCTGGGGCCTGATGGGTTTACTATGGCATTCTTCCAAAAATGCTGGTGTAGTGGAAAGGGATGTAATGGTTTTCTTTGCAGATTTTCATAGACACGGCATCTTTGAGAAATCTCTTAATGCCATGTTTCTTTGTTTGATCCCTAAAAAGGTCAATTCTGTCAATATTTAGGACTTTCGCCCTATTAGTCTTGTGGGCAGCTTGTATAAGCTTCTGGCAAAGGTTTTAGCTCATAGGCGAAAAGGTATTTTGGATAAGCTTGTTTTGATTCTCAAAATTCTTTTGTTGGAGGGAGACAGATTCTCAACTCAGTCCTTATTGCAAATGAGTGTCTGGACAGTAGAGTAAAGAGTGGGATTCTTGGTGTGAATGTCAAGCTAGAGATTGAGAAGGCTTACGATCATGTGAACTAGAATGCTCTATTCTACCTTGTGGAGAGGATGGGTTTGGGGGAGAGGTGGTGGAGATGGATGAAGGCTTGCATTTCTACAGTTAGGTTCTCAATTCTTATTAATGGTTCTCCAACAAGTTTGTTTGGCAGTTCTCGCGGTCTTCATCAAGGGGATCCTTTATCTCCACTCTTATTTCTCTTGGTGATGGAGGTTCTTAGCAGGTTGCTGAAGAAGACGAAAGTGGGCGGTTTCTTGAGTGGATTCCAAGCAGGCTCCCATGTGCAAAGGGGTTTGAAAATCTCTCATCTTCTTTTTGCTGGTGACACTATCTTATTCTATGATGCTTCTAGAGAACAATTATTATATGTAAGAATGGTGTTGATCTTCTTTGAAACTATCACATGTTTGAAAGTCAACATTGGTAAGAGTGAGATTGTGCCAGTAGGTGAGGTAGGTAATTTACATGCTCTAGCTTGTGTGTTATGTTGTAGGGTGGGAAATCTACCTATGACTTACTTGGGAATGCCTCTTGGGGCACATTACAAGGATCCCTCGATATGGAATTCAATTCTATAAAAAATGGAAAGGAGACTTCTAGGTGGAAACAGTTATATTTGTCTAAGGGTGGCAGACTTACTTTGTTAAACAGTACTCTTTCGAGCCTTCCTACTTATTTTTTATCTCTGTTCACTATTCCTCAAGCTGTAGCAGTTAGATTGGAGAAGATACAAAGGAATTTCCTTTGGGGGACTTCTGATGAGGTCTTTAAATATTCTTTAGTCGCTTGGGAGAAAGTCTGATTATCGATGGAAGGTGGTTTGGGGATAAGGAGGGTGGGGTTGTTTAATCAAGCCTTGCCTGGTAAGTGGTTGTGGCGCTTTGGGAAAGAAGATCACAGGTTATGGCGTCGGGTTATAGCAACCAATATGAAGTGGATAGTGGGGGTTGGTGTACTAGGGATGTTCAAGGGACCCATCGTTGTGGACTATGGAAGAATATTAAAGCGGGAGCTAAGAGTTTCTTTAGATAGGTGGAGTATGCTGTGGGGGAAGGCCATCGTATTTGTTTTTGGTATGACCCTTGGAGTGGGCCTATCCCTCTAAAGGATCTCTATCCAGATATGTTTGCTTGTGCTGTTTCCAAAGAAGCTTCGATTTTTGATTTGGTTGTTTCTAATTTAGAAGGGGGTAATGGAAGCTGGAATTAACAGTTCCGTCGAGCTTTTCATGAAAGGGAGGTAGAAAGAGCATGTTCTCTGTTTAAGCATCTTTATTCTAATATGCCAAGGCGTGAGAGAGATGATACGTTGGCTTGGAAGTTGAATCATTCTGGTGTCTTTGATGTTTGCTCTTACTATAACTTGCTAGCTGATCCAGATGGCTCTTCTTCCATCCCTTTTCCCTGGATGTGTGCATTTGGAGTACAAAGGTACCTAAAAGGGTGTCTTTATTTTTATGGGTAGCAGCTAGGGGTAGTATTCTTACCATTGATAATTTGGTTCTTAGGCGGTTACCACTGGTTAATCGGTGTTGCATGTGCTGGTGTGATGAGGAAATTGTGGATCATCTTCTACTCCATTGTAAGTTTGCTTATGTCTTGTAGAGTGAAGTTTTTTGGATATTTGAAATCTAGTGGGTGATGCCAAAGATAGTAGCCTCCCTTCTTTTTGGCTGGTGGAATTGGCCGAGGAAACATTCTTCTAATATTTGGAATATGGTTCCAGCTTGTTTGATGTGGTTAATTTGGCGGGAGCGTTATAATCGTACTTTTGAAGATATTGTGAGATCAATAGATCTTTTGAAGCCTATACTAGTTGGGACCTTATTTAAGTGGGGTAAAATTTGGGGTTTTACACAATGTATTTCCATTTCTGAATTTCTTCTTTCCATTCGTACCTCTTCTTGAGGTACTTGTATTCGTTTTAAGTTCTGAGTGTTCACCATCGTGAACATGATGTCCATTTTATGAAATAAACCTTTGATTACCTATCAAAAAAAAAAAAAAAGCTTCTTTTCTAGGCTGTATTAAGTCTATGGATGAGATTGAAGGAGCTGGATCTTTGCTAGAGGGTGAAAAACTACAATGTGATCAAGCCAAAGCGGATCTTGAGAGAATTATGTTGATGGAGGAAATTACTTTGGAGACAAAAATCTTGGTTGCTATGGTTTAAAGAAGGGGATAAAATACTATGTTCTTTCATAGACTTGCAAGCTCACACCATCTCAATAACACCATAGTGAACTTTTATAAGGTCCTATTCTCAGAATCGGGATTTTGCAGGCCCTTGTTGAATAGGCTTGTTTTTTCAGCTTTGGAGTATGATGTTTCTTACCGGTTGGAAAGGTGTTTATGGAGGATAAGATGTATGAGGTGGTCTCCAATATTAATGGGAATAAAGCCCCCGGTCCTGGTGGGTTCAAGATGGCTCTTTCCCAATCATATTGGGGCATTTTAAAGGAAGATGTTATGAAGGTATTTCACTAATTCCATGCACATGGCGCTTTTGAGAAAAGTATCAATGACACTCTCCTCACTCTCATCCCAAAAAAACCCAGGGTGGTGGAGATTAAGGAATTCTGGCCTATTAGTCTCATTATGTGGGTCAATAAAATCCTAGTGAAGGTTTAAAACCGATGAACTTACCCTCTACCCCATTATTATAGGGGGAGGAATCATGTCTTGAGGTTTATTAGGTTTAGATCATGATAGTAACAACTGATCCTCACCCTTTCAGTCCTATGTTCAAACCTACCAAATTTAAAAGAACTCAAAATGTCCAGAAATACCAAAACCAGCAAAGAAATTGGAACTACATTATCATGCACAGTATTACATTATAATGACTTGAAATTTCTATTTGGTTAATAATTAAATAGAATAAAAACTAGACCTAACCATAGCTATTTATTAATCAAATAAAGTATCATGGATAACATTTCCTTATTTTATTCTTGATTGTAGTAGGGTTCATAGTTACCAAGATAAAACATTTTCCGTAATCAATAGAGAATCACCTTTGCCACCAATTGGTTGGATTATCTACAATGCTTGGGTATAGATACGATAAAATTTTAACCTATGGTCTTCACTCCATGATTATTACCCTTTATCGTCAGGCCAATACATTAGTTGATTTTTGGTGTAAACTGGGTTCAAACCTCATATCTCTTATTCACCAACAAAATACTTTACCAACTGAGCTAACTAGAACCCACAGTTCATGGGTTTTCTTTTATTAATAAGTAAGCCTTATTTAGTTTATAGGTCTTTATGTATGGGCTTTGGTTTAATTCAATTAGGGTTTGGTTTACTAGTCAAAGTAAAAGTCCTAGTTCTACTAGGAGAAGTTAAGACTATGGTCTGCATAAGTGTCTTATTGTACTCACTACTCAAATAAGTTAAAGTTTGATCAATAAAATTATTGAGTATTGAGGGACATTGGCTTTAGGGTTCTTTTTCCCTCCTCCTTTTCTCTTCTTTCTTTCTTTTCTTTTCACAGGTACTGTTCACATCATTTTTCATACTATTCACATATTTTAAAAATTCTATTTATATTTCTTCTGTTTTCAACCATAAATCCAATCTTTTCTCTCTTGAACCCTAAAATATTAGGGGAATTTATCTATGTGTGGTTGTGGTGGATTAAGGCTTAGGAGGATTTGCGGATTTTGAAGTTTAAAACCCTTTTTGGAAGACAGCTTAGAGTTCATTGGAGAAAAGATTGGATTTGTGATTGAAAAGAGAGGAAAAAAAGAGAATGTTTATTTTAATACGTGAACAGTGCATGAACAGTATCAAAAAACAGTATATGAACAGCACCCGAGGAAAGAAAAGGAAGAAAGAAGAGAAAAAAATGGAAAAAAGAGAGCCTTGATACTCAATTTTATTAATCAACTCTAACTTGTTTGAGTACAATATGACTTTCACATAGACCATTCTCTTAACTTCTCCCAATGCAACTAAGACTTCTACTTTGACTAGTAAACCAAACCATAATTGAATTAAACCAAAGCTCATACATAAAGACCATAATGTAAATAAGACTAATTAATGAGAAGACTAATTCACTGTAGCATGGCTTTCAAGTTATGGAGTTTTACCTTTAGGATGTTTGGGGTTCAGTGGGTTTTACCGGAGATGGTCCTTGATTTATTATGTGGGTGGCAATGTCATGGACCAAATTTGGATATCTGGAATCTTATCCCTTTATGTTTGATGTGTGGACTATATGGAGGGCACGAAATTGGTGTATTTTTTAAGATGGGGAGTACACGTCTTCTCAAATACAAGCATCCTACATTAGTTCTTTTTATGAGTGGTCTTTTGTATCAAGTCTTATTGATAGTATTTTTATTCACTCCTTCATAGAGTCAACTCATATGTAGATATTACCCCATTGTAATTTTTTAGGCTGCTTCATGTTTCTTTCACAATGTAGTCTCTTTTCAATAATATTATTTTTACCTATAATATATATTTATATATATATGTATAATTAATTAATTAATTAATTAACTACCATGGACACTTATTTTGGGCTTTTCCTTAACCTTAGGCCTCCAAAAAAAAGGATATTCTTTCACTAACCATTCTATGGTTGCGCCATCAATTCCAAAATCCGCAAATCCTACTAAACCTTAACCCACCACTACCACATGTAGACAAACTCCCCCAATTTGACCTACGTCATTATTACCCTATGAGCTGCCCAGCATCCATCAGACTCACAACCATCTATTCCCTTTGTCTTATATTTTGTTTTCCTAATTTTATTGATGATTGATGCTAGCAAACTCTGACTCCAATGGACCTTCTCCCTTTGTTTTTGCTGAGGTTATGGGTTCAAGATCCATCAAGTGTGTTGTGTGTGTAACTTAACTAACTAATCAAAGAAAAAACTTAGAGCTGATTGATCCCAAGGAGAAGGGAAGAGAAAAACTACAACCCCTAGTATTCCTTTATCTTAAAACATATTTATCTTATTTAAATTTTCTTTGAGAAGTTATTTTTATTGGCTATGCATCGACAGCTTCAATTTTCTTAAACATGAATCCCATACCTACTAAAAGGCATACCTTTCAATTCCCTTTAAATAAGCCTCATCAATTTCACCAGTCAAAGCATCCAATACAAGATATGATTGAAAATTCTTCATTTTGAACTCACATTCCATAAGCATATACTCCACACCAAAGGCTCACTGAAAGGTATTCAAACAAAACTCCTTAAGATCCATCATCCAAGACCCACCCCCTCAAAGGTACAAGTACCATTTTCCGTCAAATTTATGAAATAGCATCCCAAAATCCATTGCAAAGTTAGATAAAATTTTTATGGATTAGTAACTCACATTCTTTTATGGAATAGTCTCCCAAAATCCATCAAATTTTCACAGATTAGATTGCAGCTTAACCTAACGAACACACGCAACAATATTCCTAGATGGAACATGTTCCCAAAACCCGCAATTGCAAAGTTAGATCATCAAGTATTAGCAGATAAAGGATCAATTAAGCAAGTGAATCAGATTGTATGACACATCAAACTTAAGGCAATCTGAAAGCCCTTTTCTAAGAATAGAACTGAAAAATCACCCCCTTTTTTTTTGGCTAGATAAATCACCCCACTTTAAACATAGTGAATGAAGGGAAATATCCTTACCTCCGAATGCAGCGCTGGTACCAGAAAAGAGTAGCAATGGAGGAAGCTGTGAAAAAAGAAGATAATGGATCATGTCATGCAGGTTAACAGACAAATCTTCGGCAATTAATGGAAGAACAGGAAGGTCAATTTACATTCAAAGAATTAGAAAACCACAAAAGAAGTATATAAGATCTACCCCAACTAGGAAAGGAAGCCACTTCGGTCCCTTCACACGATTTTGAAGGTATGGGATCCCTGCAATTGAAAAAACACAAAGCAATTTCTATACATTAAGTTTTAAAAAAAAAAAAAAAAAAAAAAAAAAAAATCATAAAACACAAAGGGACACAAATTTACCTGTATTGAAACCATGTACTGCACTAAGCATTGCACCAATACCTGTACCCGCCTATTTAAATGAAAACAGCAGAAAGAGTTAAAACGGTAAAATCACTTGTACAACTATACTCATTAACAATATCATATAATTAAGCAGTCGGGTCATTACTGGTTTCATTCCATACAAGAGCCAGAACTAAACAGTAACAAACTAAAACTAAAACTAAAACTAATGTTCTTGCTCCACCTTTAAAACCATATACATCATATTCCATCAAGTTTATGGATACCCGCATCGTTTAACACATTTTTAAGAGAGTTCCATTAATAACATATATAAATTACATGAGCATAGATCTAAAATCCAATTAATATAATGAAATTCAATTCAGAATTCTACATAAGCAGCAATTAAAGTGTTGTGGAAAATGAAAGAAGCGGAGAAGAAACTGACCACAACAGTGGCGTCGTGTAGGACGGAAGTGATAGTCCATTCACCTCCAGCCTGAATCATCATCAATCACAAAGTAGTAGTATTATGAAAGAGTAAATTGATCAAACAGGTAGTGTTCATTGTAAAAGAAAAGGGAGAGAGAATGGTTACGGAGTTAGGGTTTAAGAGGGAGAGACAGCGAGGGCAGCGTGGGGATCCGAGGCCAGGGTTTATGGTTGGGTCGTGATGATACATATTGCCACTCCTCAGCTTCTCTTCGTACACCTCTCTCGTCCCCATCTTTTTCTACTTTTCTTTCCCAACTCCTCGCGCACAAACTCACAGATGCTGTCTCTCTTTTCAGTTTTATTAAACCCTTTAAAACTCTCTGCCTCACGATTTTTTTTTTTTTTTTTTTTTTTTTGGGTCCTTTGCCTTTTAGGTTCCTTTACCTATTTTAAAGATTGGAGAAAATCTTCACTTTTTCTTTTTTTTTCTTTTATACTAAAAAGATGAGAAATGTGGTGCTTATAATATTTTCACAATAATTTTAGGTGGCATATTATTACTTGCTGTAACTGGTGTGTAAAAAAGTAATTTCAATAATGAATTCAAATTAAATTTAATAATAATTTACTACGTAAGATTTATTGTAAACATAACATTTTTTTTAATATTTCATATTTGTATATCATTATTCATTAGTTCTTACATGACACAACAAAAAAATCATAAAAATTTCAAAAGATTCTCAAATTAGTCTATCACCCTACTCATGGCCATTAGAAAAAAAAAAAAAAAATAGAGATTGTGGTAAGTCCTTGGGTAAGGTAGTAGCTTAATTTGAAAATATTGTGAATTTTTATTGTATTCATAGATATCATTATTATATGAGAAATGTTAACCAAGGCCCTTAGAGCATTGATTTATGAGCTATTCTTAGAAATATTTTACTGGAAGGATGATAAAATAATAAATGATGTTGATAACTTTTTATATTTCCTATGAAAGTAATTTCTTTTATTTATTTTTTTTTTTTTGAAAGCTTATAAAAGTGATTTCAAAACTTTTTCGTTACGGCTAATTAATAATTGCCTTAAAGATATCCGTTAACATGATCCTTATTATAAATTGAGTTTAACACTAACCAAATAACTAGAAATAGGAGGGGATCCAATTTTGCTATTTATGTCTTGACACCGTTTACTTTGCCTAATATGGGTTTACGAGTGCATCAAGTGTGGTCTCTTCAAGTAATATTAGAACTACAACTTTTGTCATAATTTTTACCACAACTTGCTTATGTAGCAAATTGTAAGTGGTGGAGTTGTGGACCCATATGAACCCACCACTATTACTACACCCCTCAAAATTTGCCATATAAAGAATTTTGACAAAAATTATGATAAAAATTGTAGTTCTCGTATTACTTGGTCATCCTCAGCTTAAGCAAGGTACAGAGATTGAGTACCTACGACTAGCAAGGTGGGCCATTAAAGAAAAAGTCTTGAGGAGCAAGTGTCGTTGTACCCTCCTAGAATGGTGATGATTTTTTTTTTTTTTTGGATATGAGAATGGTGGTGATTTATTGATGAATTTGCGATGTGAGTCATTTCTTTATCCTTTATCTAAATTTACTCGTCATTTTTGCTAATTCTTTGGAGTTTGGACTAATCTTTCATGTCACGTGTCAGATGAAGACAAATCCTTGGAAGGATATTGTGCGCTACTGGCTGATAGAGCTTGCTCTTCTCTTTGTTTGGAACCAGATGATGTGGGAGAGTCCCTAAGGTAATATTGGTATCCAGGTGAATTGGGCAGCTTGATCAATTTGGGGCTTTAACCAAAAATTAAATTGAAACCTTTTATATATTTTAAAATAATTTCTTTTATAAAAATTAATATTACTTAAACTCTATTATTTTCTAATTAACCACATAAAATATTTTTAGAAAGCTTATAGACACAAAAAATTTGACAAATCTTTTCACATCTATTGATGTAGTAGATTGATTATGGCAAGTAAAAATGTGATGTTAGTGGTGAATTTAGATGAGAACTAATAAAAATTTGTTACCCCAATTGTTGTGAAATTTTTTTTGTATTGCTTTTTTTGTTTTTTAAGTGCTACATTCACAATATTTTTCCAATAAATCTTAAGTATTAAGTTGTTACTAGGTTTAATTTGAACCCACAACCGAAATTAATTTTTTTCCAGCTAATAACAACCTTACACTTAAAATTTACTGTGAAAAATGTAATAGATCTAGCATTTCTCTCTCTATTTTTTCTTTTTTATATACAAATATATTATTTAATTTATTAGTTAATGTAAGGACTTGATTTTGACCCCCAGCCCATCAACAATGGATGATGGCCTAACAAGCCAAAAACAACGTATTTGTTAGAGAGTGGATTTCACAAGAAACGAATTCTGTAAATCAGGTATGGGCCTCAATGGATTGGACTAATGCCAAGAAGATAAGAAAACACGCTTTAATAGAAATAACACTCCTTGGTCAGATCTGAGGATGATGTGCTCTTATATTCACTCAAATTTATCTAACTACAAAATGTTATTACTCTCTTTTTCTTTCCCACATTACATGCCCCATTTTTCACGAGGCCTTTCCCTTATATAGTCCCTCCATCTTCAATCCTAACCTTCCACTTGTTGATCACGTGGGTGATCTCCTAGATGCTTGTCCCATCAGAAACCTCTTAAAAGCTTTGTGAGTAGCTGTGAACTGAGATATTGCTGTTCAGGTGCCATTTCCACATAAATGCAGCTAGTTGGTTAGGTGCAGAGCATTTAATGTGATGGTAGCAGCCTTCTTCTCAGATATTTCTTTTTTTGTTGTTAGTTATCTTCCTTGAAGCTTATCCATAAAAGGAATGATTACCTTTTGTATAATTCCCAGGATGGCTGGGTTCCAACCTTCCACAATGCTTTTCCAAGGAAGCTCGGCTCCTCAGGAACTACCACCAATTTGTTGTTATACTTTCTCGTCCTCGGCTCGTTGATCCCAAAACTTAATAAACCTTACGACCATCCTCAGGTTCCTAAGTGTTCTCAGGCGTGGCCCACGGCCCAACTCATTTACTTGGCCTGCTCACCCTTATAGTTAATATTTGGATTTAATTAATACTATTATAATGAAATAAATAACCCTATTAATTCTTATAAAAAAAAACCTATTAATTAAAATTTAGGAGCATTTTTCTATTTGGAGGCCTTAAACGACTGCCTCATTCATCTATAGCATTGGGCCAGCTTGGGTGAAAACGTAGGGAATCGGGTAAATGGTGGAACAACTAAACGACCAATATCAGCCTAGGGGTATTAGTATTATTGTTCAGTGCAAGTCTGGGGATTATGAAGAGTTTAAAAGGGCTCAACTTTAAGGTCGTTTAGCTGCTCCACCAGAAGGAGAGAGGTAAAGTTTTTTAAATTCATTTTTCACATTTTGAATTCCTTGTTATCGATTCATTTGTGTAACTTCTCCCTTTTATTCATTTAGGAGCCAGAAGGGTGTTGGCCTAAGCGGTTCATCAGGGCAACCTAAGGTGTCGAAGTCAGAGGAGTCTAGTGATCGGAATTTAAAATTTTTTGACTATCTTAAATTCTTTTCGAAATATTATGGCATCTTGTATAAATTTTTTTAACATCCTTTCCAGTTTGAGAACTATTTCGTAAAAACCTTTTTTAAGTATTGAAAATGTAACGTTTGGTTTTGAATTACCATTTTTTTTTTTGAAATATTCTACTAAATTACATTGATAATTTTGTCGTTAAATAAGTCTTTCAAGGTTAAGAACATGAGTGATACTCAACACTCATGTTTCTATGTTGAAGGGTCAATGCACCTATGTTCAATTTTCTTTTTGATGATTTTTTTTTTAAAATATATATGTGTATTAAAAAAAGACGAAAATACAATGTTGGTTCTTGAAGTTTGTCTATTGTGCATTTTTGGTCTCTTAAGTTTTGAGTGAGCATTATTAGTCCCTGAAGTTTAAAAAATGAGCATTGTTGGTCCCTCAATTAACTTTTGTTAAATTCTTGCATATGTGTCTAAAGGAACAATGACATGGAACTTATTTTTTTCCATGTGGCAACTTATTTTGTTTACAGAAAAAAAAGTTACACTCATAAATTTGACCCGTTCCAATTTGCATCCTTTTTTTTTTTTTTGAGAATCAAGACAGCAATATATTATTAGCTTAGGCCATTCAAATCAGCCATGTATACAGAGTTAAGGTCTGGTGGTATTTCTTCCATCCAGATAGACATATTAGGGGTAGAGGATGCTCGACGAGCTAAGGCATGTGCCAATCTATTACAATGTCTCCTAACATGAGATAAGCTAAGCGAGGAAAACTGAGACATAAGAATATGAATATCTGCAGTTAAATGACCATAATGAGACAAAGAGTTGCAGCCCATCTTTAATGATTTGATCAATACTTCAGAGTCCCCTTTAAGAGTGATGTTGTCGAAGTCGAGTTCAAGTGTAAGCTCTAATGCTCTCCGTGCAGCCAAGACTTCTACCTCTATAAATGAAACGGGGCAGAGGTATTTGCTGAGTAAGTGAAGCCATGATCAGTCCTTGGTCATTACGGATTACTACTCCCAAGCCAACAAGTCCTTCCTCTGCAAAAATCGCGCCATCGAAGTTGACTTTATAAGCATGTTGATCCGGTGCCTTCCAAGCTGCTACCTGATGGGGTCGGGATTGTTGAAAAACCATGCTGCAAGAAACTCTCTCCAAGATTCGGTCTTGAGCAAAATCAACCACCTGGCCGAGTGAGTGAGCAGGCTTGCCCAAGCGCAAGTTATTCCTCCTATGCCATAGTGTCCACAGCACAACAACAAACAGATCGGGCTCCCTGTTACCTGCAAAAATAAGCTAAAAAATATCAATGAAAGAGTACCACGCCTAAAGCATGCTGTGATTCCATTGGGCCCGAGATCTCCAAATAGGTTGCAAGGCTGGACAAAGGAACAAGGCATGAACCACATCCTCCTGATGCAATTTGAAAGCATCGCAGCAGCCCTCAGTAATCACCCTTCGACAAATCAGATTAGTCTTGGTTGGCAAAGAATCCTTACAAGCCTTCCAAGCCAGGTGCTTGACTTTATTTGGGACTTGAAGCCCCCAAATTTTCTTCCAAAGAGGCTTGAGCACCGAACTATCTAAAGGTCTAAGCAAGCCGTGTTGTTGCTGCTCGTGCAAGTACCCATAGCCGGATTTGACAATATAGACTCCATCGAGGTCAAAAGGCCAAATTAGGACGTCATCTTGTATAGATCTGCAGAGAGGCATACTTTTGATAAGGGTTGCTTCAAAGTCATAGAACAAACTATCAATGACATCCGTCTTCCACTCTTTAAGGTCCGGATCAATCAAGTCAGAAACCATACTCATTCCCCTCCCTTCAATCCGTGGTGATAAGACCTTGGGATTACATGATTTGGGCAACCAATTCTTAGCCCAAATATGGACAGACCTGCCCGACCCAATCCTCCATTTTGCTCCCACTTGATCACGCTTCTACCCTTCATAATACTCTTCCAAGCATACTAGGAGTTGGTTGGGATTTTTGCCTCCATAGCCAAGGTATTAGGGAAGTACTTTGCCTTGAAAACACAGTAGAATAAAGATGACTTGTCATGGAGCAAGCGCCACGTTTGTTTGGCCAAGAGCGCATCATTGAATAGAGACAAATCTTTAAACCCCATACCACCATGTGTCTTGGGCTTACAAAGTTTCGCCCACTTCACCTAGTGAATCTTCCTATTATCACCCCTTTGCCCCCCCCCCCCCCCCAAAAATCTACAAATCATGCTCTCAAGTTCGTGGCAAAGTGAGGCAGGAAGTTTAAAGCATGCCATGGTATAAGTTGGGAGGGATTGTGCCACCGCCTTAATTAGTATCTCTCGGCCTGCCTGACTAAGTAACTTACCCTCCCACCCTTGAATCCTCTTCCATACTTGCTGCTTGATGAAGGTGAAACTTTCCTTTATTTCGGCCAACTAATGATGGAAGTCCAAGATATTTCTCGTATTGCCGAACAACATTAACACCCAACAAGTTTTGAATTGCTATTTGAGTGTCTGCATTGGTGGAATTACTAAAGAAAATAGTGGTCTTTGTACGATTGACTTGCTGCCCAGAAGCTCTCTCATACTTGGCCAACACCTCAAGCAAACTTTGACATTCCTCTTCTCTAGCTCTGCAGAAAAGTAGGCTATCATCGGCAAAAAAGAGGTGAGTGATTCTAGGTCCATTTCGGCAAAGAGATACACCCCGAATGTCACCATTGTGGGCTGCCTGACTAATTAACCCATGAAGACCTTCAGTACACATGAGGAAAAAATAGGGGGACAATGGATCACCCTGGCGCAAGCCACGTGTGGGAGTGATGTGTCCATGGGGATCCCCATTAATTAGCACTAAGTAGGAGGCTGTAGTGATACACATCATCATCAATTGTATCCATCTAGAATGGAAACTAGGGGTGTTTTGGTTCGGTTTCGGTCGGTTTTTATGGGTATGGCCAACCGAAACCGAATATTTCGGTTTGTGAAATTCTCAACCGAAACCGACTGAAATGGCTGGAATCCGAACGGTTTCGGTGTATTTTGGTTTCGGTCGGTTTTCGATTTTTCAAATAAAGGGTTATTAAGATTTTCAAAACCCTAACTTTAATCACATATAAAAAACAAAGTAATAGAGCAACAGAGAGGGAGCTATTGAACAAATCAAAACGACAAAGAAAGAAAATTTTCCAACAATATTTGTTCAACAATTTACACACAGATTCGAACAAAAAATTGAACTTTACCACACCATAGCAGGAGCCTACCACCATGCTTGAGCTTACCAGTGATTTTTCGCTCTCTGTACAGAGATGTAACTCAGAGAGAAGAGAAAGGCATGGCCATGGTCCATGGGACTCATAGAGAACAAAAAGAAATGAAAAAAATGGGGAGGTTGAGGTAGATGGGGAAGGAGCTGCTGAATTGAAGCGAGAACGGCAGTGAGAAGGGTAGACGTGAGAAGGGCTGATGAAAAGAAAAGAGAAGAAGAAAATAGTGAGACAGAGAAAAAATTGGTGAAGGGGGCGATTGAAAAAAAAAAAAAAAAAAAAAGAGAAGAAGAAATTAGGGAGGATAGGGGCGGCTGGAAAAAAGAAAAGAGAAGAAGAAATTAGGGAGGATAGGGGCGGCTGGAAAAAAAGAAAAGAGAAGAAGAGAGAAGAAGAAATTAGGGATAGGGCCGGCTGGAAAGAAATGAAAAAGAAGAAGAAATTAGGATATTTATATCATGCTATAGTACTAGGGTTTTAAAAAATTAAATAGCAAAAAAGTCACTCACGCCCACACGAAGGCTCGATCTCCGGATCTGCTAGCCAAAACTTAAGGAGCATACCATTAAGCCACTGAAGAGTTATGTTTTAAAGTTACGTAAATCTATATATCTATATATATATATATATATATATATATATATATATATATATATATATATATATATATATATATATATATATATATATATATATATATATATATATCGGTTTGGTTCGGTTGGTTTCGGGGTGAAAAAATCCAGCACCGAAACCAAAACCGAAAATTTTAGTTTTTAAAAAATGAAACCGAAACCGAACCGCACCGAAACCAAACCGAAATTTTGGCAATGGTTCGGTCGGTTTCAATCGGTTTGTTCGGTTCCTCGATTTTTTGCACACCCCTAATGGAAACCCATATTTATCATTACTCTCTCCATGTACTCCCACTCCACTCTGTCATAGGTCTTGCTCATATCAAACTTCAAGGCCAGAAAGCCAAATTTCCCCTTATTGTGATTCTGCATATAATGTAAGGTCTCAAATGCCACCAAGATATTATCTGAAATCAACCTATCAGACATGAATGCACTCTGATGCTCTGAAATAAGATTTGGCATAATAACTTGCAAATTATTGGTGAGAACTTTAGCAAAAATACGATACAAAACATTGTTCAAGCTAATAGGTCTAAATTCAGAGACATATGTGGGATCCTTTACCTTAGGAATCAATGTAATAAAAGAATGACAAAGGGATTGGGGGAGAGTGCCCGAATTAAGATAGTGTAAAATAGTGGTTGACACATCAGACCCAAGTAAGGACCAATAACTTTGGTAAAAGAGAGGAGGCATACCATCCGAACCGGGGGCTTTTAGGGGTGCCATCTGCTTCAGAGCAACCTCCACTTCCTTAGTGTTGAATTCGGCCATAAGCATATCATTCATCTCCTTGGTTATAACTTGTGGAATATTCTCAATGACCTCCTCAAAATTGCTAGGGCTACCCGAGGTAAAGAGATTTTGGTAGAAGTCAACAATGGTGGCATTAACTTGATCTTGGCTTGAGCACCATCCTCCATTAACATCATGCAACTTGGTAATATAGTTTTGCCTACGGCGCTGAGAAGCCTTGCTATGGAAAAACCGAGTATTACGATCCCCATCACAGAGCCATGCAACTTTGGATCGCTGCCTCCAGATTTTGGCTTCCTTATCAAGGAGTTGATTAACCTCCTCCTCCAACATCCTCATACAACTTGAGTCTCCAGACCGGATAGCATGTTGCTCTGCTACTTTCAACCACTTACGAGCAGATTCCAATTGTTTCTTGATACTACCAAAAGACTTTTTACTCCACTTAGACAAAGCCTGCCCACATGACTCAAGCTTCCTTAGCACACGGGAATCCCATGACTCATTTGAATTTATACTCCACACAGCCTCCACGGTGTCACTACAACCCTTTTCAGTCATCCACATTTGTTCAAAGCGGAAGGGCTTTTGAAAATTGCAATACATATGCTCCGGTGAGATCCATAGAGCTTTATGGTCTGATGATGTAACATCTAAGTGGTGCACCTTTGTACCTGCAAACATTGAGAACCACTCATTAGTAGCAACTACTTTGTCTAATCTTTCCCATATAGTAAAATTGGGATAGTGTTTATGCCAAGTGAATGGAAAACCAACAAAATCAAGGTCCATAAATCCACACTCGTCAAGAATATCCCTAAAGGCCTGCATTTGATGATGGGGCCGAGATCGCCAACCTTGCTTCTCAGATTGTTGTGTGATTTCATTAAAGTCCCCCGCACACAACCAAGGTATATACCTAAGGTTTTTTAGAGCTCGTAGTTTGGATCATGCTTCATGTCTCTTAGTGGTTCCCGGTTCTCCATAAAACCCGATAAACCTTTATGCATTCTCCTTGCCTTTATTGATGACAGTATCAATATAATTCTTTGAAAACTTCTTAACTTCCAAGGGAAATCCTTCCTTCCACAAAATGGCCAACCCTCCCGCCTTATTACAACGAGGAACCACAAAAAGATTTTTAAACTGAATACGTCGTTGAACCTATTCTAGCCTTGCTTTATTTGTCCATGTCTCGGCTAAAAACACAATAGAGGGATCTTTTGCCCACACAAAATTTGCAAGTTGGTCTTCTGTACGCAGGTTCCCAAGCCCACGACAGTTCCAAACTAAGAGACTCATTGCTTCTGGCAAGGCTGGAAACCAGCCTCCGCCAATATCTTTTTATTGTCTTCCACAATCTGTGAAACCGCATAACGTTTACTTGGTAACTCAGGCTGAACCTCATTTAGAGCACGTTTACTCCCACTGATTGGGCTTAAATTATTTATGTGTTCAACAGTGGCTTTGAATATTCTTTTCCAAGATGAGATGTGGTTTGGAAGGGGGTGGGGAAGTGTCTTGGTTGGAATATTTGGGTTAGTAGCATGGGTGGAATTTATGAGTGGAAGGTCAAAGGGTATTGTGGTCGAGTTTGGGGTGTCATCAACATTTTGGGATTGGGGGTGGGGATAAATGGGTTGAGGTGGCATATGGTAATGTGGGGCAGGTGTTAGAGACGTGGCATGCATAGGATTATCAAATTTCATCAAGTCCTGGTCTATAGATTGTAATTGTTTGTCAAAGGTTGAGTCTGAGGTGTAAACAGGTCCTAGGTCCGTGTGTAAGTGTGAAGGGTCAGCTGTATTATTTTCCATATGGGCAGAATTGGTTGACATAAAAGCAGGGTGAAAATTATTTTGGAAAGAAACATCCTTGACTGAATCAGAAAAGGAATTACCATATGTGGCTTGTAGCATGTCAGAAGTCGGTGTGGTTGGCATAACCCTAGCCGTCGTTAAGCTCCCCATCTCATCGGACCGCCGTTTGCCTAAGCGTTCTACCTTCAAATTCGAGTAAACTCCCGGCACCTCGACTATAGAATTACGGGCTCTAGACCATGGTGAAGCTGTCAGCTTTGCACCATATTCCTTGGCTGCATCAGTAAGTGATCCTTCACTCTTAATCCAACGATCACAGTCTCGGTCATTGTGTGTGAGGCGTCCACACCAATAGCAAAGGTTGGGAAGCCTCTCATATTTGAAGGAGACACAGATTTCCCTACTGTCATCAAGTGTGACCACCCTTCCACGGTAGAGTGGCTGTGAGATATCCACCATAACTCGGACTCGCATAAATCCTCCACACTCTTCAGTCTTAGCATTTGGTAGGTTCAAAATCTGCCCAGCAGGTTCACACAATGTCTCTGCCACTGCCGTAGTCATAAAATTCACCGGAAGACCATGTAATTGAATCCAAAACGGGGTGCTATTGAAGTCTAAGTCCTCTATCTTACTAACCCCATCATATTTTTGCAAAATCATTAAATGTTTGTCAAAGCTCCATGGGGCGTTTGCAAGGATAGTATCAACTTCGGTTTCACTGTCCAAAGTAAAGAGCATGACATGGTTTCCCATATTCTTGATTTTGAAGCCTTTTTTGGACCACCATATAGGGGTAAAGGTGGCTGCAATGGCCTCAAGGTTGAGTGCTCTCTTGGTAAGGAACTTGGCAGCGATAATGGAGTTAGAGGCAGCCATCTCATCTTGTAATCGGAACTTGGGACCTTCTCTCTGGGAGATGGTGAGCCTAGACCACTGCTTGGTGAGATCGTCCATGGGGAAGATGATTGTTTCCCACAAACCTGTAAAAAGAAAAAAAAAAAAAAAACAAAACAAAACAAAAGCCCTAGGGTAACCGTGTTACTCTAAGGTACAACAAAACTCTTCCAGGAAAAGACGGCAATTCTACAGCCTAAGAGAAGATGGAGAGCCCACCTTTCACTAGCAACAGAGAAACCCTAATTATTCACCAGTCTCAAGAAGCTTGTGCATGGTTTTATCTAAATCTCTCTTATGTTCCTTAGAAAATTTATCCATGTTATCAATTTCATAATGGTTTTACCATTCATCAATTTTAAACCACATATTATTCAAACAATTCACAATCCCTTGGTTTGATTTGGTAGCATACAATGGAAACTCTTAATTAATAATTATATTATGATTTATGCCCAATACTTGTAAACAGTAACATAAAAAAATGGTTTTGAAATCAATCTAGAGAGAAAAACCATTTGGCAATCTTATAGCCCCTTGTTGAAAAACGAATACCAATTGAATACCAAACGGAATTTATGACTTGGAAATGAAAAATAGTAAGGCAAATACCAAATAATTATAAAGAAAGCACATCCATTGAGACCTTTGTGGACGTGACAGCATGTTGTTGCTCCGGTGTGTGTTACATCTCGATTAGTATGATTTCATTTTGAGAAAGTAGTCAACTACCAAGCAGGGGCAGCTCAACAAATTTTGAGGCCTAAAGCAATATATTTATGTGGGGCCTTTTTGTTATTAATTAAATAATATTTAACTAGTTGTCAATATCATAATTTTTATATAACAAAAATGCATTCTTTTTATCTTGTAATATTTTTTTTTGAAGAAATGCTAAAGCTATAACAAATTTTACTAAAAAAAACGTACAAATGTTGTAGCAATGAATGTGATTAATGACACCTCAAGAATATAATAAACAAGTATTTGAATGAATGATGTTAGGGATATTATAAATTTTACAACATGATACTTATAAAGATGTATCACTAAGTAATTTAAAATTGCATTTAATAAGTTGTTGACGTCTACAAATAATATTAATTGTCATATCAATTTGTATAAAGATTTTAAAGTCAAATTTAAAGTATTTATAGTATTTCCTATCTAAATTATTTCTTGTAATTTTTTTTTGATACAAGATAGAATTTACTATTTGGCAATCTTATAGCCCCTTGTTGAAAAACGAATACAAATTGAATACCAAATGGAATTTATGACTTGGAAATGAAAAATAGTAAGGCAAATACCAAATAATTATAAAGAAAGCACATCCATTGAGACCTTTGTGGACGTGACAGCATGTTGTTGCTCTGGTGTGTGTTACATCTCGATTAGTATGATTTCATTTTGAGAAAGTAGTAAACTACCAAGCAGGGGCGGCCCAACAAATTTTGAGGCCTAAGGCAATATATTTATGTGGGGCCTTTTTGTTATTAATTAATTAATATTTAACTAGTTGTCAATATCATAATTTTTATATAACAAAAATGCATTCTTTTTATCTTGTAATATTTTTTTTTTGAAGAAATCCTAAAGCTATAACAAATTTTACTAAAAAAAATGTACAAATGTTGTAGCAATGAATGTGATTAATGACACCTCAAGAAGATAATAAACAAGTATTTGAATGAATGATGTTAGGGATATTATAAATTTTACAACATGATACTTATAAAGATGTATCACTAAGTAATTTAAAATTGCATTTAATAAGTTGTTGACGTCTAAAAAATAATATTAATTGTAACATCAATTTGTATAAAGGTTTTAAAGTCAAATATAAAGTATTTATAGTATTTCCTATCTAAATTATTTCTTGTAATTTTTTTTGATACAAGATAGAATTTATACTCTAGCCTAATCTAAGTGTATATGTGTGTGAAACTCCCTCTTGGAGACTTGAATCTTGACCCTTGCCCCCCACACCCCACAAGCATTTATACTTGTAGACTGACCACTGCACCAAGGGGGAGTGATGGTTTATTTGTTGTAATTAATGACACATATTTGTAAGCCCTGTGTATTTAAATTGTAATATCTCTAGCATGACTCAATTCTTTGGTACTTCTTAAAAATAGAAGAAAAATGTAAAACTAATTTTTTTTCTCTTATATCTCAAAAAAAAAAAAAAATTTAAAAAATATATATCTCAATTTTTGCCCCAAAATTTGGGGGCTTTTCTCTAATAGGGGGCCCTAGGCGATTGCCTAAGTGGCCTAAGCATAGGCCTGGCCTTGCTACCAAGGTCTTCTGCAGTTGGGTTTAAATAGAGAAAAAGAAGCGAGTCTGGATTTTAATCACATGTGTGATTTTTTAATAAAAATGAGTTGCCACAGAGGAAAAAAAAGTGTCATGTCAATTTTTTGTTAGATACATACGCAAGAATTTAACTGAAGTTAATGGAAGGACCAAGAGCGTTCATTTTTTAAACTTGAGAGACTAATAGTGCTCACTCGAAATTTAAGGGATCAAAAGCGCATAATAGACAATCTTCAGGGACCAACACTGTATTTTCGCTTAAAAAAATATGTAGTAACTTAATATACACCAAACCTAGATAAATTGCAACCCTTACAATTTGTTTTGATACAAGAATTTAGTCAACAATCTAAATCCTAACACAGTTGTTCAAAGTGGAGTTTTTATGCATTATACCAACTTTCTATTATTGATATATTGGGTTTTTCTGTTAGGGCAAACAGTTTGCAGCAAAAAGTTTGTCTATTATCCAATACTTCAAGAAAATAAAATAGAATTTTGAAATCATTAAATTTAAAACACGATTTTAGTTAAATTTTGAAATCATTGTTTTCAAGACATGATTTTAATTAAATTTTGAACTTGTTGTTTCAAGACATGATTTTACTATTTCAAATTTATAATTGAAATCGTTTTTGAACACAAGATTTCCAAGTGATGTGGATAACATGTGTGCACTTCACTGTGTGCAGCAAAAATTCTATATATATATATATATATATATATATATATATATATATATATATATATATATATATATATTCTAGAATATATACTTTATTTGTCTCAAAGTAATATTTTCTACATTTTTTAGTATTTTGTGTCATTGAAAATCTTCATCAACATGAAATCTCTGAGCAATGTTACATATACAAAAAAATTTATAATAGTTGAGTTCTTCTTTAGGCTTACCGCTAACATCACTTTTTTCACCTACCACTAGTAGTCTGTCACATCAGCAGTTGTCAAATGTTTTGTGTATGTAAACTTTCTCAAAATCTTTTCTAGAAGCAATAGATAAAAGATATATGAAAATTTTTTCCCTTTACACCTTGCCCGACCTTTTTCCCCCCTTCTTTTTTGATTGGATTTGAATCAAGTTCTCCTCATTAAAGAGATCGATGATATCAGAAAATATAATTGGGCTACAAGATTTTTTTACAACAACTTCCTTTATATATAGAACATTACCACACAAAAGCCCCTCTTAATTATACTTTAACAATGACTCTTTTTTGTGATATATTTGATAGAATTTCAAATTATGGTGTTTGCTTTATGATGATTGCTCATTATTATCAGACTAAGATATCAATCGATTTCTTGTGTAAATAGGATTTGATCATCAAATCTCTTATTCAATGAGAAGAGAATTTACCTGTAGAATTAAATCGATTAATTATGGACAAATTTTGCACTATAGCACGGTTTTCAAACGTATTGTGTCAAGTTGCCCCCATCCAAGGTTATTTGGGAAAATAGCCCTCATCATAAAGATTTTTCAAGAACTCAACTCTTAAAGAGTTGTGTTTTATTATGTCACATTCGCGGAAATGATTGCAAATGATGTTGCATTTCTTAAATTTTGTGCCCACTTGGAACTTGACTTTAAAAGTTGAGTTCATTTTGAGACTGCTTTATAGGTTTAGAATCTCACACTCTCGTCTCAATGTTTATTTCCATCTCAATCAAATATTAAATGACAAAATTTAGTTATAAAATTAGTTATTGTCTTAGGCTACAATAACACTCAATATTTTTTTATTGGAAATAAATTTTGACAAAGCTTCTATTGGATTACATCTTCTTTTTATATTCTCCATCCTCACAAAATTTTTAGAAAATTAAAGATCAAGAGCTACGTCTCAAAATTTCTAGAAAATTAAAGATCAATAGCTACGTCATCAATAAATTGTTTAAATTTCAAGTTTTTGTAATTTTAAACTATGCATAAAATATAAGCTTATAAATTATATAGTGAATAATATCTGATTGATACAAAATTTGACATGTGAATTAAGAGCAAAAAGAACATGTAATTCAACGATTTGATTTTCAAAATATATAGTAATGTTTATTTTATTGAGTAAGGTTGTAGCCTTAGAAAAAACTTTGTCCAAAATTCAACATCCTTCTCTTTCACTCTCTCCAGATACAATACACTTTCTCACACTCATTAGTACTCTCATGGAAAAATCATTGTCGTCCTTCTCATCCTCTCTATGTTTTTCATTATTTGAAGAAAACCCTGAAGGTAAAATTTCATGAATTATTTAGAAAAAAAAAAAACAATTGTTAAGGTGTTGTTGCTTTGCACTATTTTGTTGAGAGGTTGGTGAGCTTGTTGGAGACTAAAAAAGGGGATTAAACTAACCAAAATTTAGAAATATGAGATTTGTTGAGATCATTGGAAGTACTCTTGATACTTTTTTTTTGTGAATATCAAATAATTTTATTGGTCTTCTAAATCTTTTACACACACACACACACACACACACACACACATATATATATATATATATATATATATATATATATATATATATTTAAATAAGTTTAAAATTACTCAATTTGACAATTTGTGTTTCATGATATAATATAGTTGTAATTTTTTATTATTAAATTTTATAAGCTCCTGGGTAATCCATTGAAAGGCTAAGGCCCAATTTGGTAGCTTAGCTCATGAAAGACAAAATGGAAATTACCTATGGGTTCGGGTTTTCTCTCTAATCTGACGTATTGATTAGTCAACGAGCCACTAGGCAATAGGCCTGGTAAAATCTAGGTTGGGTTAGCCCATTGCCGACTCTTACATCTATTTTCATAATTTTATCAACTCAAAATCTTTGGAAAAATTTAGGTTAGGTAGTGTAATATAATAATCTTCAATCAACCATGTGACTACATTGACCAATTCAATACAATCCATGTTATCTTCTATTAATGAAAATTAATTTTAATCTTGTGATTTATTAGCCAATGTAGACACGTGATTGAGTCTAATTGGGGAACCTAAGATAGAACATTTAAAAAACTTAAACTAATTAATTTTTCCCAAAACTTTGATAAGTTTAATTTATCATGGAATCAAAATATAGATGGTTGACTTAAATCATGTTTTCACTTTACATTTCATTTAAAGTAAGAAATTCTAAATTTTTTAGACACTACTTGATGATGCAAAAAATTAATAGTTGAGCTCATTGTCGTAGCGGATGGATGATGCTGTGAATGAAGTCGTCTCTATAGATGAGAAACTTGAAAAATGAATTGGATGAAAAAGTAACACGCTAGTGTGGCGTTAGCCAAACCGCCTCCGATGCTTAAGTCAATAAGGGAGAAAGATTCTAGAAAGAAAATGAGTAAAGAGTGATTTCCTGAAGTATTTGTGTGTACCTTTAGCTTCTGTTATCTTCTCTTTTTATAATTGTATACCTCATTAATGGGCAATGATGCGCTGCATTTATGCTCAACGGCTAGTGCGTTACAGAATCTTTGTCTGGAGGCCACAACTCATTCTATGACCGTTGCTCCGTCAGTTACGTTTTATCATCAATGACCGTAATAAATGCGTAACATCTTCTCTGAGTGAATGACAATCTGCGTATAATGACGACCATAAATTTCTAGTTCATTAGCTGCCCCCTTGTTCGTTTTCTCGTCCTTTAGATGAGGTAAGAACAAATTCTTCTGACTCTTCATATTCTGTGTGCTGCGCATTTATGACGACTTGATGTCTGGGTGGTTGGGTGCCATGTGTATGGCTAGGATGTGTTCGACGTGCGAATATGTCTCGGTTTTCCCGCGTGAGTTTTGGCCACTTGTTTTGCATTTTTCTCTCCTCTTTCCTTTCTTCTATATTTTTCCTTATTCAGTTTTCTGTTCTAAGGTTTGTTTCTCCTCCGAGCTTTCTTTCTCTATTCTACGTTTCCTGGTAAGTCCTTCATGCTTCTTCTTCTTTTCTGATTCTTCCATGGTAGATTATTTTGCAGTTAGAGTAGATTGTCCTTTGATAGCTTTCTTTTTTGCTCACTTAGGTAGTTTAATTGAGTTCGTAGAAGGGAAGCTTCTTGAGAGGATCAGTTCCTATGTAGGGAAGGACTGTCTGCATACTTCTGTCCTCTCTTCTTTATTTCCTTTAGTTTCCCATTCTGTTGAGGTAGCTAGGTTGCTACAGATGTCTGAGGTAAGGTCTAGTGACTTGGAGACGGGGTTATCCTCATCTGATGATCATGTGGTCTTGGAGGCCACTTCTGTTTTTACCCGTATAAAGCCTAGAACATCTCATGTTCCCTCTCAGAAAAGGATGAGAAGCGGATTAGGGATAGATTTCAGTTCCCTGTTCTATGAAAATTAGGATCCCTAGTGACGAAGAAAGGGCTTGTCACTTGTATGCTGATGAGATTTATTTTTATGAGGCCGACTTTGCCAGTGGCCTTTGTTTCCCTGTTCATCCCTTTGTTAGGGAACTTTTTTCCTATTTGCATCTCGCTCCGGCGCAATTGGTGCCTAACTCTTAGTAGATCCTTATTTCTTGCATGGTGGTATGGATGTCTGCCAATGATGGTGATGTCATTAGAAGGGACGAATTCCTCCATTTTTATCATTCGAGGAAGTCTAAGGACCCCGGATATTATAAGTTTAAGTTGTATGATAGGGTTTCTAGGTTAATCCTTGATTACCCCTCGTCTCTCCGAAACTGGAAGCCAAATTTATTTTTTATCTCTAGAAGTGGTTGGGAGTTTCCAAGTCCTTTTGGTGAGGACTTGGATGAAGCCCCCAAGTTTTTTTGTAGTTGGGGAGTTCCCGTGTTTGGTGCGTCTTCCTCTTCTTTTTATTTGTTTCCACCCCCCCCTTTTTAGTTGTCTTCCTCTTGTCTTGCATTTGCCCAGCGTCCTCGTCTGAAGAAAAGGTACCAACCTCGTGTTGAAAAAGTAAGGGAATATTTGGAGACCATCAAGGATTTTGACGAGCTCGTCTCTCCTTAATCTTTATTTCTTCATTTCTTGGGTCTAGAATCGTCTACTAAGGTTCGGAGAGATTTGGAAGTTGTGAAGAAGAGTGAGTGCTTTTGAGGTCTGGAACTATCTCCTCAAAATTTTTTTTTATATGTTTTTCTTCCTTTTAGGAATGATGACCAGGTTCAGCAAACAAAATTAGCCGAAGCTCAAGAGAGGAAGGCTAAGGGTGGAACCATCAATGGCCTTTTGTCCAAGAAGAAAGCTGGAGACATCGTTAAGAAAGATCATGTGAAAAAGCCTCCTCTTGCCAAGCGCCCTGCCTCTGCCACTTCGTCACTAAAGATGATTGCCTCTGGTGGAGAGGAGATTAGGAAGAAGAAGAAAGTTGGTGGTAAATCCTTCCTTCCTACCTTCTGGGATGATGCTAACGCGGCAACTTTGAAGGCCCATGAGGCACTTTTGGTGGATGATCTGAGTCCTTTGATGGTGAAGTCATCCAGTGAAATGATGTTGTCTCACATCCAAAAGCATGTGCAGGTATGTGTCGTTGGTCGTCTTTGCTTCTCCTTTTTTCTTTCGCTTTATTTTTACTGAGGGAAGTTTTTGTAGGCTTTGGGGGAATCTCTTTTCGTCTCTAGAAAACTCTTGGATTTGGAAAAGAAGGTGTCTACGTCCGAGCCTTTAATCAAGTCTTTATCCACTGAAAATGAGACGTTTAAGAACAAGGTTGCCATCCTCTCTACTGAAGCTGAGAATGACAAGGAGTGTGTGGCAACCTTGGAGAAGAGCCTACAAGTGGAGGAATTTTGCAAGCTAAAGGACAAGTAGATTGGTGACCTGGAGTTAAAGCTGCAGAATGTTAGGGCCACAGTGGTATAAGATTTTAAAGACTCTAACGAGTACTCTGATGAATCATGCAAGTACTACGTGGAGGGCTTTGATCTTCTCTTGAAGTGGATGGCAAAGCATCATCTTGGCTTGGACCTTTCTAGCTTGGCTGTTGACAATGTTGAAAAAGAGCTTATGTCTAATCGTCCTTTTGAGGCCACAGTGGAGAATGTGACGAAGGAAGCCACAGATGTTGCTTGAGGAATGAAGGAGGCCACTGTTGTAACCCCTGCAAACCTTGTCCCTAATGAGTAGTATTTTTTTTTCTCACTTTTTTTTTTATTTACTTGCAAGGCAAGAACAATATTTTTCTTTAGGGCCATTGTTTTGGGCAACTAAACAATTCCTTTGACGATAATAGATAGATTTATGGATTTCCTGCTTTTAGCTGTAGTTAACAACTCTTTTATGCTTGGACAACCCTTTGTGATGATGTTAGTTGTGTTGAGACAACTTTTATGTTTAGCTTGCATTTGAGCAGCTTTTTCATACTTAGCTTGTATATGAACAACTTTTTACCTTCAGTTGCGTTGGAATGATTTTTTATTGAGTCATTTTTTACTAGCAATTCCTAGTTGTATTTGAACAGCTTAGCGATGATCTTGGTTGCACTTGAACAACTTAGTAAGTTTGAATAGTTTTTTATTGAGTCATGTTTGAATGATGATGTTAGTTGTGTTTGAACAACTTAGTATTTTTTAGTTGTGTTTGAATAGCTTTTTATTGAGTCATGTCTGAATGACGATCTTAGTTGTTTTTGAACAACTCAGTATTTGTAGCTGTGTTTGAACAACTTTTTATTAAGTCATGTTTGAATGACAATGTTAGTTGTGTTTGAACAATTTAGTATTTTTTAGTTGTGTTTGAATTGCTTTTTATTGAGTCATGTTTGAATAACGATGTTAGTTGTGTTTGAACAACTTAGTATTTTTTAGCTTTGTTTGAACAACTTTTTATTGAGTCATGTTTGAATGACGATCTTAGTTTTGTTTGAACAACTTAGTATTTTTAGCTGTGTTTGAACAGCTTTTTTAGTTAGTCATGTTTGAATGACGATGTTAGTTGTGTTTGAACAACTTAGTATTTTTTAGCTATGTTAGAATAGCTTTTTATTGAGTCATGTTTGAATGAAAATCTTAGTTGTGTTTGAACAACTTAGTGTTTTTAGCTATGTTTGAACAACCTTTCATTGAGTCATGTTTTAATGACGATGTTAGTTGTGTTTGAACAACTTAGTATTTTTAGCTGTGTTTGAACAGTTTTTTTTATTGAGTCATGTTTGAATGACGATTATATTGGTTGTGTTTGAACAACTCTGATTTAGTCGACTTTGGTAGTTGTGTATCAACAACTTCAATGGCTATGATGTCATTGGGCTGTGCGTGAATAGCTTTTAATTTGAAATTTTAATGACGGAGATCCTTGAGACGTTTCCCAAGGACGACTCCTAAGCATTACACACGTTTTGATAGTGATAGGCCATGGATAATCATTAATAAATATGTATTGTGCATGTTTTGACAAGTCATGGATAATCATTGATAAATACGAATGGATAATGCTTTCATATATTATTGATCTTATGAATGACAAAAGTAATGGTTATCATACATACTGATATGAAGATTAGGCAACTTGAAAATGTAAAGCGTTCCTTACTGGTAGTATTTCTTTAAGTGTTCTATGTTCCATGGTCAAGGCAGTTCTTGGCCATCTAGAGATTTCAATTAGTAGGAGCCTTCTCTAGAATGACAGATTACTTTGTAGGGGCCTTTCCAGGCCGATCCCAGTTTTCCTTATGATGGGTCCTTTGTTGCCTGTGATACTTTTCTAAGAATGAGGTCTCCTGTGTTGAACCTTCTTGCCTTAATTTTTCTGTTATAGTATTCGGCCATTGCTTCCTTGTGTTTGGCCATTCGCTTCATAGTTTCTTCTCTAACTTCATCAACTAAGTCTAGGTTGTTGTTAAGCTCTTGCTGATTCTTATGGTCTTCATATGTTTTGACTCGAAAACTCGTCAGTCCTACTTCAACTGGTATGATGGCCTCAGTGCCAAACATTAGTCTGAATGGTGTTTCTCCTATTGGTACTCGAGTGGTCGTCCTATACGCCCAAAAGGACATTTTGTAGTTCTTCAGGCCATTCCTCCTTTGCCCCCTCAAGCCTAGTTTTGATAATTTTGAGCAATCTTCTGTTCGTCACTTTTGTCTGGCTGTTGGCCTGAGAGTGTCTTGGAGAAGAGTAGTGATTCTTGACTCCTAAGTCTTGGCAAAATTTTCGAAACTTGGGGTTGATGAATTACTTTCCATTGTCTAATATTATGACGTGTGGAACTCTAAATCTGCAGATGATGCTTTTCCATACAAAGCTTGTGACTTTAGCCTCTATTATCCTCGTCATTGGCTCTTCTTCTACCCATTTTGTGAAATAGTCAATTGAGACGATTAGAAACCTAAGTTGCTTCTTCCCTAGAGGGAATGGACCCATGATATCAATTCCCCATTGGGTGAAGGGCCATGGTGAGGATATGGGTGTCATCGTTTCTCCTGGTCTCTTCTCGATATTTGTGAAGCGTTGACACTTGTCTCATGCTCTGACAATGTTGTATGCGTCTTTCTGTAGAGTTGGCTAGTAATATCCTGCTCTGAGCGCCTTTCTAGCTAAGGATCTTTCCCCAGCATGATTTCCATAGATTCCCTCGTGTATCTCGCAGAGCACATAATTTGCTTCTTCAGAACTGGCACATCTTAGATATGGAAGTGAATATCCTTGTCTGTATAGCATGTCGTCGATAATGACGAAGCGAGCTGCTCTGATCTATATCTTTCTTGGTTCCATCTAATCTTCAGGGAGCCATCCTTCTTTCAAGTGACAGACGATGGGAGTCATCCACTCATCTTATTCTTTTATCTTCAGAACTTGTTTACCTTTTGTGCTCGGCTGCCCCCTTATCTCTACACATAGTTCGGAGGTTGCATTGTAATCGTTTGACGAGGCCGATCTTGCTAGAAAGTCTGCTTCTGCATTTTTGGCTTGAGGTATTTGTACAAAGTCTAGATTGTCAAAGTACTGTGAGAGTCATTGGATGATCTTTAAGTAATTTTGCATCCTTTCTTCTTTGGCTTCGTAATCTCCCTTCACTTGTCCAATTATTAGCTGAGAATCAGCTTGGATGATAAGATTCTTTGCTCCTAGAGCTTTTGTTAGGCCTAAACCTGTTAGCAATGCTTCGTATTCTGCCTCGTTATTCGTTGCTAGGAACTATAATTTGACTGCATACTTCAATGTTTCTTTCTCTAGAGATATGAACACTACTCTTGCTCCTCCTACTTTCCTCGTTGCAGACCCATCTATTTGGACTGTCCATGTTTCCATGGGAGATTCTTCTTCCTTATAGGGGTAAGTGAATTCTGCAATGAAGTCTACTAGCACCTGGGCTTTTATTACTGTTCGGGGCCGATATTCAATGTCAAATTGGCCTAATTCGATTGCTTATTGAATGAGTAGTCCTACTGCGTCTATCTTGTTCATCGTCTTTCTTATGGGCTGGTTTATCATCACAACAATGGGGTGCGCTTGAAAATAAGGATAAAGCTTTCTGAAGGCGACCAACAATGCGAAAACTATCTTTTCCATCCTTGGGTAAATTGCCTTTGCTCCTTGGAATGCTTGGCTAGTGTAATAAACAAGTTTTTGGACGTTCCCTTCTTCTTTAATTGGTGCCAAACTGACTGCAGTGTTGGATATTGCTATGTAGAGGTACAACTTCTCTCCCATCACCGAGGGGCTTAGTAGAGGTGACTTCATTAAGTACTCCTTTAACTTGGCAAGGGCTTCCTCGCATTCATCAGTTCATTAAAAGGCTTTTTTCAATACCTTGAAGAATGGCATGCACTTGTTTGTTGCCTTAGAGACGAATCTATTTAGGGCTATAACCTTTCTTGTCAAGCTCTGCACCTCTTTCACTGTTTTTGGTGATTTGACCTTGATTATTGCTTTTACTTTATCTAAATTTTCCTCTATACCTCGTTGGGATATCATTAATCCCAAGAATTTTCCTGAAGCAACAGTAAAAACACACTTTGTAGGGTTTAACTTCATATTGTACTTACGTAATGTGTTGAAGGTCTCCTTTAGGTCATCTAAGTGATTGGCTTTGTCCTTACTTTTTACTAGCATATCATCCACATGCACCTCCACATTCATTCCTATCTTGTGAGAGAACATACGGTTCACCAATCTTTGGTAAGTGGCTCCTGCGTTCTTCAGTCCAAAGGGCATGACTTTGTAGCAGTACAACTCTTGGCTGGTGATGAACGAGGTCTTTTCTTGATCGTTTTCATCCATAAGAATTTGGTTGTATCCAGAGAATACGTCCATGAAACTCAAGAGCTTGTGTCCAGCAGTTGAGTCTACTAATTGATCAATCCTTGGCAAGGGGAAGCTGTCTTTTGGGTAGGTCTTATTTAGATCTGTGAAGTTGACACACATTCTCCACTTGCCATTGCTCTTCTTTACCATAATAACGTTTGCTAGCCACTCTGGATAGAATACTTCCCTGATGAAATCAACTTTTAGTAGTTTCTCTACTTCTTTAGTTACAACTTTGTTGCGTTCTGGTGCAAATACTCTTCACTTTTGCTATACAGGTTTACATTCTGGGTTGACATTGAGACAATGCTGTATGATCTTCCTATCAATTATAGGCATATCCTCATGTCTCTAGGCGAAGACATCTTGGTTTGCCCTTAAGAAAGAGATCATTTTCTCTTTCTATGCTGTTGGGAGTGCTGTTCCAATCTTCAATACCCTCAACGAATCTCTAGGGACGATCTCAATTTCTTGTGGTGTTTTTTACGGTTCGGGAATGGGTTTTGGTTCATTGATCACCCATGTGTGGTTCTCGCCAGCTGTTAAGGCAACTTGATAGCACTTTCTTGCAAGAACTTGGTCTCTTCTGATTTCTCCTACTCTATGGGCTGTTGGAAATTTCACCTTCAAGTTATATGTTGACGTTGCTACTCTTAGTCTGTTGAGTGCAGGTCTTCCTAAGATGATGTTGTATATTGAAGGGCAATCAACTATGAGGAAATCAATTTCCTTGGTGACTTGTGCCGGATAAGTTCCTGTAATCATAGTTAGAGTGACGATTCTATCCCTTGTGAAGCTTACCAGAGGCGAGGTGAAAGGCCTAATCCTCTTCTTATCCATCTTCATTTGTTGAAATGCTGGCAAGTAGGTGATATTCTCTGAACTCCGTTGTCAATGAGCACCCAGGTGGATGTTGAACTCCTTTACTCTGAGCACGATTACAAGTGGATCATCATAGGGTTGCCTAATGCCGCGACCGTCTCTCCCTAAGAAGAAAATATCGGGTTCGTCATTCCTTGGCATCTTCATTGGAGGGAGCTGTGAATGGACATTGTTTATCTCCCTTCCCTATGCCTTTTTTAGGGATTTCAACGTTCCATATGCTATTATTCCTCCCGAGATTGTCTTTATTTCTCCTGTAGGGGGTTTGGTATCCTCTATCTCTAAAGTTCTGTCCTGGTCGTTCTTCCGTTGGTTCCTGTACGACTTCGTCTTTTTGATGTACTTTTGCAACTTCCCTTGCCGAATTAAAGTCTCCACCTGGTCTTTCAAATGCCTGCACTCATTAGTACGATGCCCGTGGTCTTGGTGGAACCTATAGTACTTGCTCTTGTCTCTTCTATTTACTGGACTGCTAATTGGCTTCGGCCATTGCAGGGAAGGATCGTCTCTTATCTGTATAAGGACCTGCTCAATTGGCATTATTAGGGGAGTGAAGTTGGTGAATGTTTGGAAGCTCCTTCTTTTTCCCTGTGGTCTGTCCAACACCTCGTGTCTCCTTCTTCTTATCGCGACTGCTACTTGTTCCTTCATCTCTTTTCCTTTTTCCTTTCATCTCATTCGCGAGCACCACATCTTTTGTGTTCATGTACTTCTGAGCTTTACAGAGCAATTTTCACGACTGTTTTTGGTGGACTTTTAGTGATCGAGAAGAAGAAACCTACTGGCAACAACCCTACTTGGAAGGTTGTTAAAATAACTTGATCTTCAGCTTCGTTTACCTACAGTAGCTCCTTGTTAAATCGAGTGACGTACTATTTTCCAGATGGCTTTCCTCTTATTTACTCTTGACAAGCATATCATCAGCATAGACTTCCATATTTCTCTCGATTTGTTTGCTGAACATTTGGTTTACTATCCTCTGGCATGTGGCTCCGGCATTTTTCAACTCGAAAGGCATGACCCTATAGCAATAGAGTCCCTGACTGGTGATGGAAGTTGTTTTCCCCTGGTCCTCCTTTGACATCTGGATTTGGTTGTAGCCTGAGAAAGCATACATGAAGGTGAGGAGTTTATGTCCTACTATTGAATCAACGAGCTAGTCAATTCTTGGCAGGGGGAAGCTATTTTTGGGGCAAGTGTTATTCAGGTCTATAAAATGCACGCACATTCTCCATTTCCCGTTCGCCTTTTTTACCATGATGATGTTTGCCAACCAATCTGGATAATAAACTTTCCGGATGAAATTGGAAGTAAGCAACTTGTCCCCTTTGTCCATTATTGCTCTATATCGTTCAGTGGCAAAGACCCTCATTCTCTGTTGGACTAGTTTTCTTTTGGGATTCACATTTAGAAGGTGTTGGATGATGTCCACTGATATGCTGGGCATGTCTTCGTGGCTCCATGCAAAAACGTCTAGGTTCTCTTTCAAAAAACCTATAATTTTCTCCTTCATCAAGATAGTGAGGTTCGTCCCTACCTTGGTTACCTTCATCGGTTCCCCTTCCACTAGCTCGATTGTCTCGAGAGCCTCCATGACCTCCGAGGTCTTTTCGCCAACCATCTAGGTATGGTATTGATCATCCTTATTTCTCCTATGGCATTCCTCGGACAATCTTGTGATTGGTCCTCGTCTCTAGGCTTTTCTTCTAATCTTGCTCGTATGCTATGCTTATACTATCCTAACACATCCTTCTTCACGAACTTTTGTAGCTTCCCTCTTCTGATTAGTTCTTCTATTTGTTCTTTTAAATCCATGCAATCCTTCATATAGTGATAGTGATCTTTGTGGAAACGACAATACTTATTCTTGCCACGAACATTGGGTGATGAGTGGAAAGGTTTTGGCCATTTAAGGGCATAGTTGTCCTTAATCTACATCAATATTTTGTCAACAAGCATTACTAAAGGGGTGAATTTTACCGTCCTCGGGGGGTTTGTCGTATCTCTTTTTGACAGTATCACAGCTGGAAGAATGATCTCCTCTTTCCCTTTTCTTTCCTTTCTGGTCTTCTCGAATGCTCATTCTTTCCTTCCATGCGCCCCCTGCTCAATCACTGCCAAAGCGTCTTCCATGTTCATGTACTTCTAGGTTTTTAACAACATCTTTGCCATTGATCCGGGAGGACTCTTTGCAAGGGCGACCACAAATTCTTTGGATTTTTTTTGAACGAAAGGTTAGAGTTTTATTAAAGTAAACATGTTTACAAGTATGGCCAAACTAAATAGAGTGGCCTTGTGGGGTGCAACTACAGCATAGTCTAACCCCTGATAAAATGAACTTTCAGGAACTATCCCATACGCAAGCCCAAAATATCTAGCTTTAAGGTCATAACTGCTGTGCTACCATTAGGTTTTGGTACTCGGCCAACAATTCCACTGCACTTTCCATGATCCACCGTGGCTGTGACTGAACATGCTTGAAGTAATATCTGTTTCGTGCATTCCATATACTCCAAGCCGTGATTGCCCACTTGTCCAGTTCTGCTGGCTCTAACGTCTTCTGCATATGCTTGAAGAGCAGAAAGAAGTCATCCATGTTGTTGTTGCATTTCTATACTCGCCCTCTGACCAGCGCCCATACATTCCTTGCCAATGGGCATTTCTAGAGTACATGTACTATTGTCTCTGGTTCCTTGCGGCAATTCTTGCGTGTTACCTCAACCCGTAACTTTCTACGACTTAAGTTTTCCCTTGTTGGTAGACAATTTGAGCAGGCTCTCCATAGAAAAGTTTTCACTTTCGGTGGAACGTTGAGCTTCCAGATTTTTCCCCATGTAACGTCGTGTGCTCGAACCGAAGAGTGCTCTACCAAGGCTTTGGATTTAAGTCGCAAAGCTACTCTGTATGCTGTCTTTACCGAGAATGTTTTCAATTTGTTTGCAGTCCAGACCAGCTTGTCCTGGGAGTCAAGATTGTTGAGGGGAATAGATAAAATTTGTTTACAAGTGCTAGGGGTGAAGGTTGCTGCCAGTTTACCCCTGTCCTAGTGCCGTGAACTTTGGTCTATTAACTCGCACACCTTCAGCTCCTCGTTTGGTTCATGTAAGAAGGTTGGTGCATTTGGGAGCCATTTATGTGTGGTAACCCCTATTCTGCTACCATTCCCAATCTGCCATATAGACCCTTCCCTTAACACATCTCTTGCAGCCAGTAGTGACCTCCACACAAATGATGGATTAGAGCCCAATTCTGCCATCAAGAAGTTGTAGTTAGGAAAATACCTCACCTTGTACACCCTATAGAAGAGTGACTGTTCATTATGCAGGAGCCTCCATGCTTGCTTAGCCAACATTGCCAAATTAAACGCCAAGATGTCTCGAAATCCCATACCTCCCCTCTTCTTGTCTTGACACAATTTTTTCCAGTTAATCTAGTGGATCTTCTTTTCGTCCTTGGTTTGCCCCTACCAATAATTTGATAGGAGGGAGTTAATTTTATCACAAATGGCATTTGGTAGTTTGAACAAACACATGGAGTAGGTGGGTATAGATTGGGCAACCATCTTAATTAGGATCTCCCGACTTGCTTTAGATATAAGTTTTCCTTCCACCCCATCACCCTTTTAGTGATTTTTTCTTGAAGCTCCTTAAAGGTATTAACCTTTGATTTTCCACTCACCATTGGTAGTCCCAAGTATTTTTCACAATTCACCATAGTCCTTGCCCCCATCATTTGTTGAATTGCCCTCCTCACTTCCGGTTTGGTATTGGTGCTAAAGAACAGAGTTGTTTTTTGTCTGTTGATGGCTTGACCTGATACAGCTTCATAAGTCCCCAAGAGATTGAGTACTCTTTGACACTCCTCCACAGTGGCTCGGCAAAATAAGAGGTTGTCATCAACAAACAAGAGGTGAGAGATGCACACCCCATGTTGGCTAGATTTTATACCTCTCAGAATATGGCTCTCTTTGGCTTTTCTTAGCATGGCAGACAAGCCTTCAGCACGGCAGACAAGCCTTCAGCACAAAACAGGAAC
This sequence comes from Castanea sativa, assembly GCF_040712315.1. Classification (NCBI taxonomy): domain Eukaryota; kingdom Viridiplantae; phylum Streptophyta; class Magnoliopsida; order Fagales; family Fagaceae; genus Castanea; species Castanea sativa. The sequence continues at coordinate 24,189,599 of NC_134021.1, read as the reverse complement.
AAGTATGGGGAAAGTGGGTCACCTTGCTTTAGTCCTAATGATGGTTTTATTAATCCTCATGGCTCCCCATTGATTAGGACTGAATATGAGGCTGTTGTGATTATCTCCATGGCCAAATGGACCCATTTAGGATTAAAACCCAGCTTCAACATTATCTGGCGTAGAAAACCCCACTCTACTCGTTCATAGGCCTTGCTAATGTCTAGCTTAACTGCCATTTGTCCCATTCTTCCTTTTCTTCAGTTCCTCATCCTGTGTAACAACTCATATGCTACAGTAGTATTGTCAGTGATAAGCCTATTAGGTACAAAAGCACTTTGTGCATTAAATATCACCATAAGGAGGACATGTTTCAAACAATTGGCTACGACCTTAGAAACAATTCTGGATATTACATTCCCCAAACTTATAGGCCTATAATCAGCCATGGTTTTCAATTCATTATTTTTTGGGATTAATACAATATGTGTAAAGTTCATCTTATGCAGCATGTAACCAGAATTTAAAACTAAAAGAACTGCTACTGTAACATCATGACCCACTATATGCCAAAACTTTGAAAAAAAGAAAGGGGGCATACCATCTGGTCCGAGTGATTTTAAGGGGTGCATCTGAAACAATGCTTGCTTGACTTCCTCGGATGTATACCTTTGGAGTAAGGTTGTGTTCATAGCTGGTGTGACTACGTGGTCCATTGAGTTCAAAACCCCACTAAAGTCCTTCGAGTTGGAGGATATGAATAAATCCTGGAAGTAATTGATGGCAGTCTTGGCTATCTGATCCTCGGACTGGCACCATACCCCGGTTTGAGACATGATACCAGAAATATGGTTTTTCCTACGTCGTTGGCTGGCTCTTTGGTGGAAAAACTTCATGTTTTTGCCAGCTGCCGGTAACCAAAAGGATCTTGACCTTTGACGCTAATAAACTTCATCCTGGTGGAGGAGTGCATTAATCTCATTTTTCAATGCTCTAATTGTTGGCTGGTTTGTTGGGTCATTTTGTAAAGATAATTCCTCCAAGGCTGACTACTTTCCTTTTATTTTTTCTTTGAAATTCCCCACTGTGTTACGGCTCCACTGAATCAAGTCTTGTCTACACCGTCTAATCTTCTCAAATAGTCGAAACATAGGGTTGCCAGCCCCACTCTCGGCCACCCAAGCAGCTTGGACCACCTCTTCACACCCTTCATGTTGTGCCAACTTTTCCTCAAACCTTCTTGGTATTTTTTTCCTTCCTGCATATTTGGTTAGGCATGAATATATTGACAAGTATCGGATTGTGATCGAAATAGGAAGATTGAATGTGAATGACCTTTGCATAGGGAAAAAGAGATCTCCACTCTGATGTTGCACATGCTCTATCCAACCTTTCTTGAACAAAAGCCTCCCCAGGACGTCCATTATTCCATGTAAAAATATTCCCTTAAAAGCCGAGGTCCACCAAACCACAATGAAGAAGTGCAGCTCGAAATTCCATCATTGGTTGTTGTTGTTTTGGTAGGCGTCCTTGCTTCTCTAAGGATTGTAAAATCTCATTGAAGTCACCACAACATAGCCATGAGACTGAAAATATTGTATGCAGGTGTTTTAGGAGTTGCCAAGATTCCCTCTTCCTTTGTTCTTCCGACCATCCGTAAAAGCCTGTTAATCTCCATGGTGTATTTGAACCATTCCGTATGAGGGCATCGATGTGATTGGGTGAATAGGTTTGTATGTGTAAATCCACCTCCTCCTTCCATAGTAACGCTAAGCCACCTCTTCTCTGTTCACTTGGTACAGCTAACATGCTGTTGTAGGGTAAATCAGCTTAGATCCGCCGCATCTCCTCAACTGATTGTTTTGTTTCCATCAAAAACAAAACCTTGGGAGCTTTTTCCCTCATAAGATGAGAAAGGACATCGACTGCACATTGGTTCCTAAGCCCCCGGCAGTTCCAGCTTAATAGATTCATTGTTGTTAGCGGGGCTGATCTATAGCCTCCGCCGTTGAAAATAGCTTGATGTGAGTTGTATCTTGTGCTTTGGTTCACTTGCCACTCAACCCAGTTTCTGATCTAAGTCTTGCTTCCTCCGTAGATAACCTTCTTTTTTATCCAATGATGAGTGCTGCTATAGGGTTTATTGTTGTAGGCCCTATCTTTCTCTTAATTTTTGTCCACGTAGCATCTTTACTGCCAGCCCGAGTTTGTGTTTTTTTTCCCAAGTCACATGCTACCTCATGTGGTTTACTAGTAGCTGCGGGTGGGTTGCTAGTATCAGATACATACTCCATTGGTATACTAATTAGGTCATTAGTTGGGTTTGAATCCATTACTTCAGCTAAGCCAATTACTCCCTCCTTTATTGTGTCGGTTTGGACAGAGGTCAATCCCGAGATTTTTGCTCCAAATAATCCTCCCCTTAATGACTTGGTTTCCATTAGTGCATTGGTATCCGTTTGGCAGCTGTCTACAACGATCTCATGATTAGCATTGATTGTCGTTTTAATTGGTGGTTTCAGATGTTGAGATGCGTGAGTAGGCTCATTCGCATCACTGGCTTTCTCCAGCGCTCCGTTCACTATCGACGGCCTCCTTTGATTTGGCTGACCCCTTGTAGTGCTCTTTTCCTTTCGATGGTGACATGCCTTCAGCCACTCACCATATGGTAAGTCTTCCACCCCCTGGTCCGTTAGTTTGGAGCAAACTTTTGCTTCATGTCCGAAGAGTCCACACTGGTAGCACAAACCAGCCAAGCGTTCGTATTTGAAGCCAATTCTGATTTTATCTCCCTCAGGGCTAGATACAATCCCCCCCCTACGGATAGGCTTGTCCAATGGGAGCTGCACTCTTATGCGAATAAACAGAGCTTGTTCCGACATGAACTTTGTGGAATCAATCTCCACTACTTCACCCAGCCGCATCCCAATATCTCTACCCGTCTCCTCCGTGAGTAAATCAAATGGTAGGCCCCAAATCTGAATCCACATTGGAATCGTTTGGAAGGTCACTGAAGCTGCCGTCATACCTCGTTCCCATCGTTGAAGTACCAAAGGATGGTCATCAAAACTCCACGGTCCATTGTTAATGACCCATTTCAGCTGACTCTCTAGAGTGAATTTGAATTCCAACACTTCCCTATTTAATCTTTTCACATATGATCTCAACGATTCCCCATCTTCTTACTTGATTGAAAGTAGGTGATCTGTTGGCCTCTTTTGTCACTAATTGCCAACGAAATGGCGTACAAAGGAATTGCTGAGTTGCTTGAAGCCGTCTATGGATAATCAAGCGAGTTTACTGAACCACACTCTTGCAGCCCTTTTAAGGGTAGTTGGGAAGGATCTGTAAAAAATCTCATCGGGAGTCTACTTTAGGCTCAGAGTCAATTTGAAGGTGGTTATGTGATCCAATGGGTCTCTTAAGCCGTCAAATGACTCAAGTTGGGAGAGACGAAACTTTGGTGGCAAATGACATTCCAAGATCTTTGGGGTAAAGGGGGAATCAATCATTTTCACCATTCAATCTAGGTTCTTATCTGTCTTCTCCTTCATCGCATTCTTGAGCTCGTCCATTTCTTTTCGCATGCTTTTGAGGAGGTCATTACTCGCGCCCATCTAACTGATCTGTCTTTTTTGAACCATCTCTTCTGTTGCTGTTCTCCTCATTCTCATTTCTGTTAACTTCCTGATTCTCTTCTTGTTGCTGCTACAGCCTCATTTCTCGTTTTTGCCTAATAAGCTCTTCTATATTAGTCGTTAGTGTCTGAATTTGCAGGGCTAGTGTTGCCGAACCTTGAGGTGCATTAGACTCCATCTGGGTGTCAAAAAGGATAAAGTTATGCTTTCAAACTAGGGTTTGAAGTCGTTACCCACAGACGACGCCAAACTGATGATGTCAAAATCACCAGTCAAATTGATCGTCCAAATAGAATGCAGCCCAAGCTTGTCAAAGAACCTGCACGTGACCAAAAAAAGCTATACTCGAGTGGTCATCGATGTGGTGCCGGCCACTGAGTCTCCGATGAAAAAGTTAGATAAAAGTAGAGTAGTGGTAGTGATAAGAGCTCTAATTTTGGTATGTCTAAATATGAGTAACTTCTCTTAAGATTTGACATTGTGTATATATAGGGCTTTCTCTTCTAGCCGTTGGTGGCATTCAAAGTTGGCTTGAATACCCTCTTGTAACGTCTTTGGGCAGTCTTAATGAGCTGATTTTGATATCTCTCCAACGGCCATATTTCCTGCATTCATTGGTGCGCAACGGTTTCTCATTGATTGTACGCTTAATGGCTCTCTCCTTCGTCCGGTGTGGACTTACGTGGACGAAGGGATTTATTTGGTTCTTCACCCATCAATAATGATTCCACTATTTATCTCATTTAAATTCATTAAAGTTAGATTTCTATATTTCAATCTTACTAATAGATGTTGATAGTACGTGAGAAGAACAAAGTAATGGGCACCCAATGGTCAACCATGTTGAATGAACCTAAATTTGGAATCAGAAAGGTTGAACCTGATTGAAAGAAAATAAAAATATATCTCTCAAAATTTTTTATAATTTAAACGTGAGTAACACAAAATTCAATAGACAAATCTAAAATTAAAACCATTGTGGCGTCCGAAATATGTTATAAATTAAAGCATCTTCCAAATTTTGGTTCGGTAATGTTCAGATTGGATTGTCAAATTAGACAAACATGCTTTTCATATACATATGACATATCTTTCACAAAATCAAACATTTCCAATTATCTGACAATACATTCAGTCAACGGTATTTTATTTTTCACAAAAAAAGGAAGAAAACCACGAGTAGCCATATAACGTAACATGTGAAAGGCTCAAAGTCACGTTTATTGTACATAGTGTGTACAAATATACCAAAATCGTGACTTAAAGTCACGTTTTCAACATTTTTTCAGTGGGTATAGAACACATGGTGCGATATATTTTTCCCAATCAATGATGTAAGACATAGACATTGTACTCCACAACAGCATCCCCAGATTTGGTATCAAACGTGTAAGTCTTGGCCTGAGCATACCCACGAGCAAACCGGAAAACACCACTCCCACCAACGATCGGCATCTCCCTCACAGTCGAGAATACAGTGTTTCTCCCTAACACACTAAGAGTGCTACCATTATACTCTCCCTCTGTGAAAGCAAAGTTCATCACCATTAGCAACGCTGCTTCACTCTGCGATGCCAAGGTATAAATTCCTTGTGCTTGTCCAACAACTTTGGAGGTATTTTCTGGGAGGAGAGTCAGCGGGTCATCAATCACCGCCATGGCTCCAAACCCCGTTAGGGATGTGTTTGTCGTGGCAGCTTGTGCAACACGTATAGCAGTAGGTTTGGGGCCACTGACAATGTCATGGAAGTAGAAGTGGAGGTGGCTTAGCTTCTGTTGCTTTAGTCCAAGTGATGAAGGAGGTAATTTTTTAGAGAAAACGGGTGCTTCATCAGCGATGACATAGGTTGAGAAGAAGAAAATGGTGACGAGCGTGAATAAAATGGATGTGGGTTTTGAGTACGTTTTGGCCATGGTGGTGAGTAATTAACTTGCGTAGAGTTTTGTAGAAGAATCAACAGTTTAATCTGTGTCAGGCTTTGTGTCTGAACCTTTACACATAATCATGTCAATGTCATTATGGGTTTAAATCGTTTGTTTATATAACAGAGAAGCGTGAAGAGATTAATGTAGCAGTTCCAACAACTAATAACATACACAACTGACCGAGAAATACGTATTTTTTCGCAACAATAAAATATGTAATACACAATCATTGATATGCTTGGTTTCCCCTTACCAGTAATAATAATAATAATTTCCAAGTCAAGATGAACTACCAACCAGGGAACCAAATTCAATGGCCTCAGGCGTACACTATTCTTTTTTTTTTTTTTGGCTGAATAGGCGTACACTATTCAAGAATTAAAAACTAGTACTTATGTAGCTGTAAAAAAATTAGTATTGAATTATTGATACGATCATATTGTAAGCGCAAGATGAACCAATAATAGAGAAATATTTTATGTATTTGGTTGCCAAGTGGTTGCCTTTGCCTTCTGTAAGTGCATAATTGCACCTGGACCCAAGAACAGTTATGGGCTCAGGCCCAATGAGCCTTAAACAATATGAATTTGTAGAGTGTGGGCTTGAAACCCAGGTTAGAAGTATGTGGGGATTAAATGACAAACTAAGGATTTCGAATACTTGGAAACAATAAGGAATATTGTAAATTGGCCTCCTCGAACGTAAGCCGAGAGCTGTTCTTCTATTATATCCCTTTCTTAGTCTTTTCTTTCTTTTTTAAGTTACAAAAAGTCCTCCTTCTTTGTGTCTTAAATTGCTCTTTAAATACTACTCTTTTGAATGCTTTGTACACGTGTTGCCTCACCTCTCCCTTAGACTAGATATTTCTTTTCTCAGTGCCTTTGAATAGTAACCAGAAGTTTCTCTTCCACTGTTCAGGTGTCACTTCCCCATAAATGCGGCCAGGGTGGTAGGTGCAGGGTTTTTAATGTGGAGGTAGCAGCCTTTATCTTTGACATTTCTTCAACACCGGTGCTTTTGGGGCGTTCTAGGGTTCACCCCTTTTAACCATTGGCCTTAACTGTGTCCTCCCCTAACCTTTACTATGAAATCCTGAGTTCTTCGGTGCTCATCCGAGGGTAAGTTCACCCTCGGCTGGATCCTCGGATCCTCGGCGTATGGGCCGACCCATAGTACTAACAACTTCTAAACCCAAGGTCAGGTCGGCATTCCTTAACACGGCCCAAAAGGCTCACGTTCCCATCAGGATCTTTTCACTCCCCACAATAGCCCCTCAAAACTCTAATTTTCATCGTCCGAGGAGAAAAATAGGGTTTTGATCCGACGAGAACCTACTCTACTCACTTTGCGAGTAATGGCACGTGTGGAAATCGTTTCGCGTCCCAGAGTATGCCATTTGGCGGTTTTATTTTGAACAACGCGCGCATTTATTACTGCCAGTTACATTTTGTCCCTCACGTTCAACGGTGAGATGGATATCCAACGGCCCACATCACTCCACGAAATTTTAGGCGGGACAAACATAATTTCGAGGCCGCCTTTTCGCACGTCGTGACGCTTCGGGAACCTGCGCCTTCATTTAATTCCTCTGGGGGTAATCCCATCAAGACATCAGCCATCATTCCTTACTTGCAGAAAACCGTGGAAATTTGCACTCCTTCGACCTTGTAAGTTCTTGCTCTTATTCTTAACCTTTTTCTCCCTGATATTTGTCCTCGGCTATCACTACAAACACTATCCCTTTTAGAGTTTAGTCCATCGTTCCTCTGTAATGGGAAAATTCAAGTGTCTAGTTGATACCGCCGCTGGGATGGAAGGCTTTAGAGCCAAATACCACATTCCCAGCGACGTAGGATTAGAATATTGCCCGGCAACAGCCGTGGCCGGTTCTAAGAAGGAGGGAGAGGTTATCATTCCTATGATAGCCTTTATAGAGGGGGGGATGACCCTTCCAATGAAACCTGTAACAAGGGAGTACCTTCGCAACCACAGGTTGTGTCCCGATCAATGCCTCCCAAACGTTTTTAGAGTGTTGGGTAGTGTAGATGCTCTAAACGAGCAAATGGGTTTAAACCTCACATGGCACGATGTCGTGTTCCTATATGAGTCCCATAAACTTTCTAAGGTAGGTTATTATATTAAGTCTCGGTCCAGCACCGTTAGGCTAATCTCCTGTCTGCCCAAGTCAAACAAAGGCATGAAGGACGACTACTTGATCGTGTCTGGGAACTGGCACGACGGCTTCCACTGCCCAGTTCAGTGGGGGGATCCAGGTGCGACGCCGTAGGATTAATCTCCCCACAACACAACTTCTCCTAACACACACACAGAAATGCGTATTCGTACTTACTTAAATTTGTTAAATATCTATGTAAATCTGACCAAGTTTGTTTGTTTTGACGTCTTTTTTGCAGATAAGCAACACGTGCGTCCTCGCCTAAGTCACTGTAACATCGCAGATCTAAACCGGGTACTTCGCTCCGAGGTGTTCGTTAGTGAAGACCTACAACTCCGAGCTGCTCACCTTATTCTAGGGTACACCCCCCTTTCCAAAGACTTCCAGGAGATAGAGAACGCCATAATTGCTGGCGACCGAAGACGAAAGAGGATAAACGTAGCTCGGCCCCACTTTTTGGACGACCGTGACCTCCCGGACGCTCCTAACACCATTTTGTACAACCGGCCGATAGTAGCAGTCCCCCTCACCGTACACTCACAAGCAACTGTCGTTCCAGAAGAGCAAGTGTCCTCTTCACATACACTTGACGACGAGATAGACCAGTTCCATCTCGAGGACACCGAGAGACCTCGCGGGAACCAGTTTGTGGTACTTTCCGACGAGGAGGAAGAAGCCACCGAGGCCTCTGGAATTGCTGGATTTGTGGTTGCCCTTCCCGAGGACGAACTTGAAGAAGACATGGGAAGAATGGAGGGTCTCCTCACCAATAGGGCTGCTAAGGTCGCAGAAAAAAAAAGAAAACGGGGACGTCCCAAATTCCCCCAACTTTACCTCCTCCTCCTCCTCCAGCCGAGCCAAAACTGCCAGCCGAGGATCCCAAGAAGAAGAGAAAGGGGGATAATGAGGGGACGATTACTAAAGACCCCAAGAAACCACGCCAACAACTCCCACCGGCCCAGCAGCAGAAGCTGGACAAGGGCAAGGGTAGGGCCCGCTCGGTTGAAATCGGGGAAATCAGGGACGAGGCTGAAGTGCGCCGAGCACCGACCAACTGGTCCCCCGATTTAAGACTGGACGGCGCACCCATCTCTTGCCAATCCAGTATAAGGGCGGTGCAACAAGGCCATGCCCACCACCTGGCCGAGGTCCTGGAACGCCCTCTCCTGCTGCCCAAGGACATGGAGACCTTGGAAAAAATGGGCCAGCCACAACTGTTCCTCTCCCTAAAAAGAGACTTAGCGCTGGTAAGTGTTTCTCCTTTTAACAATATTTATAAGTAAGTTTGTTTTTTTTTTGTTTTTTTTTGTTTTTATTGTTCCTAACTCCATCATACTTTACCACAGGCTATTCAGGAGGTCTTCGTAGCTGAGAAGTTTATTGAAGACACTCGGAAAATAGCCAGGACTGAGCTCGAAATCAGGATGGAAACTGAGAAGTCCTTGGGCGTAGCCCTTGCTGCGAATGAGAAGTTGACCTCGGAGGTGGCTGATCTGAGGAGAGAGAAAAATGGGGTCGAGTCAAATTTGATGACCATGAAGACCCAGATAGAAGGACAGCGCAAGCTCCTTCGTGAAAGAGATGAAGAGCTCTCCCAAGCACAAAGGGAGTGCTCGGATCTAAAGAAGCAACTGGCTCTGATGAAGGAAGAAGCCAGCTCCTTCCAACTCTCTCTTCAGGCTGCCAAGCAGGCAAGTTTCGATGAAGGGGTAGCAGCCACAGAGGAGCAGTTGACAGAGGAGTTCGCGGCTTTGTGCCGTGAATATTGTCAAAAAGTATGGGGGGAAGCTTTAAACGTAGCAGGAGTTCCCCAATCTTCGGATTTGAGGAAGTCCGAGAATGTTTGGCTTCCCCTAGAAATACAGGAGATTGAAGAGGCTCCTGCTGCTACTCCTATCCCCGAGACAACTCCTCTTGCTCTACCTTCGGTGGTCCCACAGCAAATTCCTGATCCTACAGAACCTTCTGGTTCCAATAAAGAAAAGGAAGGAGGAGTGGATGCAGAGAAGGACTTGAACCAGACAGTGGAACCCAACGTCCTTCCAACAAAGACAGCGGATAAAGGAAAGCAGGTTATGACTCCTTTTGAGCTGGAGTTGAGAAAGACCGAGGGCACTAGTACCTCTCAGCAAGATCCTCCTCCAACAGCTTAGGACTTAGCTTAGGGCTTCTCTTTTTCCATTTTTTTTTTGTTTTTGAATTATATATTGTAATGCATATTCAACTGATTAATGAAGAACGATTTCGTTTACTTTTCACTTGGATTGTATCTGTTTTTACTTTATTCTTTTTGTACTTATTACAAAAGTTTCCCATTAAGTCATATCAAAAGTTTCTCAGAGTATAAAAATCTAACTCCAAGGATTGCACAATCATAACTTCCACATAACCATACGTATATTATTAAAGATTTAATACAAGGTGACATGGTTAATTCATTTGAACAATGCCTCGATTAAGAAGAAGAGAGGGCCTCATAAGAGGAAGAGAGGGCCTCATATAACGATTAAACCCTTGTAATGCGTGGCTCTGTTTCTAGTAAGATGTAAGATCCGAGGACCATTCCTTACACAATCAGAAGTTAACTTTACGATTTGAGTTAATAAACAGTAACATCTTAACATCCAGACACAGTCAGAAGTTAACTTTAATCAAAGCCGTAGTCCGAAGATAAATATTAAGCAATCTTTCGTTTAATTCTTAACAAATGATAAGACATCAATTTCCACAAGGTTTGTGGTCCGAGGACTGCACTTAACCAAGTTTCTGTTTGATTCTTTAGAGCAATAACTTCAAATGTTAATTTTCCCAAAGTAGGAGGTCCGAAGACCCGGCATAACTAAGGTTCTGTTCAACAAATGATAAGACATCAATTTCCACAAGGTTTGTGGTCCGAGGACTGCACTTAACCAAGTTTCTGTTTGATTCTTTAGAGCAATAACTTCAAATGTTAATTTTCCCAAAGGAGGAGGTCCGAAGACCCGGCATAACTAAGGTTCTGTTTAACAAATGATAAGACATCAATTTCCACAAGGTTTGTGGTTCGAGGACTGCACTTAACCAAGTTTCTGTTTGATTCTTTAGAGCAATAACTTCAAATGTTAATTTTCCCAAAGTAGGAGGTCCGAAGACCCGGCATAACTAAGGTTCTGTTTAACAAATGATAAGACATCAATTTCCACGAGGTTTGTGGTCCGAGGACTGCACTTAACCAAGTTTCTGTTTGATTCTTCAGAGCAATAACTTCAAATGTTAATTTTCCCAAAGTAGGAGGTCCGAAGACCCGGCATAACTAAGGTTCTGTTTAACAAATGATAAGACATCAATTTTCACAAGGTTTGTGGTCCGAGGACTGCACTTAACCAAGTTTCTGTTTGATTCTTCAGAGCAATAACTTCAAATGTTAATTTTCCCAAAGTAGGAGGTCCGAAGACCCGGCATAACTAAGGTTCTGTTTAACAAATGATAAGACATCAATTTCCACGAGGTTTGTGGTCCGAGGATTGCACTTAACCAAGTTTCTGTTTGATTCTTTAGAGCAATAACTTCAAATGTTAATTTTCCCAAAGTAGGAGGTCCGAAGACCCGGCATAACTAAGGTTCTGTTTAACAAATGATAAGACATCAATTTCCACAAGGTTTGTGGTCCGAGGACTGCACTTAACCAAGTTTCTGTTTGATTCTTTAGAGCAATAACTTCAAATATTAATTTTCCCAAAGTAGGAGGTCCGAAGACCCGGCATAACTAAGGTTCTGTTTAACAAATGATAAGACATCAATTTCCACGAGGTTTGTGGTCCGAGGACTGCACTTAACCAAGTTTCTGTTTGATTCTTCAGAGCAATAACTTCAAATGTTAAATTTCCCAAAGTAGGAGGTCCGAAGACCCAGCATAACTAAGGTTCTGTTTAACAAATGATAAGACATCAATTTCCACGAGGTTTGTGGTCCGATGACTGCACTTAACCAAGTTTCTGTTTGATTCTTTAGAGCAATAACTTCAAATGTTAATTTTCCCAAAGTAGGAGGTCCGAAGACCCGGCATAACTAAGGTTCTGTTTAACAAATGATAAGACATCAATTTTCACAAGGTTTGTGGTCCGAGGACTGCACTTAACCAAGTTTCTGTTTGATTCTTTAGAGCAATAACTTCAAATGTTAATTTTCCCAAAGTAGGAGGTCCGAAGACCCGGCATAACTAAGGTTCTGTTTAACAAATGATAAGACATCAATTTCCACGAGGTTTGTGGTCCGAGGACTGCACTTAACCAAGTTTCTGTTTGATTCTTTAAAAATGATAACTTCAAAAATCAGAGCTACTCATAACTTTGAAATATTAATTGACAAAAGTTCATTTTCATTAATAGTAATACCTTCTAAGATTATGTACATTCCATGGACGTGGTACAATTCGTTCATCTAGATCAGCTAGCCTATACTACCCTATGCCTGCTATTGAAACAATGCGATAGGGGCCTTCCTAGTTAGGTCCTAGCTTACCCCAAGCTGGGTTCTTAGAAGTGCCTACAACTTTCCTTAATACAAGATCGCCAGGTGCAAGTGGCCTTAGCTTCACATGGGCATCATATCCTTGTTTTAGCTTCTGCTGATAATAAGCCAATTGGACCATAGCTGCCTCACGCCGTTCCTCAAGTAAATCAAGATCTTTCTCTAGAAGTCCCTGGTTATTCTCTGGGCTAAAAGAACTTGTCTTTAAAGTAGGAAAACCAGATTCTAGCGGTATCACCGCTTCGGCTCCATAAGTCATAGAGAATGGCGTCTCTCCAGTGGACCTGCGCGGTGTGGTCCGATATGTCCACAGGACATGAGGGAGCTCTTCTACCCATCTACCTTTTGCATCGTCCAACCTCTTCTTGAGCCCGTTAACTATGACCTTGTTGACAGCCTCGGCTTGTCCATTTCCCTGAGGATAAACAGGGGTGGAATATCTGTTTATAATACCCATGTCACCACAATACTTCCTAAAAGCCTTACTATCGAACTGGACACCATTGTCAGAGATGAGTGTGTGTGGTACACCAAATCTAGTAACGATGTTTTTCCATATAAATTTCTTTGAATCGACATCTCGGATATTGGCTAAGGGCTCAGCTTCAACCCATTTAGTGAAGTAGTCTGTTCCCACGAGCAGCCACCTTTTGTTGCCAGCAGCTTTCGGAAATGACCCTACAATGTCCAAGCCCCATTGTGCGAAAGGCCAAGGGCTGGAGAGAGGATTAAGGACCCCTCCAGGTTGGTGGATATTAGGGGCGAACCTCTGACATTGATCACATCTTCTGGCATAGTCCTGAGCCTCCTTCTGCATATTGGGCCACCAATAACCCTGAGTCAGGGCTCTATGGGCTAAGGACCTTCCCCCAGTGTGGCTCCCACAAATTCCCTCATGCAATTCCTCCAACAATGCTTCTGTTGATTCAGGGTGTACACACAACAAGTACGGTCCTGAAAAGGATCGTTTGTATAGCTTGTGGTCCTCGGACAACCAGAAACGCGGCGCCTTTCGACGTAACTTTTCTGCTTCAACCTTGGCTTCGGGAAGAATGTCATTTTTAAGAAAAGATATGATCGAATCCATCCAACTAGGACCAGGCCTTATTAGATGGATGCGAGGTGCGTTAGCAGTTACGAGAGAAGGTTCTACCAAATCCTGAACGAGGATAACCCTTGGTAAACCTTGAGCCGAGGATGTTGCCAACGTAGCCAAGGAATCTGCGTGAGTGTTTCCACTCCTAGAAACGTGAGCTAAGGTAAAGGAGTCAAATTCAGCCTGCTGGCGTTTGACCTGGGCCAAATATTCCTGCATTCTGGGGTCTCTAGCCTCCATGGTTCCCATGACCTGGCCGACCACTAACTGAGAATCCGAGAACACGTGGACTTCCTTGCCACCCATCTTATGTACCATTTGCATGCCTACCAAGACTGCTTCATACTCGGCCTCGTTATTAGTAGCCGAGAAGGCCAATCTCAAAGATTTTTCGAAGATAATTCCTTCAGGGGACATTAGAACAAGTCCAACACCAGACCCTTTTTGATTAGCAGCCCCATCCACATAAACTCTCCAAACCGAGGGCGATACGTCTGTGATCACACCAACTGATTTTTCACCCATGTGTGCTTCTTTAGAAGTTTCTTCTAACAATGGTTCAGTAAACTCTGCCACCAAATCAGCGAGGACCTGTCCCTTTACCGATGTGCGAGGCCTGTATTTAACATCAAAGGCTCCCAAAATGGTTCCCCATTTCGCCACCCTGCCAGAGTAATCAGCACTACGCAACACAGCCTTAAGAGGCAACTGGGTCAAAATAACCACAGTATGAGATTGGAAATAATGAGGAAGTTTGCGCGTGGCGTGGACTACAGCCAGAAGTGCTTTTTCCAAGGGCAGATAGCGCACCTCGGCCTCATTCAAGGACTTACTAACGTAGTAGATCGGTCTCTGTACCCCGCTCTCATTCCTTATAAGGACTAAGCTCACCGCGTGAATAGCCACGACCAGATAAGCGAATAAAACCTCGTCCACTTCAGGGTGAGATAAAATAGGTGGCCGAGAAAGATATTGCTTAAGCTGTTGGAAAGCTAATTCGCAGTCCTCGGTCCATTGAAACCCTTTCCACTTGTGCAACAACTGAAAGAAAGGACGACACCGATCAGCTGACCGAGAAATAAATCTATTCAACGCAGCAATCATTCCAGTCAATTTCTGAATCTCTTTTGGGTTCCTAGGCGGCTGCAAATTCTGAATAGCCTTAACTTGCACTGGGTTTACCTCTATGCCTCTATGAGTAATCATAAATCCCAAGAACTTCCCAGATCCCACGCCAAAAGAACACTTGGAGGCGTTAAGGCGCAATTTATACGTCCTTAGCATCTAGAAGGTGTCGGCCAAGTCTGTCATGTGTGAAGGTACTGTCTTACTCTTCACCACCATATCATCCACGTACACTTCGATGGTTTTCCCCAGTTGCTGTTCAAACATTCGGGTCATCATTCTTTGATAAGTAGCCCCAGCATTTTTTAATCCAAATGGCATGACCTTATAATGATAGTTCCCGGTTGGAGTAATGAAAGCAGTCTTCTCTTGATCTTCTAACGCTAAGGGAATTTGGTGGTAACCCTGGAAGGCGTCCAAGAAACTCATCCGAGGATGTCCGACAGTAGCATCTACCAGTTGATCAATCCGTGGCATTGGGAATGAATCTTTAGGACAGACCTTATTCAAATCAGTAAAGTCCACACATACTCTCCACCTGCCGTTCTTCTTTTTAACAACAACAGTATGAGCCAACCATTCAGGGTAGAAAACTTCTTTGATAGCCCCCGCCCTTTTGAGTTTAAGAACCTCTTCCTTCACAGCCTCAGAATGTTCTCGGGAAGATCGCCGAGGTGGCTGCCTCCTCGGAACAATGGCCGGATTGACGTTTAAATGATGACAAATAAAGTTCGGATCTACGCCCGGAGCCTTATAGGGGTCCCACGCAAAAACATCTAAATTATCTTTCAGAAATTTCAACAACTCCATCTTCTCTTGGTGTGGCAAAAGTATGCCAACTTGGAAGAACCTCTCTGGATCATCTGTTATTACAAACTTCTCCAACTCCTCACAAACAGCTTCATCTTCTGTCATTGCTCCAGGTGCCTCCGGAGCTGTTAATTGCTATGACTCCCGGATAGGCAAGGTTGATGACTCAATTTCTGACTGACGAAGCACCGCAGCTGATATGCATTGCCTGGCCACTACCTGGCTACCAAGGATTTCCTCAACATGATCTCCCGAGGGGAATTTCACCTTAACATGTAGGGTGGAGGAGACAGCTCCCAAAGCGTGCAGCCATGGCCTGGCGAGGATGGCCGTATATGGAGAGTACGCGTCAACCACAATGAAATCTACCTCAACCGTTTCTGTGCCGGATTGAACGGGTAAACGGATCTGTCCCTTCGGCACAACGGCTCGCCCTTCAAAGCTGATAAGAGGTGAGTCATAAGGAGTTAAATCTTCCAACTCCAACCTTAACCCCTTAAATAGATCAGGGTACATGATATCTACACCGCTGCCCTGATCTATCATCACCCTTCTCACATTATAATTCCCTATCCTGAGGGTAACCACAAGAGCATCGTCATGGGGCTGGATAGTCCCTACTTTATCCTCCTCGGAGAAACCCAAGACAGGTAAAGTGCTCTTTAATCTCTTCGGCCTGCTACCCACATCCTCGGCCTACGGATGGGAAACCGCCATAACCCTAGTGGGACCTGAGCCGGTCCTACCAGGTGCAGCGAAGATAACATTAATCGTTCCCAATGCTGGCCGAGATGAACTGTTCCTCTGGTTGTTTGAACCCACTTGACTGACCTGCCCAGTGGGCTGACACAAGTGCTGCTTTAACTTTCCCTCACTGACAAGCTGTTCTAGATGGTTCCACAGGGTTCGAAAGTTCTCGGTAGTGTGACCCACATCCTGATGGTACTGACAGAAAAGATTTTGATTTCTTCTCGCAGGGTCACCTGCCATTTTGCCGGGCCATCTGAAGAAGGGCTCCTTACGAACTTTTTCTAATAACTGATGCACTGGTTCTCGGAACACGCATATTACAGCCTGGGGTGCTGCCGAGCCGGATTGTCCGAAGTAATCCCTCCTCGGCTTGTTGTTGTGATATCTGTCCGACCTGAAATCCCTTCTCTCCTGCGGGATAACCTTCTCCTTTCCTTTCCCCTGCTGCTGGTCTTCCTCTACCCTTTTATATTCATCAATACGATCCATAAGACGGCGTACGCTGCGGACGGGCTTTTTCGTCAAAGACTTTCTCAGGTCGTGATCAGTAGGGAGGCCCACCTTAAAGGTATTAAGCGCCACCTCATCGAAGTCGCCGTCTATTTCATTAAACATCTCCCAGTATCTGTCGGAGTATGCTTTCAGTGTCTCCCCTTCCTTCATGACCATGGATAGCAACGAGTCCAATGGCCGAGGGACTCTGCTACACGTAATGAACCGTGAAGCAAATGCCCTAGTTAGCTCCCCAAATGACCCTACAGATCCCGATTTGAGACCATTAAACCATCTCATAGCCACAGGTCCCAAGCTCGAGGGGAAGACTTTACACATCAAAGTCTCGTTGTGAGAGTGCACTGCCATCCTTTGGTTGAAGTGACTCACATGCTCCACCGGATCAGTCCGACCATTATAGATGGTAAAGGTGGGCTGGGTGAACCTCCTGGGAAGCCTCCCCCTCTCAATCCTCCGTGAAAACGGAGATTTAGAGAGTTGGTGAAACGCCCTACTTATGGTATCGTTACCTAAGCCCCTAGAACGAAGCTTCTTATGTCTGCGGGTTGGCTGGTCATCCTCCTCACCGGAGGATGTTGCGCTGGTGGGGGAACATGACCTTGAACCGTACCCAACTCCCTTATCCTTCTCTGAGGAAGAACTAGACGAGGACGGGGAAACCTTACGCTTAGCACGGCGTAACTTCCTCTTCAAACGATTGATTTCCTTCTGCATGGATTTAGAACCCTCATCGTGGGTAGTGCTACCCCCTCCATGAGTATGGCTAGCCCCTGGGTATTCTGTATGGACGCTTCCCTCACGATCCCTACGTTGTTCAAGACGTTCGAAATGATCTTGCGGTTGTGATCCTTGTGACTCTGCATGGTGAGAGCCTAAGCCTGCCATAATACCCCTACCTCTTCTAGACTAGATTCCCACAGACGGCGCCAATTGTAAGTGCACAATTGCACCTGGACCCAAGAACAGTTATGGGCTCAGGCCCAATGAGCCTTAAACAATATGAATTTGTAGAGTGTGGGCTTGAAACCCAGGTTAGAAGTATGTGGGGATTAAATGACAAACTAAGGATTTCGAATACTTGGAAACAATAAGTAATATTGTAAATTGGCCTCCTCGAACGTAAGCCGAGAGCTGTTCTTCTATTATATCCCTTTCTTAGTCTTTTCTTTCTTTTTTAGGTTACAAAAAGTCCTCCTTCTTTGTGTCTTAAATTGCTCTTTAAATACTACTCTTTTGAATGCTTTGTACACGTGTTGCCTCACCTCTCCCTTAGACTAGATATTTCTTTTCTCAGTGCCTTTGAATAGTAACCAGAAGTTTCTCTTCCACTGTTCAGGTGTCACTTCCCCATAAATGCGGCCAGGGTGGTAGGTGCAGGGTTTTTAATGTGGAGGTAGCAGCCTTTATCTTTGACATTTCTTCAACACCGGTGCTTCTGGGGCGTTCTAGGGTTCACCCCTTTTAACCATTGGCCTTAACTGTGTCCTCCCCTAACCTTTACTATGAAATCCTGAGTTCTTCGGTGCTCATCCGAGGGTAAGTTCACCCTCGGCTGGATCCTCGGATCCTCAGCGTATGGGCCGACCCATAGTACTAACAACTTCTAAACCCAAGGTCAGGTCGGCATTCCTTAACACGGCCCAAAAGGCTCACGTTTCCATCAGGATCTTTTCACTCCCCACACCTCCATCGTCAAAGAGTCCACATTAAAGATTTCAAGTAAGCCTCCAACAAGCTGAATTTAGAATTGCCCGAGGGTGATGCTGACTAGGGCATAGCTATCTTATTGGGGTGCGAGGGGCCATCACCCCAAAATTTTGAAAAATGCAACTATACTTATATCTTAAGGGTCTGTTTGGTTGGAGGATGAAAAAGTGGAAGGATAAAAAATAATGAGAAGATGGAAAAGTGAGAGGATAGAAAAAAAAAAAAATTTCCCTCATTTTTATTTGGTTGGGAGTAGAAAATTGAAGGAATGGAAAAAAGTAAGTTTGTATAAATTTACGCATATGCCATTGTTAAAAAATGATGTTTAATTAAAACCAAAAAAGTAATCAACTACCAAAAAAAAAAAAAAAAAACCACCTAAATTTATTAAAAAAAATAAAAATCATGTCAAGAAAAAAAAATCACATCTAAACCAAAAAAAATAAAATAAAAAACACAAAAGAAAGCCAAAAAAAGAAAAGAAAAGAAAACAATATGAGCACTAGACAAGCTACCCAGTTTAATAATAATAATAATAAAAAGCTAGAAGAAGCAACATCTAGCCCAAAAAAAAAATTTGAAGAAGAGTAAGTGGAAAAGCTCACGTGCGATTGCATATAGGCATTTTCGTCCAAAAATAATGCTCAATTTCTCCCTTCAGTTTTCTCCCCATTTTGGAGAAAAAAATTTTTAGTAGGCCAGGAAAGAAAACACATGGGTCACATTATTTATTTTCCTTCCTTCCTATCCAACCAAACACACTACAAAAAATTTTCCTTCCCATTTTTTCTCCAAAATTTTCCATCTACCCTATTTCACCTCCAAACAAACACACCCTAAGAGAAAATAATTAACCCTTTCTTTCTTCATCTCAAAAGAGAAAAAAAAATAATTTCAAAATTTTAGTAAAACAAATATTATCATAAATCAAAATAAAGATATAAGCATATTATAGTGATGATACAAATTTTAAATTTTCACTCATTTTTTGTTATAGAATTTAAGACTTTAAAATATTCAATCTTGTATGAGAACTTTATATTTGGTTTCATATAATCTTATATGAAAGAATGATATCTAGTATCTCCTTAAAAAAGGAAAAAGGAAAATAATATCTAGTTAAAAGGCTTTTTTTTTTAGAGAGTTTCAACCTATGGTGTTTGTTCCTGATAATAGCTCTTTATCGTCAGACCAAAACACCAATCAGTTCTTGGTGTAGGCAGTGATTGAACCCCAGATCTCTTATAAAACCATCAAAGATTTTACTAGTTGTGTTAACTGGAACCCATAGTTAAAAGGGTTAAAGATTTACGTATCAAATAGAAAATAAGAGTATAATATTAAGAAGTCCATAATCAATAACTTTTATATGATGTTAGTTTTATATGATGTTAGTATTTTTCATTAAAACAC
The DNA here is from genome assembly GCF_040712315.1 of Castanea sativa. Lineage (NCBI taxonomy): Eukaryota > Viridiplantae > Streptophyta > Magnoliopsida > Fagales > Fagaceae > Castanea > Castanea sativa. The sequence goes on along the minus strand of NC_134021.1, from coordinate 24,169,957 downwards.
TTTTTAAGAAAATATGTACACACGTGTGTGTGTATATGTCCTCTCTAAGCAAAAATTGTTGGCTAGATGCATAGTACAAGATCAAGTCATACATAATCGGTAGCCTAGATATCATCAGAGAAGATGGAAATTGAGAAAGACAATGCAATTCTAGCTGCTATTTTTTCACTCACTCACACAGAGAATTGGGAGAAAGTAAGAGAGGAAGAAGAGCATGTGGGACATGTAAAGAGTTGTTCCTATAATTAATCACTTTAAGTTTTCTTAATGTTACAAAATAATTAAATGATCAATGTGGATAGTGGTGTCGTGCACTACTCGTGCTCACATATAGGAAACCTATTTGGGCCAAGGTGGGTTTAATTTCTCACAACTCCCATATGCATACAGTGGACATGTACTTATCATGCATCTTTCGTTCTACTTAAATCTTTCTTGATGTGGTTTGGAATCAAAGTTAGCACGAGCTTCAGAATACACACGTGTCTCTAAAATAGATACACACAAAAGTCTCCACTTAGTTATAGATTCATGAACAATTTATTAACTCCATGATGAAAATGAGTTAGGGTACGATCTCAAGAAGAGGTTAGGTACCCTAGATCACCCAGTCGTAGCTAGTCTTCATTATTTATCATTAGGTTGTGAAATTTTAAAAGTACTTGCAAGTGCACGAATTGTATTGAAATATAATTTGACAAGAACGAGGTTCAACCCATTGGGACTTGGAGGAAAATTAATCAAACCTTAACCAAATTAATCATAATCTAGTCTAATAAAAATTCGTTGTTTGAAATTAAATAAAGCTAAGCAAATAATTAAACTAAGCAAAGATATTATTAAAGCAGTAAAAAGATGTAAACAATCAAAAGAAAGGAATTAAGGTTTTGGAATTAGCCTTATTAATTCATATCAACATATATTCATGATCATTAATTTTTCTCAACCTACTACATGATAATCTAGAATTCAATCTTGTTATCATGGAAAATATTATCATTGAAAGCATTATGTTAAAAGATTTAAAGCATGCTATTCTTCGCTTTCTAGGTATAAAATCAAATCATCAATTGTATTCATTGAAAAACAAATCACAAGAGATATTCAATCCTAAAAATCAAATCTTCAACTGTATAAGTTGACAAACAAATCTCAATCCATTTTTAAAATCAATAAATAATAAATCAAGCATTCAATTAATTAAGATAAATCAAAAATCATGAGAAAAATACAATTGAACTCATATTAAAAATCCTACCTTAGTCAATTAAGATGAAGTAAGAACAATTTAAATCATTAAAGAACAACCGTTGTGAGAAAAATCAAATTACATAAATAAAACTAATAATCCTTAACACGATTTCATTCTCAAACTTAATTGAAAATTTAGCTATTCATTATAAACATTAAATTAAACAAATATAACTGTCGGGGAGGAAAGCCATAGAAGCAGCCGCCCTCTCTAAACTTCTGCCCTAGCCAATCTCCCCTTATTTTCTGTTTGCTCTCTACTTATATATCCATGCACCGCCTGACGCTATGACATAGTCCCAATAGTTACAAGTGAAACTAGGATTTTAATACTTGTAGGCCCAACGCTGACTTCAAGAGTTTCACGAGCAAAACCCGAATGGCCCAAAAGTCTCTCTTCTTCTCTAATTTGTATTTCTGTTAAGTGAGAAAGAAGCCCACTAAAAGATATTCAGATCTTAAGCTCACAAATAGATGTCTCCACAACCTTTCAATTATTTCTTTTCTTTGCTTCTTGCTTTTAATTCACAGTTCACACCTCCATCCTGGATTTCTTCAAGTTTGGCACTTAGCCTTTGACAATCGGAGTTCCACATGGTCACGTGAATAGCTTTTTTCTTTTCTTTGCCTTCCAGTTGTGATTAGGCTTTAAGTTCAATTTGGGTTCAGCCCACTTGAATTAGAATCCATCATTCGGTCTCAAATAAAGCACACTAGCATGTAAAATCTTTATCACCTATAAAATAAAAAATTACTTATAATTAGTCACAAAGTAGCATAAAAGTAAGGCTTAATATACAAATATGAGAGTACTTTATTATTTATATTTCATGCACATCACAATATCACACACGTCTCTAAAATAGATACACAAAGGAGTCTCCACTTGGTTATAGGTTCATGAACAATATATTAACTCCATGATGAAGGTCTATACAACCAGACTAACTTCAGAGTTAGGGTATGATCTCGAAAGAGGTTAGGCATCCTAGATCACCCTGTCGTAGTTGGTTTTCATTATTTATCATTAGGTTGTGGTCAAATGGGGTCTATCTAATGGGCTTATGTAAACACACACTCTTATCTATGTCTCAGGGGTACAATGTTTAAAAAAAAAAAAAAAAACTATATTATCTCGTATAGTCGTATAACCCATGATTGAATTTAATTGAAAAATTTAAGATACAACATTTAAAAAACTTTACCTAATTAAATTTTCCTTAAACTTTGGGATAAGTATAATTCTCATGGAATAAAAAATTAGATGGTCAACTTAAATTATGTTTTCAGCCCATCAAAAGAAAATAATAATAATGTTTTCACTATTCATCTCATTTAAATTCATTTAAAGTTAGAAATTCGAAATTTGGATCTTACTTATCAAGGGAAAGTGGAGGAATTTAAACAGTTGCAATAGATATTGATAGTATGTGAGAAGAACAAAGCAATGGGCCAATGGTCATTTATGTTGAATGAACCTAATTTAGAATCAGATAGGTTGAACCTAATTGAAAGAAAATAAAAATAGATATGTAAAAATTTTCTATAGATCATTTAACTGTTTTCAATCTGACAATTTAAACGTGACTAAACACAAAATTCAATAGACAAATCTAAAATTAAAATCATTGTGGCATCTGTAATCTATATATCATGTACTATATATAATAGCAGAAGCCTTTTTCCTGCAATTAAAGAGGTGTTGCCTTATAGAAAAAATGACCATCTAAAATTCTGCCACTTATGAGTTAAAAAGCGATAAATTATGTTGTTTGACAATGCTACACACCGTTTAAAAGCCTCTCATTATAAATAACAAAAAAATAACCGGTTAAAATTAAAGGATACACGGAAATAGAAATAGAGAGGCGGTGAAAGAGAGAGAGAGGTGACGAGGAAACGGGGAAAGAAGCAGAGAAAGAGAGATAGAAATACGATACACACAGAGATAGAAATAGAGGGAGGCAATGAGGCCCGGTACACGGAGAGAGAAACATAGAAGAGAAAGAGACAGAACGGTAAAGACTACATCGATTGGGCATAAGAAATCAAAACACGATTACTGTTAGTTTTTTTGCCGCCATCCGTTCCCTCGCCAGACTCAGAACACCGAAACTGTAGGCACACACAAGGATTGAGATTGAGGAAGAGAAATCTAAGTGTCATTAAATCCGTCGATTAGGCCATTTACCTCCCATCATCAGATCGCCGAAACTGCCACTGGTTATTCTTTTCCCCCTTTCTTATATCTGGGTATTTAATATGACGTAGTTTTTGGGTATTTTGGTTGGATAGGTATAGATTTAGATATTTGCTTTGATGTTTTGGGATTTTATGTTACGGTTTGTAGATTTCAGATTTTGATGTTGTTTGTTTGGTTCTTTCCTTCTTGTCATAATTCACTTTTTCTCTCTTGCTTTCCATCTCTGTTTCTTTTCCAAGAAAGTTGTGATTATATATGCTTTGTTATTTGTTATTTTTCTTTAAAGAGTATTGAAGAGGGTGGAATTAAAGTAGACGGCTAGAATTTACAAAGACCTACCATAGGTAGCATAACTAGGACGACGGACAAAATGATGAGACGACAAAACCCCTTGAAGGTGGACGGATGATTTGGGGGAACGGATCACCTTCTATGGACAGATGATCTAAAGAGAATGAGTCACTTGCAGTGGACGGATAACGGTCCGAACGGATACTAAGGTTAACGGTGGTTAAAAAGCCATGTGGCAATGACATAGCTTACTTGGCACCCAAGAAACTTCAAGTGGCAATAACTTGTACTCCACAATTAACCCTAGTTAGTAGAGCCCTATATGGAATGGGTCCCTTAAATTATGCGCATTTATGAGGATCTTCTCTACAAGAAATTATCCCTCTTCACAAAGGCACCAAGGTTGGTTCCCCACTACTATAAAAAAGCCAAAACCTTTAGAAAACGAGGTACACATAATTGAACCCAGCTCTGGCACTCTAGAGTTGCAATAATTTTCTGACTTAACCTTTGGAGGGTATTCGGCCGATACCACACCGGTACTCTCTTGAGGTATTCTTTTTCGGTGTTGTGTAGGTGTTGTTTCGGCATGTAAGGGCTGTGCAGCTTACTGACGATTTTTGGCATCAAGTATAACTCAAGGGATTATTCAGTTTGCGTAATTAGAAACAATGAGGATTTTGATTGGCTGTTGAGAAAATGGAAAATTAAGTGAGGAAATGATGAGGGAAATTGGAATTTGTTTTTGGTTCAATTGGGGACTAATTGAATGAGCAAAGTTTGAGTTTTTGGTTTTGTTAGAAACTAAACAATAAAAAATGTGTGAAAGGTTATTAATTTGATGCTTCATTTGTTGCTGGAATTGTACTGGAAAAGAAATAAATGTGAACAATATTAAGGCTTTTACTATTGTTCTTATTTTAAATTTTATGCTTGGTATTTGATGTGATTTTTTTTTTTAATTCAAATACTTATCTTAGGAATGCTATTCAAATACTTATATTTATGCTTGGTTCTGTATTTTATGCTTGGTACAGTTGCTTCGCTCATACTGGAGAGGTATAACTCTGTAAATTTTCTGTGCTGTTGTCTTTGTCTTTGGAACCAAATTGGCGTATATTTTCATAAAAATGATTCCAGAGAATAAAAATGGTTTATCTATCTTATTTCACTAATGTTGGTATTGGCGTTTTGGTACTGAGACAAAATTTTAGATTGGTCTATTATTGTTGTTAACCATCAAAATTTTGTTCATGTGGTTGTTTAGGTTTGTGTTGGTAGTAATGGTTGTAATACATGCATTTTTTTTGTTCATGCGACACCAGCCTCCATGAAACCAAGTGTTGTTGTTTCTCTTACACATACACTAGATGTTTGATAAAATTCCTAAGTGATTATTTTTTTTTTTGTTATCTTAGAAATCATAATACATGCAAATTGATAAGGAAGAAGATAAGTGAGGAATGAGATGTTATGTTATTGATTTAATCAAGGCAAGATGTATTTGTTGGCCTTCTTTTCTCAATGTCATTTTTTGTGGAATGTAAAAACATGACTAACTAGGTTGCTTATGCCTCTAGACAATTAAAGAATTTTGAACAAAAATTACCCAACTCATGATTTGGAATTGGCTGATGCAATTTTTGCTTTGGATCTGATGGGAAAGTATTGAGTGTTAATAATAGGCCTTCGGTTACAAAATTGTACACTTACAATTTACTTTTGGCTAATTGTGAAAATAAAAATGGTTAAAGCAGGAGGGAGTAGATGTGGATGACATGAAGAAACGGTTGAAGGAAATGGAGGAAGAAGTGGCTGCATTGCATGAGATGCAAGCCAAGGTCAAATCCCATATGGTTCTACAAGGTTTTTTTTTGTTTTTTTGTTTTTGTTTTGTTTTGTTTTTTTTTTTTTTTGTTTGGGTTTAATTTCACAATGTCAGAGATTATGATTTTTTTTTCCATCGATTTAATTTTTATTGAAATTGATTGCAAATATAGAAAATGTTAAAGATTGAAGTAATGTTATTATATGGTTTGGAGCATA